>NC_092339.1:83727500-84061785 GCF_046630445.1 Rutidosis leptorrhynchoides | reverse complement strand
CATCTTCCACTTCTCTTATTTTAAATAGTGTGCAGATCCTATTAAAGGTACGAAGATGTTCATTTGGATCTTCCTTCGGCGCACCACTAAATTGGCATTGATTAGTCACCATATGTAGAATTTGTCCTTTGATTTCGTAATCTGGCGCATTAATGTCTGGATGAGTAATTGCGTGACCTTGGCCAGTGCGTTTAGCTCTCATTCGGTCTTCCATACTTAAAGGTTCCAGATTCTCCATGATTGAATTTGTTGAATCTGAATCACTAGAGGATTCTGATTTAATGGTTCGTTCCTCAACAATCTCTGTTTGAATGATTGGTGGTTCCGGAAGAAAAATTAATGGTTCAGGATCTATGAATTGTCCCTGAATATTCTCCGGATTCTCAATTGTGAGGTCGGGTTCAAAAAATGGATTATCAGAAATTTGAATTGGAGTACTTGGTCGACTAGATGATGATTCTAAAGAAAAATCAATGGCGGTAATATTAGCTAGATGTCTTGATCGAGTTACAGGTGGTGAACGTACAAAAGGTGGTGAACGTCTTGCTCGGTGCATTCACTGAATATCCTATTAGTTTTTAAAAGGAAAGAAAAATTATATAAGTTATCCAATTAATAGACTTTTCTGATTTTGCCCACGTTTCGAATAGCCAAAAGATGCGGCAGCGGGGCAGGATTCGTTTGGTCTCAATATAATTGAGTACTGTTTGGCTCCAATAACCCGGTCCACGTACAAATCCAACTATTACTACGAACCAGAAAATTTTGATGTCTATCAATTTAACCACTTAAAATAAATTTTCGTAATTTTAAGAAATTTAGATAAGAAGAAGAATAAAAATCTATGTCCTAAAACTAGGATGTCGAGAAATAAGAAAGAAAAAGAGCGCGTCGAAAACGGTCGAAAAGGGTTGAAAAATAAAAGGCGTCGAAAAATAAGAAAGAAAAAAAAATGACTTATAAAACTTAAAAACACTCGACTAACCCAACCTTATTACTATCACTAACTTAAAATTAAAATTGCAAATTGAGATTACTAATTGGAGTGATAATTGATACATAGGTAAAAGGTGTCGAAAAATAAAAATAAGAAAGTAGCGCGTTAAAACTTAAAAAAGAACTAAAAACTAAGAATTAAAAGTTGTGTCTAAAAATATTAAAGCTTACAAGAAAAACTATATCCCAAATGGCAATATCTTAACAAGGAACTAAAAATTAAAAATGCGTCGCAAGATTCTAAAGCACCTAAATCTTAGTCTAAAGAAAAAGCACTTAAGGGATTTTACGGCAAAGCCTAAAAATCTATAAATAAAAATAACTATGGCAAAAACTATATTTAAAACTAAATACGAATGAAAAACACAAAAATTATGCTAAAACGAATAAAAAGGGACAAAATATAAAAATATACTAAAAGTTGTAAAAAGTACAATTTTTATAAAAATATTATTTTTATATTATTTATTTAATAAAACTATTAATTTTACAAACTAATTAAACTAATTAAACTAAATATATAAATTAAATATAAAAACTAAAACTAAATAATAAAAAATACTAACCCTAATTAGGGTTTTAAGTATAATAATAAATAATACCCGTAATAAATGCTGAATTAGGGTAAACTGTGGCGTGTCAGACACTCTCATGCGATCGCATGAGTTTATGCCTTCGGGCTCATGCGATCGCATGAGCTTGAATTTTGGGCCAGGTTACGGAGTGTTTTTATATTTTTTTTTTCTGTTTTGAATTTTCTGTTTTATATATTTATGTAATATATTTATATAAATTAAATAAAACTTATATTTTTATAAAATAAAGATAAAGAAACTTTTATATAACTTATATATTTAACAAACTCTTAAAAATATTTATATTTTTGTTTTTCTTTTTATATTATCGAATATTTAAAACGTATTTTTACAAAAGCGTATTTTTTATAAAAGTAAACTTAAAAATAAAAATCTTATTTTTTATATTAGCGTTGTGCTTCCGGCGTTTAAGCAAGAAATTGATTCCCCGGCAGCGGTGCCAAAAATACTTGATGTTATGCGAGGTGTATATGAAATAGCTTATATTTTACTAGGAAAAACTATTAAATACGATACAATTTTACACAAGATATTTATTTATTTATAGAATGGATATACCTAAACCTTGCTACAACACTTATAGGCAGTGTACCTAATCGTACAGTAGTGTAGTTTTTAGTAAGTCCGGTTCGTTCCACATGGAAAAATCTTTAAACAAAGCTTAACGCTATATTAGTTTTATTTTATAAAAATACAAATATATATAAGTAATATTATTGGTATAAAGGGGGGTTTTTACCGTTTAATGACCGGTTTGTCGATTTTAAAAACTTTAGTCGCAGTTAAAACCTAATGTAAAATAATAAAAATAAATATAACTTAATTTAAAGCGTAAAGTAAATAACGATAAGGAAATTGCGATAAATAAAAGTGCGATAAAATAAAATTGCGATAATTAAAAAGTACGATAATTAAAAGTGCAATTAAATACAATGACAATAAATAAAAGTGCGATAATTAGAAGAGCAATTAAATGTAAAATAAAGGAAATTAAATATGAAATAAAAGAATTATGCTTATTTAAACTTCCGTAATCATGATGTTTGACGTGTTGATTTTAGTTTTATGCCCATGGGTTAATTGTCCTTTGTCCTGGATTATTTAATATGTCTGTCTGGTTTTTGTCCATAACAGTCCATCAGTCATAAATATAAAGTGCGAGTATTGATAATGCTAAAAACGAACATATATTTCATAGCATTTTTCCTCAAGAAAGACAAGCTTTTAGTTGCAATTGTCCTATTTACAAGTGATATTCGTTTAAATAATAAAAGGTGAAGACAAAAGGCAGATTCAACGAATTGAAGACGCAAACGACCAAAAAGCTCAAAAGTACAAAAGACAATCAAAGAGGTTCCAATTATTGATAAGAAACGTCTCAAAATTACAAGAGTACAAGATTCAAAACGCAAAGTACAAGATATTAAATTGTACGCAAGGACGTTCAAAAATCCGGAACTGGGACCAGAGTCAACTCTCAACGCTCGACGCAACGGACTAAAAATTTCAAGTCAACTATGCACATGAATATAATATAATATATAATTAATTCTTAAAATTAATATATATATTATATTATATTTAAAAACCGTCGGCATAAAAAACAAAGACTTTTGAGTCTCCCCAGCTGGCCATGCGATCACATGGCCTGGAGGAAGAAACTCCATGCGATCGCATGGTGCACAGTTCCAGCCCACATGCCTATAAAAATTGAGCTTTGGTGTAACACAAAACACATCTTTTTCTTCTTCACTCAAACGTAGTATATGTATATATAATTTATATTTTAATTTTAATTTTAATTTTAAATCCTAATAATAAGGGTATGTTAGCGAATGTTGTAAGGGTGTAAGTCGAAATTCTGTCCGTGTAACGCTACGCTATTTTTAATCATTGTAAGTTATGTTCAACCTTTTTACATTAATGTCTCGTAGCTAAGTTATTATTATGCTTATTTAATCCGAAGTAATCATGATGTTGGGCTAAAAATATTAAAATTGGGTAATTTGGCTTTGTACCATAATTGGGGTTTGGACAAAAGAATGACACTTGTGGAAATTAGACTATGAGCTATTAATGGGCTTTATATTTGTTTAACTAAATGATAGTTTGTTAATTTTAATATAAAGATTCACAATTGGACGTCCCTATAAATAACCATATACACTCGATCGGATACGATGGGCAGGGTATTTATATGTACGAATAATCGTTCATTTAACCGGACACGGGAATGGATTAATAGTCACTAGAATTATTAAAACAGGGGTGAAATTATGTACAAGGACACTTGGCATAATTGATAATAAAGTATTAAAACATTGGGTTACACTCAGTCGACATCCTGGTGTAATTATTAAACAAAGTAATAAAACCTTGTTACAGTTTAAGTCCCCAATTAGTTGGAATATTTAACTTCGGGTATAAGGATAATTTGACGAGGACACTCGCACTTTATATTTATGACTGATGGACTGTTATGGACAAAAACCAGACGGACATATTAAATAATCCAGGACAAAGGACAATTAACCCATGGGCATAAAACTAAAATCAACACGTCAAACATCATGATTACGGAAGTTTAAATAAGTATAATTCTTTTATTTCATATTTAATTTCCTTTATTTTATATTTAATTACACTTCTAATTATCGCACTTTTATTTATTGTTATTGTATTTAATTGCAATTTTAATTATCGTACTTTTTAATTATCGCAAGTTTATTTTATCGCACTTTTATTTATCGCAATTTCATTATCGTTATTTACTTTACGCTTTAAATTAAGTCTTTTATTTATTTAATATTTTACATTTTGTTTTAACTGCAACTAAAGTTTTAAATTCGACAAACCGGTTATTAAACGGTAAAAACCCCCCTTTATAATAATAATATTACTTATATATATATATATATATTTATATTTTTATAAAATAAAACTAATATAGCGTTAAGCTTTGATTAAAAGATTTTCCCTGTG
This sequence comes from Rutidosis leptorrhynchoides, assembly GCF_046630445.1. Taxonomy (NCBI): domain Eukaryota; kingdom Viridiplantae; phylum Streptophyta; class Magnoliopsida; order Asterales; family Asteraceae; genus Rutidosis; species Rutidosis leptorrhynchoides. The sequence goes on along the minus strand of NC_092339.1, from coordinate 84,057,211 downwards.
GAACGAACCGGACTTACTAAAAACTACACTACTGTACGATTAGGTATACTGCCTATAAGTGTTGTAGCAAGGTTTAAGTATATCCATTCTATAAATAAATAAATATCTTGTGTAAAATTGTATCGTATTTAATAGTATTTCCTGCTAAAATTTAATATTATTTTATACCCCTTAGCTTTAACAGCAAGTATTTTTGGCGCCGCTGCTGGGGAGACTCAAAAGTCTTTGTTTTTCTTGCTTAAAAGCCGGAAGCGCAACGCTAAATAAAAAAAAGATTTTTATTTTTAGCTTACTTTTATTAAAATACGCTTTTGTAAAAATACGTTTTAAATATTCGAAAATATAAAAAGAAAAACAAAAATATAAATATTTTTAAGAGTTTGTTAAATATTTAAGTTCTATAAAAGTTTCTTTATATTTATTTTATAAAAATATAAGTTTTATTTAATTTATAAAAATATATTATATAAATATTTAAAACAGAAAAAATAAACACAGCAAAATAAAAAAATAAAAAAAAAAACATTCGGCCTGCTACTGTAGCAGCCCGTAGCCTGGCCCAAAATCCTGGCTCATGCGATCGCATGAGCCCGAAGGCATAAACTCATGCGATCGCATGAGAGTGTCTGACACGCCAACAGGAAACCCTAACTGCATTAATTACGGGTATTATTATTATTATTTAATAAACCCTAATTAGGTTTTATTATTTAATTAGTTATTAGTTTTTAGATTTAATTTATATATTTAGTTTAATTAGTTTAATTAAATTTTAAAATTAATAGTTTTATAAAATAAATAATATAAAAATAATATTTTTATAAAAATTGTACTTTTTACAACTTTTAGTATATTTTTATATTTTATTTTTTTAATTATTTTTAGCGTAATATTTGTATTTTTCGCTCGTATTTAGTTTTAATTCATAGTTTTTGCCATAGTTATTTTTATTTCTAGATTTTTAGGCTTTGCCGTAAAATCCCTTAAGTGCTTTTTCTTTAGACTAAGATATAGGTGCTTTAGAATTTTGCGACGCCTTTTTAAGTTTTAGTTCCTTTTTAAGATATTGCCATTTGGGATACAGTTTTACTTGTAAGCTTTAATATTTTTAGACGCCTTTTACCTATGTATCAATTATCATTCCAATTAGTAATCTCAATTTGCGATTATAATTTAAGTTAGTGATAGTAATAAGGTTGGGTTAGTCAAGTATTTTTAAGTTTTATAAGTCACTCTTTTTCTTTCTTATTTTTTCGATCTTTTCTTTTTCGACCTTTTTTGACGCACTCTTTTTCTTTCTTATTTCTCGCTATTCTAGTTTTAGGACATAGATTTTTTTTCTACTTCTTATTTATACTTCTTAAAATTACGAAAATTTATTTTAAGTGGTTAAATTGATAGACATCAAAATTTTCTGGTTCGTAGTAATAGTTGGATTTGTACGTGAACCGGGTTATTGGAGCCAAACAGTCCTCAATTATATTGAGACCAAACGAATCCTGCCCCTCTGCAGCATCTTTTGGCTATTCGAAACGTGAGCAAAATCAGAAAAGTCTATTAATTGGATAACTTATATAATTTTTCTTTCCTTTTAAAAAACTAATAGGATATTCAGTGAATGCACCGAGCAAGACGTTCACCACCTTTTGTACGTTCACCACCTGTAACTAGATCAAGACATCTAGCAAATATTACCGCCGTTGATTTTTCTTTAGAATCGTCATCTAGTCGACCAAGTACTCCAATTCAAATTTTCGATAATCCATTTTTTGAACCCGACCTCACAATTGAGAATCCGGGGAATATTCAGGGACAATTCGTAGATCCTGAACCATTAATTTTTCCTCCGGAACCACCAATCATTCAAACAGAGATTGTTGAGGAACGAACCATTAAATCGGAATCCTCTAGTGATTCCGATTCAACAAATTCAATTATGGAGAATCTGGAACCTTTAAGTACGGAAGACCGAATGAGAGCTAAACGCACTGGCCAAGGTCACGTAATTACTCATCCTGACATTAATGCGTCAGATTATGAAATCAAAGGACAAATTCTACACATGGTAACTAATCAATGCCAATTTAGTGGTGCGCCGAAGGAAGATCCAAATGAACATCTTCGTACCTTTAATAGGATCTGCACTCTATTTAAAATCCGAGAAGTGGAGGATGAGCAGATATATCTCATGTTATTTCCCTGGACTTTAAAGGGAGAAGCCAAAGATTGGTTGGAATCGTTACCTGAAGGGGCGATTGATACATGGGACGTTTTAGTTGAAAAATTTCTTAAACAATTCTTTCCGGCATCTAAAGCCGTAAGACTTCAAGGAGAAATTATTACGTTTAAACAGAAACCAAATGAAACTCTATATGAGGCGTGGACAAGATTTGGAAAGTTATTAAGAGGATGTCCGCAACATGGTTTAGACACCTGTCAAATAGTACAAATATTCTACCAAGGATGCGACATCACTACAAGGAAAGACATCGATATAGCAGCTGGTGGTTCTATTATGAAGAAAACCGAAACTGATGCTTACAAAATTATTGATAACACTGCTTCCCACTCACATGAGTGGCACCAAGAAAAAGATATCGTTAGATCATCTAAAGCAGCTAGAGCCAATTCTAGCCATGACTTAGATTCCATTTCCGCAAAGATAGATGTTATCGAGAGACGAATGGAAAAGATGACTAAAGATATCCACTCAATACGAATTAGTTGTGAGCAGTGTGGAGGACCACATTTGACAAAAGATTGTCTCAGTATTGAATTAACAATGGAACAAAGAGAGAATGTTTCATATCTAAACCAAAGGCCTGGAAATAATTATCAGAATAATTATCAACCGCCAAGACCGATCTACAATCAAAACCAGAATTATAATCGAAATATTCCATACAACAATCAACAAGGTCCTAGCAATCAACAAGTATCCAATAATACTTACAGTCAGCAAAGATCTAATTTTCAAAACAAACCACCACAAACCGATGATAAAAAGCCGAATTTAGAAGATATGATGACAAAGCTAGTTGAAACTCAAACGCAATTTTTCACATCTCAGAAACAAACTAATGAACAAAATGCTCAAGCATTTAGAAATCAACAAGCTTCTATTCAAAACTTAGAACAAGAAGTAAGTAACCTAGCAAGGTTAATAGGTGAAAGAAAACCGGGAAGTCTACCTAGTGATACAAATGCAAACCCCCGGAATGAAACAGCTAAAGCCATTACCTCAAGAAGTGGTACAACACTTAAACCACCTGAAATACCTGTAACTTCTAATGAAGCTATTCCTACTCCACAAGAACCACAACCTGATCAAGATAAGGAAAAAGAACCGGTAGTTGAAAAGGTTAATGAAAATAACATAGTTAAGGCTAAACCTTATGTTAAACCATAACAACCACCACTTCCTTACCCGAGTAAAATGAAAAAAGAGAAACTTGAAGCCGAGCAATCTAAATTCTTGGATATGTTTAAACAGATAAATGTAAATCTTCCTTTCATTGATGTGATTTCAGGAATGCCTAGATATGCTAAATTCTTGAAAGATCTAATCTCAAATAGAAAGAAAATGGAAGAACTCTTGGCTGTTACTATGAATGCTAATTGTTCAGCAGTGCTGTTGAATAAGATACCAGAAAAACTATCTGATCCAGGAAGTTTCACAATTCCATATTTTCTGGGTAGTCTTAATTCAATAGAAGCATTGGCAGACTTAGGTGCTAGTATAAATTTAATGACGTATTCACTATACACTAAACTAGACCTTGGAGAATTGAAACCAACCAGAATAAGTATACAACTAGCCGATCGATCAATAAAATATCCTAGAGGGATAATGGAGAACATGCTAGTTAAAGTTGGTACTTTAGTATTTCCAGTAGATTTTGTTGTTCTGGACATGGAAGAAGATTCTCAAGTTCCTCTCATATTAGGAAGACCATTCTTAAACACGGCTAAAGCAATGATAGACGTGTTCGGTAAGAAATTGACCCTAAGTATAGAGGACGAGAGTGTTACCTTTTCAGTTGATAGAGCAATGCAACAACCACAATCTGCAGATGATACATGTTATTATATTCAAACTATAGATTCACATGCAGAATTATTAGAAGAATTTCCAGAATTACAAGGAACAGGAGAATGTTCTTTAGGAGAAGGAACTGAACAAATTGATGAAGCTGAAATGTTAGTTACACTAATAGCAAATGGATATGAACCAACAACAGAAGAAATTCAAATACTAAAAGAAGAAGACAGATATCGATATAAATCATCGATAGAAGAACCTCCAACATTAGAGTTAAAGCCACTTCCAAACCATTTGGAATACGCTTATTTACATGGTGAATCTGAATTACCTGTAATAATATCGTCTTCTCTTACTGAAAATGAAAAATCACAACTAATTTCTGTGTTGAAAGCTCATAAACCAGCCATTGCATGGAAAATTCATGATATTCAAAGAATAAGTCCTTCGTATTGCACACATAAAATCCTTATGGAAGAAGGTCATAAAACGTATGTGCAACGCCAACGATGACTAAATCCGAATATGCAAGATGTAGTTAAAAAAGAAATTATTAAACTGCTAGATGCAGGTTTAATTTATCCAATCTCTGATAGTCCATGGGTAAGCCTAGTTCAATGCGTGCCAAAGAAGGGTGGCATGACTGTCATTACAAATGAGAAAAATGAGCTTATTCCTACTAGGACTGTAACAGGATGGCGTATTTGTATTAATTATAGAAAATTAAATGACGCCACCAGAAAAGATCACTTTCCCTTACCTTTTATTGATCAAATGTTGGAAAGATTAGCCGAAAACAGTTACTATTGTTTTCTTGATGGATTTTCCGGATATTTTCAAATTCCAATAGCACGCGAAGATCAAGAGAAAACCACGTTCACGTGCCCTTATGGTACTTTTGCTTACAAACGCATGCCATTTGGACTTTGCAACGCCCCTGCAACCTTTCAAAGGTGCATGATGGCGATTTTTCACGACATGATAGAAGAATGCATGGAAGTTTTCATGGATGACTTTTCAGTCTTCGGTGATACATTTGAATCATGTATAGTTAATCTGGAACGAATGCTTATTAGATGTGAACAATCAAATCTAGTTCTTAATTGGGAGAAATACCATTTCATAGTTAAAGAAGGCATCGTTCTTGGACATAAAATTTCAAAAGAAGGAATTGAAGTGGATAGAGCTAAAGTAGATGTAATTGCTAAACTTCCACATCCCACCAATGTTAGAGGAGTTAGGAGTTTTCTAGGGCATGCCGGTTTTTACCGACGTTTCATAAAAGATTTTTCTAAAATTGCCACTCCTATGAATAAACTCCTAGAAAAGGATGCTCCATTCATCTTTTCAGATGAATGCATCAAATCTTTTAATATTCTTAAAGAGAAACTCATTAATGCGCCGATCATGATAACACCAAATTGGAATCTACCGTTTGAACTAATGTGCGATGCAAGTGATTTTGCAATGGGAGCCGTTTTAGGATAAAGGATTGAAAAAAGATTTCAACCTATATATTATGCTAGTAAGACGTTACAAGGAGCACAAACAAATTACACAACTACTGAAAAAGAACTCCTTGCTATTGTCTTTGCTTTTGACAAATTTCGTTCATATCTCGTTCTAGCAAAAACGGTGGTCTATACTGACCATTTTGCTCTTAGATACCTATTTTCGAAACAAGATGCCAAACCAAGATTAATCCGTTGGATCTTACTCTTACAAGAGCTCGATATTGAAATCCGAGATAAAAGAAGAGTATAAAATCTAGCCGCTGATCATCTTTCTCGTCTTGAAAATCCCGAATTAGAAGTTCTAAATGAATCGGCCATACAAGAAACTTTCCTGATGAATATCTATTGAAGATAGATTATAATGAAATTCCATGGTTTGCAGACTATGCAAACTATTTAGTATGTGGATTCCTTGAAAAAGGATTATCGTACCAAAAACGAAAGAAATTCTTCAGTGATATAAAACACTATTTCTGGGAAGATCGACATCTGTTTAAAAGTTGTCCAGATGGAATAATACGCCGATGTGTATTCGGAGATGAAGCTAGTAAAATTTGAAACCATTGTCACACAGGACCAACAGGAGGGCATTATGGACCTCAACTAACAGCAAGAAAAGTTTATGATGCTGGATTCTATTGGCCTACAATTTACAAAGACGCGCACCTTCTTTGCAAATCCTGTGATGCTTGTCAAAGGACTGGAAAAATAAGTCAACGTGATGAAATGCCACAAAATGTCATTCAAGTATGCGAAGTATTTGACATTTGGGGTATTGACTTTATGGGTCCATTTCCAAAATCTCATAATAATCTCTACATTCTCGTAGCCATTGATTATGTATCTAAATGGGCGGAAGCACAAGCTCTCCCAACTAACGATGCACGAGTTGTGGTCAACTTTTTAAAACGTCTTTTTGCAAGGTTTGGAACACCGAAAGCTTTAATAAGTGATCGGGGTACTCATTTCTGTAATAATCAATTTGAGAAAGTTCTCAAAAGATATGGAGTAACTCATAAAATCTCCACTGCTTATCATCCACAAACAAGTGGACAAGTTGAAAATATCAACCGAGGTTTAAAACATATTCTAAAAAAAACCGTAGGATCAAATCCGAAGGAATGGTCCATTAAATTGGAGGATGCACTCTGGGCTTTTAGAACAGCCTACAAAACTCCAATTGGAACCACACCTTTTAAACTCGTCTACGGAAAAGCATGTCATCTTCCAGTAGAAATTGAACACAAAGCATTTTGGGATTTGAAGACATGTAATCTTGATTTACATGAAGCCGGACGTCTACGATTAAGTCAATTAAACGAATTAGAAGAATTAAGACATGAAGCATACGAAAATTCGTTAATCTATAAGGAAAGAACGAAGAAATGGCATGATAAAAGAATAAGAAGTTCAAAAGAATTTAAAGAAGGAGACAGAGTTCTTCTTTTCAATTCACGATTCAAGCTATTTCCTGGAAAATTGAAATCGAGATGGTCTGGACCATTCATAGTCAAAAGAGTTTTTCCAAACGGAACGATAGAATTAATAAATTCAAATGGAATTGAATTTAAAGTTAATGGTCACAGAGTTAAACATTACATAGATAGTTCGATGGAAGTCGACAACGAAGTTAATCACAATTTCGATACCACAGCTAACTAAGTGTGGGGAGAATCAAGTATTTTAAGGATTTTATGTATTTCTGTTAGAGTTAGATTGTCTGTTTTCGTGTAGTTCTTGAAAATGGAACCCGAATGGTCTTTCCCTAGCAGACCCTAAAGAACTAGTCTTCTTCCCCCATTCTGAATTTTTTTTTTTAGGTTTTTACGAAATGAAGACTTCCTGTGAACTAAACCATGGTATAATGCTACACGCTTTGATCACTAAACGTAATAATGACACACTTCGGAGTGAAATAGTATCAGTAATCAGAGAAAGATTGGACGGAGTAAGAAAAGAATCCAGATGCGAAGATAATAAGTTACAATTTGGTAAAGGAAAATCAAAATCCGCAGCGAAAAGAAGAGCACGACACCTTGAAAGATGTCACAAATGCGGAAAATGGTCACATGGAGGTAAATGTTCAAATAATCAAACCTATTCAAATACCGAATTTGTTACTTTATGCAGAGACGGACCGTTCATATGTTTAGAAGAAAAAACACTGAATGCTCGAGGTTACGCCTATGTAGCTATGGAAAACCAATTAAACCGACTATCTTATGAATGGGATAGATCATATAACTAAGAATACTATCTCACAGGTAAGTCTGTACAGTTTTTATTTTTTATTTTTATTTTTAACTTTTTGATAATAAACGCTAATTTGTTCGCTATAAAGTATTAAATTGGTATTGAATAAAATTAGGTTTGGCGACCGAAATTATTGATATCATTCAAAAATTTATTACATCACTGCGAAATTTAACGTTTATTCTTAAGGTATAAATATCTTTAATCAATCAACCCAAAATATTTCAAAAATTCGTCATGAGTTAAATTAGGTCATGGAACCGAAATTACTTATCCGAAAAGAGGGGCGTATATTTTTGATAATATTTGATTAATTAAAGTGGGATAAAAGTCAAAAAGATTTTTAATTTTATTTTTACCATGTTTTAAAATTAATATATAAAAATTAAAATAATATTGTAAACTTTTTAAAATTAATATATTTAAAATTGTAAATATTTGAAAAATTAATCTTTTTAATATAAGTTTGTATGTATAAAAACAAAAATATAATATAAGTTTGGTGTGAATTTATAATATAAATTTTTAATTAAATTTGGTGTGAATTTTTAATTTTATGCATTTTAAATTTAAGTTTGGTGTGAATTTATAATATAAATTTTTAATTAAGTTTGGTGTGAATTTTTAATTTTATGCATTTTAAATTTAAGTTTGGTGTGAATTTAAAAACAAAAATTTACTTTATTTCGCTAAGTTAAAACTATGATTTTTAAAATTCGTCGTGAGTTGAAGACTAGGTCGTTGAACCGAAATTGCTTTACCCGAGGGAGGGACGAGAACTTTTATTATCATTATTTTTAATCTTATTGAATTAAAGTATGCCAAAAACATTAAAAAACCCAAAAATCTTTACTTTTAAAACCGCGCTTTGATTTGACAAATTTTAAAAATTTTTGTCAAGGGACAGACTAGGACATCGATCCGAAACACCCTCGCTCCTAAAGGAAAACAAATTTTTAAAATTTAATTAATTATAAGTTTTATAAAGTATAAGGTTTTATTTAAAAAAAAAAAAGTGCAAAACACTGTAGCCGGGTACCCATGCGATCGCATGGGAATCACCCTATACCTCCATGCGATCGCATGGAGGCAAAAATCTGGCCTGATACATACAGACAGCGAGTCTGTCTTCCTCACCACAACACACACACAAACACGAAACTCTCTCAAATCTTCACCAAATTTCATCATTTTTCCACCGTAATTCATCATTTTTCTTGCTCTAATCATGCCTAGATTCTCATTCTTCAGCAAAATGGTAAAAATTACACCCTTAAACTCTATAAATTCCTAGTTTTTGTGATAATTACCAATTTTTTACCTAATGCAATTTTGTTAATTTCTAGTGTAATTAGTGTTAAATTGTTAGTATTTTATGCATGTATAACCTAGATTGATGCTATTTAACATGATTTGAAGCCAAAAACTTCAAAATTTTTAGAAATCTAGGGTTTGTGTTCTTGAGCAATTTGGGGCTTTTTGATATAAACAGGTTATGGCCGATTTTTGTCATGAATTATTGCTAAATTGAGTAGTGTAACATGTTTAGATAGTTAAATGATCCAAACATTGATCCTAAACATGATTTTTAGAGATTAAAGTGGACTTTTTAAGTCCAAAATTCATGAACTTGATTAATTTGATATATTTGCCATTTGAGACTTGTTTAATTATTAGTAATGACTATTTTGACATGTTATTTGAGTTAAATGCTTATGAATTTTGTATACATTTTCATATGTGCTTATTTGAAAAGTGTAGAATTGTGAAAAATTGTGAAAATGTGTATAAGTTTAATTTTGATTTAACATGTTATAGTAATTATTTTAAGTTGTTATTTTGCTAACACTAATGTATATTTAGATGCACAAATTTTGTATTTAATGTGTTTTGCAGAAAGCCGATACTGGAGGTTCAGGAGCATCATCATCTAGACGACCAGCACCAGCACCAGAACCAGAACCAGAACCAGAAATGCAACACGAACAACAACCACAACAGGAACAACAACAACAGCCTGATCAGCACATACCTTATTATGATCCGGTACAGTTTGTTGATGAATTCATAGTATTCCCAATGAGGCCGCCAGTAGAATTCCCAACGATTCCTGAGCACACTCTGCATCCTAATCTGAGATTTGATAGGAGATGGAGAGATTACGAGACATATCAAAGGAACAAATTCAAATTGGTAACAAAAAATGTAGAGGTGCCAAGGGTAATCGATTGGGCTCCTTTGGAAACGGTCCATCTAGCTGACCGTGTTAGATAGCTTTTGGTACAAAGGTATGGCAGTTCTTCTTTTACAGATTGGGAACGTCTTTTCACCATTCGTAGACCTGTATATAAGGAATGGTGTGTTGAGTTGATGAGTACTGTATCACTTGATACAAATATAGTTAGAATAGATGATAGAAGATTTCTTAGGTTTATCCTTGGCGGTAAGATGTACAGAATGTCCATGCTGGACATGGCCAGGGCCTTACAGATATATACTCCTGGTGAGTTGCTATTACCCGATTGTACAAATTTGATTCATTATGGTGAAAGGGTAGATAGTAACTTTGACGCTGACGCCATTTGGAGGCGTATGTCACATTTTGATGTTTTTACACGAGCAGGAGGACACTCCTATACACATATTGACAGAGCCGAGCTTCGTATTATTCATAGATTTTTGGCTAACTCGATTACACAGAGAGGTCATAATAAAGAAAAAATTACCTTACATGATTTATTCTACCTAAAGTGTATTTGGGATCCTAGAAGCTTTGTCAATATCCCTTACTGTGTTGCTTTTTATTTATCTAAAATGGTAGAGGGAATGCAGGACGGGAGTATAATAGGAGGAGGTATTTTTGTTACTCTCATTGGAGAGTATTTAGGTGTTGATAGGAACAAAGGGGGTCCATTACAGCTTTGTAGAGAACAGGTTGAGCCCTTAGGATTGAAAGTTTATGTGGGTGCTAAGGTATTGAAAAGTAGACGTAACCAAGCAGTACCCTATGAGGGATCTCATCCTCAGGTAGAGAGAGGCTCAGACGAGGAAATGGAGGAGGCGGAAGACATTAGGGATGTCTTTTGAAATGCTATTCTTGACGTCCACGTTCGTATAGATGAGGAAGCAATGACGAACGCGGTCAGACATAGTATGTACGAGCAGTGGAACTCCGAGCGAGTATACGAGGATTATAGGCGACGCCAACATGATAGCTGGGTAGTTCATCAGCACCAAATCATGAGCCAGCTATCATATCAGGTACCAAATAATTACGTACCGACTCGACCTGCTCATTTTCCGCCACACAGCCCCGATATCCGACCACCCTTTAACCGGTATGACTATAACCAAGCCTATCAGAACACCTATAACCAACAATGGAACCCACCTGATGAGATGAACTGGAACCCCTATCCAGACTTATTTGGTTCCATTTGGTTATTTATATGATTTTTATCTTTTTATCTTTTTACTTATTCATGTTTAAACTTATGTTATTGAATATACTTATGTAATCTTTATCATTTTTATTATTATTGTGTACTAATATTTCACATTTAGGATTTGAAAGTGGGATATTAAGTCCCATTTCAAATTGCCATGCATGTTTATATTTGTATGTATGTATATTGTAAATTGTACAAAACAGGATAAAACAGCGCATTTTCAAAGACTGGCATTAAGTTCAGCAAAAGCTACTAATTTTGACGACAAGATAAATGTGATGTAACAACAGACGGAATGAACAAATGATATGCACCATTTATCATTCAGCAAACAAACGCCAATATGTTTGGAAACTTTGGTAAAATTTAATAATCTTCACACTAATCACCCCCAATAATTTAAATTGTTACTGATTTCTTGCAAATGAGGGCATTGCAAGATCTTAAGTGTGGGAAGGGGTTAAATTCTTTCGGATTTTAAAATTTTTACTTTATACACTTGGTTACCATTAGAAATACTAGTAAAGTAGTAGTTGTATTAGAATCTAGTGCTCTCTGATAAAGAACAGCCCTAGTCTTATATACTGACTACCCAATTCTAGTAAAATTTTTCAAAATTTTCAATTAAATGAACTCAAAATCATATTTATACATATTTATGAACGATAAAACTAGGTGTTAACTCCGAAATTATTGTTACCTCGGAAAGGACATAAATTGAGAAACAAACCAAAATGTTAAAATTCATTTAAAATGGAATAGAGGACAATAAAAAGGAAAATAAAAGCCAAGTGTGAGAAAAATTACCAAGTTATCTTAAACATATGTCACATATTTCTGTAACAAATAATTAAAGATACTTTTGCTTTGGACTAAACTAAACTGTTTTACTCGATGAAAGAAAAGAAGAGATGGATCTACACAATGAATCAATTCCATCGTTAAAAGGAAGTAAAGTCTTTCGAAAAATAAACGCGCTTCTTGATTTAGGTCATGAAGTTGTCGTCCAGACCAGCTGTAGGTTGATGAAAAATCTAGAAAAGTCATCTCTAAAATCAGCAGGAAATCCACGGACCTCAGCATAAAACATGGTCGCCAAGTGGTCAGATTTAATCTAACCATGAGAAGGATTTATCTCGTACAATGGGGGGCACCGTGCAAATTAGCTTGATAAGACTAATGAATCAGATCCCCAGAAAGGATAATCTCCTTTAAAGATCAAAAATTAGCTTTTAAGACTGATATTACTCAATCATAGAGATTGACCTTAAAGATTGAGAATTACAAACTCATGGAATTCAATGATATCTAAACTCGAGCTTGAACGAGAAAATATTTTGATCAAATTATAAACCGATTTGTTTTCTGAAAACCCATTTTCAATGCGTTCATTACCATTGAACGTAAAATCCTAGGAATTCACCTGGAATTCATTAGGTCATCTGAACCAAATCAGGTGTCAACCGTAAGAACGATGGTTGCATAGCATGGTCAAACACAGGACCTTGTGCCAGACCAGAAAATTATAAGGGTGAGCTTTACTATTGCTCCTACAAAGGATAGTAATTGCATCCGACACGTTATAGACCATAATTAAAAGCATGTCAGGGGACATTGCCTTAACAGTTGCTTGTTCAACGCTTTCCTTTACAACCAGACGGTAGTTTACCGAAAGGTAATATACGGAGCAAGTATACTGGACGTGTTGCTTTCCTAATACAAGGTTAGCAAGTGGGTGACACAAAACCACAAGTTTTGAGCTAAAATTTTCAAATCTGAAACCCACCAAACCCACAAAAATATTTTGCAAACACCGGTGAAGGGTTATTCCGGAAAACTTATCTAGGGTAAAAACTAGATTTAATTTTCAAAAGATCAAATGTTTTCATAAAGATCCAATTTCCTTAATGGATCTAAATTTTATAGTCATGTGGGACTGTAAACCACATCGTTACTACCATTGTTTATACCGCCGTAAAGAAATCACTGATATACAAAGTGTGAAGAATAAAGAAGCGATTCTAGTATTTCAAGACTATATTGCTTGAGGACAAGCAACGCTCAAGTGTGAGAATATTTGATAATGCTAAAAACGAACATATATTTCATAGCATTATTCCTCAAGAAAGACAAGCTTTTAGTTGCAATTGTCCTATTTACAAGTGATATTCGTTTAAATAATAAAAGGTGAAGACAAAAGGCAGATTCGACGAATTGAAGACGCAAACGACCAAAAAGCTCAAAAGTACAAAAGACAATCAAAGAGGTTCCAATTATTGATAAGAAACGTCTTAAAATTACAAGAGTACAAGATTCAAAACGCAAAGTACAAGATATTAAATTGTACGCAAGGACGTTCGAAAATCCGAAACCGGGACCAGAGTCAACTCTCAACGCTCGACGCAACGGACTAAAAATTTCAAGTCAACTATGCACATGAATATAATATAATATATAATTAATTCTTAAAATTAATATATATATTATATTATATTTAAAAACCGTCGGCATAAAAAAACAAAGACTTTTGAGTCTCCCCAGCTGGCCATGCGATCGCATGGCCTGGAGGAAGAAACTCCATGCGATCGCATGGTGCACAGTTCCAGCCCACATGCCTATAAAAATCGAGCTTTGGTGTAACACAAAACACATCTTTTTCTTCTTCACTCAAACGTAGTATATGTATATATAATTTATATTTTAATTTTAATTTTAATTTTAAATCCTAATAATAAGGGTATGTTAGCGAATGTTGTAAGGTTGAAGTTGAAATTCTGTTCGTGTAACGCTACGCTATTTTTAATCATTGTAAGTTATGTTCAACCTTTTTACATTAATGTCTCGTAGCTAAGTTATTATTATGCTTATTTAATCCAAAGTAATCATGATGTTGGGCTAAAAATATTAAAATTGGGTAATTGGGCTTTGTACCATAATTGGGGTTTGGACAAAAGAACGACACTTGTGGAAATTAGACTATGGGCTATTAATGGGCTTTATATTTGTTTAACTAAATGATAGTTTGTTAATTTTAATATAAAGATTCACAATTGGACGTCCCTATAAATAACCATATACACTCGATCGGATACGATGGGCAGGGTATTTATATGTACGAATAATCGTTCATTTAACCGGACACGGGAATGGATTAATAGTCACTAGAATTATTAAAACAGGGGTGAAATTATGTACAAGGACACTTGACATAATTGATAATAAAGTATTAAAACCTTGGGTAATTATTAAATAAAGTAATAAAACCTTGGATTACACTCAGTCGACATCCTGGTGTAATTATTAAATAAAGTAATAAAACCTTGTTACAGTTTAAGTCCCAAATTAGTTGGAATATTTAACTTCGGGTATAAGGATAATTTGACGAGGACACTCGCACTTTATATTTATGACTGATGGACTGTTATGGACCAAAACCAGACGGACATATTATATAATCCAGGACAAAGGACAATTAACCCATGGGCATAAAACTAAAATCAACACGTCAAACATCATGATTACGGAAGTTTAAATAAGCATAATTCTTTTATTTCATATTTAATTTCCTTTATTTTATATTTAATTGCACTTCTAATTATCGCACTTTTATTTATTGTTATTGTATTTAATTGCAATTTTAATTATCGTACTTTTTAATTATCGCAAGTTTATTTTATCGCACTTTTATTTATCGCAATTTCATTATCGTTATTTACTTTACGCTTTAAATTAAGTCTTTTATTTATTTAATATTTTACATTTTGTTTTAACTGCAACTAAAGTTTTAAATTCGACAAACCGGTCATTAAACGGTAAAAACCCCCCCTTTATAATAATAATATTACTTATATATATATTTGTATTTTTATAAAATAAAACTAATATAGCGTTAAGCTTTGATTAAAAGATTTTTCCTGTGGAACGAACCGGACTTACTAAAAACTACACTACTGTACGATTAGGTACACTGCCTATAAGTGTTGTAGCAAGGCTTAAGTATATCCATTCTATAAATAAATAAATATCTTGTGTAAAATTGTATCGTATTTAATAGTATTTCCTGCTAAAATTTAATAGTATTTTATACCCCTTAGCTTTAACAGCAAGTATCCTCGTCAAATTATCCGTATACCCAAAGTTAAATATTCCAACTAATTGGGGACTTAAACTGTAACAAGATTTTAATACTTTGTTTAATAATTACACCAGGTTATCGACTGCGTGTAACCCAAGGTTTTAATACTTTGTTAACAATTACACCAAGTGTCCTTGTATATAATTTCACCCATGTTTTAATAATTCTAGTGACTATTAATCCATTCCCGTGTCCGGTTAAATGAACGATTATTCGTACAAATAGATATCCCGCCCATCGTGTCCGATCCAGTGTATATGGTTATTTATAGGGACGTCCAATTGTAAATCTTTATATTAAAATTAACAAACTATCATTTAGTTAAACAAATATAAAGCCCATTAATAGCCCATAGTCTAATTTCCACAAGTGTCGTTCTTTTGTCCAAACCCCAATTATGGTAACTAAGCCCAATTACCCAATTTTAATATTTTTAGCCCAACATCATGATTACTTCCGATTAAATAAGCATAATAATAACTTAGCTACGAGACATTAAATTAAAAAGGTTAAACATAACTTACAATGATTAAAAATAGCGTAGCGTTACACGGACAGAATTTCGACTTACACCCTTACAACATTCGCTAACATACCCTTATTATTAGGATTTAAAATTAAAATTAAAATATATATATATATATATATATATATATATATATATATATATATATATATATATATATATATATATATATATACGTTTACATATATTGAGAGAGAGATATATAATATGATAAATGATGCACCAAACACTCGATTTTATAGGCATGTGAGCTGGGAAAAGATGCTCATGCGATCGCATGGGCTTTGCCCTTCAAGGCCATGTGATCGCATGGCCAACTGGGGAGGCTCAAAAGTCTTTGTTTTTTTATGCCGACGGTTTTTAAATATAATATAATATATATATTAATTTTAAGAATTAATTATATATTATATTATATTTATGTGCATAGTTGACTTGTAATTTTTAGTCCGTTGCGTCGAGCGTTGAGAGTTGACTCTGGTCCCGGTTCTGAATTTTCGAACGTCCTTGCGTACAATTTAATATCTTGTACTTTGCGTTTTGAATCTTGTACTCTTGTAATTTTGAGACGTTTCTTATCAATAATTGGAAACTCTTTGATTGTATTTTGTACTTTTGAGCTTTTTGGTCTTTTGCGTCTTCAATTCGTCGAATCTGTCTTTTGTCTTCACCTTTTATTATTTTAACGAATATTCCTTGTAAATAGGACAACTGCAACTAAAAGCTTGTCTTTCTTGAGGGGTAATGCTATGAAATATATGTTCGTTTTTAGCATTATCAAATAGTAAAAAGTATACGACCCGAACTGTAGCAGCCCAAAACCACTTCTGGAATTGCAGGTCATGCGACCGCATGGCTCAGATGACCAAAACTCATGCGATCGCATGAGTTGGTCTGACAGGCCTGACCTCGTACGCCATTTAATGCTGGGTTAGGGTTTTATTATTATTATTAATTAAATTAATTAATAGATTAGGGTTTTAATTAAATAATAATTAGTTTTAATGTTAATTAAGTTTGTATTTTAAGTTTTAATTAGTTTTATTACTTTATAAATTAATACTTTTATAAAATAAATAATATAAAAATAATATTTTTATAAAAAATTGTATTTTTATAACGTTAGTTTTATTTTTATGTTTTCGTATCTTTTTATTAGTTTAATTCGTAATTTGTATTTTTCGTTCGTAATTAGTTTTAAATATAGTATTTGCCGTAGTTATTTTTATTTTTAGATTTTTAGGCTTTGCCGTAAAATCCCTTAAGTGCTTTTTCTTTAGATTAAGATTTAGGCGCTTTAGAATTTTGCGACGCCGTTTTAAGATTTTAGTGACATTTAAGTTATTGCCGTTTTGGATATATAGTATTCCTTTTAAGCTTTAATACCTTTAGACGCAACTTTTAATTCTTAGCTTTTAGACTTTTAAGTTTCGACGCGCTACGTTCTTTTTATTATTTTTCGACCTTTTATTTTTCGACGCACTCTTTTTCTTTCTTATTTCTCGACGCTCTAGTTTTTAGGACATAGAATTTTCTATTTCTTCTCTAAAATTTCTTTAAACTTCGACGAAAAATTATTTTAAGCGATTAAATTGATAGACATCTAAAATTTTCTGGTTCGTAGTAATAGTTGGATTTGTTAGTGGCGAGTTGTGGGCTTCCGATTTAAAGGGTCCTGGCTACCTGCTGCATCTATTGGCTATTCGAAACGTGGGCAAAATCAGAAAAGTCTATTAATTTGATAACTTATATAATTTTTTATCTTTTATAACTAATAGGATATTCAGTGAATGCACCGAGCAAAACGTTCACCACCTTTCATACGTTCACCACCTGTAATTCGATCAAGACATCTAGCCAATATTGTCGCCATTGATTTTTCTTTGGAATCGTCATCTAGTCGACCAAGTACTCCAATTCAAATTTCAGATAATCCATTTTTTGAACCCGACCTCACAATTGAGAATCCGGAGGATATTCAGGGACAATAAAGAGATCCTGAACCACTAATCATTCCTCCTTAACCACAAATCACTCATCCAAAGATTGTTGAGGAAGAAACCATTAAATCAGAATCCCATAGTGATTCAGATTCAACAAATTCAATCATGGAAAACTGGAACCTCTAAATATGGAAGACCGAATGAGAGCTAAACGCACTGGCCAAGGTGACGCAATTACTCAACCAGACATTAATGCGCCAGATTATGAAATCAAAGGACAAATCCTACACATGGTAACTAATCAATGCCAATTTAGTAGTGCGCCGAAGGAAGATCCAAACGAACATCTTCGTACCTTTAATAATCTGTACTCTATTTAAAATCCGAGAAGTTGGGTATGAACAGATCTATCTCATGTTATTTCCCTGGAATTTAAAGGGAGAAGCCAAAGATTGGTTAGAATCGTTACCGGAAGGGGCGATTGATACATGGGACGTCTTAGTTGAAAATTTTCTTAAACAATTCTTTCCGGCATCTAAAGCCGTAAGACTTCAAGGAGAAATTGTTACGTCCACGCAAAAGCCAAATGAAACTCTATATGAGGCATGGACAAGATTTGGAAATTTGTTGAGAGGATGTCTGCAACATGGTTTAGACACTTATCAAATAGTACAAATATTCTACCAAGGATGCGACATCACTACACGAAAAGACATCGATATAGCAGCTGGTGGTTCCATTATGAAGAAAACCGTAACTGAAGCTTACAAAATTATTGATAACACTGCTTCCCACTCACATGAGTGGCACCAAGAAAAAGATATCGTTAGATCATCTAAAGTGGCTAGAGCAGATTCTAGCCATGACTTTGATTCCATTTCCGCAAAGATAGATGCTGTCGAGAGACGAATGGAAAAGATGACTAAAGATATTCACTCAATACGAATTAGTTGTTAGCAGTGTGGAGGACCACATTTGACAAAAGATTGTCTCAGTATTGAACAAACAATGGAACAAAGAGAGAATGTTTCATACATGAACCAAAGGCCTGGAAATAATTATCAGAATAATTATCAACCGCCAAGACCAATCTACAATCAAAACCAGAATTATAACCGAAATGTTCCATATAGCAATCAACAAGGTTCTAGCAATCAACAAGTATCCAACAATACTTACAATCAGCAAAGACCTATTTTTCAAAACAAACCACCACAAACCGATGATAAAAAGCCAAATTTAGAAGACATGATGTCGAAGCTAGTTGAATCTCAAACGCAGTTTTTCACATCTCAGAAATAAACCAATGAACAAAATGCTCAAGTATTTAGAAATCAACAAGCTTCTATTCAAAATCTGGAACAAGAAGTAAGCAACCTAGCAAGGTTGATAGGTGAAAGAAAACCAGGAAGTCTACCTAGCGATAAAAATGCTAACCCCCAGAATGAAACAGCTAAAGC
This sequence comes from Rutidosis leptorrhynchoides, assembly GCF_046630445.1. Classification (NCBI taxonomy): domain Eukaryota; kingdom Viridiplantae; phylum Streptophyta; class Magnoliopsida; order Asterales; family Asteraceae; genus Rutidosis; species Rutidosis leptorrhynchoides. The sequence continues at coordinate 84,037,889 of NC_092339.1, read as the reverse complement.
CAATACCACAAGAAGTGGTATTACACTTAAACCACCTGAAATACCTGTAATTTCTGATGACTCTATTCCTACTCCACAAGAACCACAACCTGAACAAGATAAGGAAACAGAACCGGTAGTTGAAAAGGTTAATGAAGATAACACAGTTAAGGCTAAACCTTATGTTAAACCATACCAACCACCATTTCCTTACCCGAGTAAAATGAGAAAAGAAAGACTTGAAGCCGAACAATCCAAATTTTTGGATATGTTTAAAAAAAATAAATGTCAATCTTCCTTTCATTGATGTGATTTCGGGAATGCCTAGATATGCTAAATTCTTGAAAGATCTAATCACAAATAGAAAGAAAATGGTAGAACTCTCGGCTGTTACTATAAATGCTAATTGTTCTGCAGTGCTGTTAAATAAGATACCAGAAAAATTATCAGATCCAGGCAGTTTCACAATTCCATGTTTTCTGGGTAGTCTTAGTTCAATAGAAGCATTGGCAGACTTAGGTGCTAGTATAAATTTAATGCCGTATCATTATACGCTAAACTAGACCTTGGAGAATTGAAACCAACACGAATAACTATACAACTAGCCGATCGATCAGTAAAATATCCTAGAGGGATAATGGAGAACATGCTAGTTAAAGTTGATACTTTAGTATTTCTAGTAGATTTTGTTATTCTGGACATGGAAGAAGATTCTCGAGTTCCTCTCATATTAGGAAGACCATTCTTAAACACGGCTAAAGCAATAATAGATGTGTATGGTAAAAAACTGACCCTAAGTATAGAGGATGAGAGTGTTACCTTTTCTGTTGATAGAGCCATGCAACAACAGCAATCTGCAGATGATACATGTTATTATATTCAAACTATAGATTCACATGCAGAATTGTTAGAAGAATTTTCAGAATTACAAGGAACAGGAGAATGTTCTTTAGGAGAAGGAACTGAACCAATTGATGAAGCTGAAATGTTAGCTACACTTATGGCTAATGGATATGAACCAACAACAGAAGAAATTCAAATGCTAAAAGAGGAAGACAGATATTAATATAAATCATCGATAGAAGAACCACCGAAATTAGAGTTAAAGCCACTTCCAAACCATTTGAAATACGCTTATTTACATGGTGAATCTGAATTACCTGTAATAATATCGTCTTCTCTTACTGAAAATGAAAAATCTCAACTCATTTCTGTGCTAAAAGCTTATAAACCAGCTATTGCATGGAAGATTCATGACATTAAAGGCATAAGTCCTTCGTATTGCACACATAAAATCCTTATGAAAGAAGGTCATAAAATGTATGTGCAACACCAACGAAGACTAAATCCTAATATGCAAGATGTTATTAAGAAAGAAATTATTAAACTGCTAGATGCAGGTTTAATATATCCAATCTCTGATAGTCTATGAGTAAGCTCAGTTCAATGCGTACCTAAGAAAGGTGGCATGACTGTCATCACAAATGAAAAAAATGAGCTTATTCCTACTAGGACTGTAACAGGATGGCGTGTTTGTATTGATTATAGAAAATTAAATGACGCCACCAGAAAAGATCACTTTCCCTTACTATTGTTTTCTTGACGGTTTTTCCGGATACTTTCAAATTCCAATAGCACCCGAGGACCAAGAGAAAACCACGTTCATGTGCCCTTATGGTATTTTTGCTTACAAACGCATGCCATTTGGACTTTGCAACGCCCCTGCAACCTTTCAAATGTGCATGATGGCGATTTTTCACGACATGATAGAAGAATGCATGGAAGTTTTCATGGATGAATTTTCAGTCTTCGGTGATACTTTTGAATCATGTCTAGTTAATCTTGAACGAATGCTTATTAGATACGAGCAATCAAATTTAGTACTTAATTGGGAGAAATGCCATTTTATGGTTAAAGAAGGCATCGTTCTTGGTCATAAGATTTCAAAAGAAGGAATTGAAGTGGATAGAGCTAAAGTAGATGTAATTGCTAAACTTCCACATCCCACCAATGTTAGAGGAGTTAGGAGTTTTCTAGGGCATGCCTGTTTTTACTGACGTTTCATAAAAGATTTTTCTAAAATTGCCACTCCTATGAATAAACTCCTAGAAAAGGATGCTCCATTCATCTTTTCTGATGAATGCATCAAATCTTTTAATATTCATAAAGAAAAACTCACTAATGCGCCGATTATGATAACTCCAAATTGGAATCTACCGTTTGAACTCATGTGCGATTTGCAAGTGATTTTGCAATGGGAGCCGTTTTAGGACAAATGATTGAAAAATGATTTCAAACTATTTATTACGCTAGTAAGACGTTACAAGGAGCATAAACAAATTACACAACTACTAAAAAAGAACTCCTTGCTATTGTCTTTGCTTTTGACAAATTTCGTTCATATCTCGTTCTAGCTAAAACGGTGGCCTATACCGACTATTCTGCTCTTAGATACCTATTTTCAAAACAAGATGCCAAACCACGATTAATCCGTTGGATCTTACTCTTACAAGAGTTCAATATTGAAATCCGAGACAAAAAGGGAGCAAAAAATCTCGCCGCTGATCATCTTTCTCGTCTTGAAAATCCCGAATTAGAAGTTCTAAATGAATCAGCCATACAAGATAACTTTCCTAATGAATATCTATTGAAGATAGATTATAATGAAATTCCATGGTTTGCAGACTATGCAAACTATTTAGTATGTGAATTCCTTGAAAAAGGGTTGTCGTACCAAAAACGAAAGAAATTCTTTAGTGATATAAAACACTATTTCTGGGAAGATCCACATTTGTTTAAAAGTTGTCCCGATGGAATAATACGCCGATGTGTATTCGGAGATGAAGCTAGTCAAATCTTAAACCATTGTCACACAGGACCAACAGGAGGGCATTATGGGCCTCAACTAACAGCAAGAAAAGTTTACGATGCTGGGTTCTATTGGCCTACAATTTTCAAAGACGCAAACCTTCTTTGCAAATCCTGTGATGCATGTCAAAGGACCAGAAAAATAAGTCAACGTAATGAAATGCCACAAAATGTCATTCAAGTATGTGAAGTATTTGACGTTTGGGGTATTGACTTTATGCGTCCATTTCCAAAATCTCATAATAATCTCTACATTCTCGTTGCCATTGACTATGTATCTAAATGGGCGGAAGCACAAGCTCTCCCAACTAATGATGCACGAGTTGTAGTCAACTTTTTAAAACGTCTTTTTGCGAGGTTTGGAACACCGAAAGCTTTAATAAGTGATCGGGGTACTCATTTCTGTAATAATCAACTTGAGAAAGTTCTCAAAAGATATGGAGTAACTCATAAAATCTCAACCGCTTATCATCCACAAACAAGTGGACAAGTTGAAAATACCAACCGAGCTTTAAAACGTATTCTAGAGAAAACCGTAGGATCAAATCCGAAGGAATGGTCCATAAAATTGGAGGATGCACTCTGGGCTTTTAGAACAGCCTACAAAACTCCAATTGGAACCACACCTTTTAAACTCGTTTATGGAAAAGCATCTCATCTTCCAGTAGAAATTGAGCATAAAGCATTTTGGGCTTTGAAGACATGTAATCTTGATTTACATGAAGCCGGACGTCTACGGTTAAGCCAACTAAAAGAATTAGAAGAATTAAGACATGAAGCATATGAAAATTCGTTAATCTATAAAGAAAGAACGAAGAAATGGCATGATAAAAGAATCAGAAGTTCAAAAGAATTTAAAGAAGGAGACAGAGTTCTTCTTTTCAATTCACGATTCAAGCTATTTCCTGAAAAATTGAAATCAAGATGGTCTGGACCATTCACAATCAAAAGAGTTTTCCCGTACGGAACAGTAGAATTAATAAATTCAAATGGGATTGAATTTAAAGTTAATGGTCACAGTGTTAAACATTACATAGATAATCCAATGGAAGTTGAAGATGAAGTTAATCACAATTTCGACACCACAGCTAACTAAGCGTGGGAAAATTCGAATCATTTTAGGGTAATATGTATTTCTGTTAGAGTTAGATATTCTGTTTTCATGTAGTTTTCAAGAATGGAATCCAAATGGTCTTTCCCTAGCAGACCCTAAAGAACTAGTCTTCTCCCTCCATTCTGAATTTTTATTTTTTTTAGGTTTTACGAGATGAAGAATTCCTTTGATTTGAACCATGGTCTAATGCTACACGCTTTGATTACTAAACGTAATAATGACACACTCTCAAGTGACCTGGTGTCGGTAATAAGAGGCAGATGTGACGAAGTAAGGAAAGAACTCAGGAAAGATCATCATAAGATACATTTTGGTAAAGGAAAATCAAAATTCGCAACAAAAAGAAGAGCACGACACCTTGAAAGATGTTATAAATGCGGAAAATGGTCACACGAAGGTAAATGTTCAAATAATCAAACATATTCAAATACCGAATTTGTTACTCTATGCAAAGAAGGACCGTTTATATGTTTAGAAGAAAAGATATTGAAGAATCGAGGTTATGCTTATGTAGCTATGGAAAACCAAATCAAACGACTCTCCTATGAGTCGGCTAAAGCAGGTCTCTGAGAATTCTTTCTCACAGGTAAGTATGTACAGTTTTTATTTTTTTTATTTTATTTTTATTACTTCTAACCTTTTGATAATAAACGCTGAATCGTTCGCTATAAAGTATTAAATTGGTGTTCAATAAAATTAGGTATGCGTAACCGAAATTATTGATATCTTACACAAAAAATTATTACATCACTGCGAAATTTACCGTTTATTCTTAAGGTATAAATATATTTAATTAATTAACCCAAAATATTTCAGAAATTCGTCAGGAGTAAAACTAGGTAATGGAACCGAAATTACTTTACCGAAAAGAGGGGCGTATATTTTTGATAATATTTGATTGATTAAAGTGGGATAAAAGACCAAAAAGATTTTTAATTTTAATTTTTACCTTGTTTTTAAAATTAATATATAAATATTAAATTTTTAATGTAAATTTTTAAAATCAATATATTTAAGTTTTTAAATATTTTAAAAATTAATATTTTTAATATAAGTTTGTAAAATTAATGTATAAAAATATTAATTATATTTATATGAATTTTTAATTTTATGCATTTTAAATTTAAGTTTGGTGTGAAGTTAAAAAATAAAAAAATAAAATCTTTGCTTTTAAAAAAATCGCTTTAAAAACGACAAAATTTAAATTTTGTCGAGGGACGGACTAGGTAAACATACCGAAACTACCTAAAGAAAAAGGAAACAAAATTTTAAAAAATTATTCATTTAAATTGTTTTAATAAATAAAGATTTTATAAAAAATAATAATAATAATAAAAATATTATGTATGTTTGTAGTTTATATTATGTACACAACAGGGTAAAACAGCACACTTTCAAAGACTGGCATTAAGTTCAGCAAAAGCTACTAATTTTGACGATAAAACGAAAAACAAATGTGATGTAACAACAAGACGGAATGAACAAATGATGTGCACCATTTATCATTCAACAAAAAAACAACAATATGTTTGGAAACTTTGGTAAAATTTAATCATTTTTCTACGCTAATCACCCTCAATAATTTAAATTGTACTGATTTCTTGCAAATGAGGGCATTGCAAGATCTTAAGTGTGGGAAGGGGTTAAATTCTTTCGGATTTTTAAAAATTTTAACTTAAACACTTGGTTACCATTAAAAAATACTAGTAACGCAGTAGTTGTATTAGAATCTAGTGCTCTCTGATAATAAAGAACAGCACTAGTCTTATATACTGACTACCCAATTCTAGTAAAAATTTTCAAAATTTTCAACTAAATGAACTCAAAATCATGTTTATATAAATTTATGAACGATAAAACTCGGTGTTAACACCGAAATTATTGTTACCTCGGAAAGGACATAAATTGAGAAACAACCTAAAATGTTATAATTCATTAAAAATGGAATAGAGAAAAATAAAAAGGCAAATAAAGGAAAATAAAAGCTAAGTGTGGGAAAAATTTACCAAATTATTTAGAACATATATCACATATTTTTGTACAAATAATTGAAGATACTTTTGTTTTGGACAATTTTATCAGTTTTACCCAATTTCTTATAATATATTTGAAAGAAAAGATGGATCTACACAATGAATCAATTCCATCATTAAAAGGAAGTAAAGTCTTCCGAAAAAGAAACGCGCTTCTTGATTTAGGTCAGGAAGTTGTCGTCCAGACCAGTTGTAGAATCTACGAAAAACCTTGAAAAGTTTTCTCGAAAATCATCTGGAAATCCACGGACCTCAGCATCAAACAGGGTCGCCAAGTGGTCAGACTTATTCTAACCATGAGAGGATCTGTCTCGTACAATGGGGGGAACCATGCAAATTAGCTTATAAGACTAATGAATCAGATCCCCAAAAAGGATAATCTCCTTAAAGATCAAAAATCAGCTTTTAAGCCTGATATTACTCAATCCTTGAGATTGACCTTAAAGATTGAGAATTCAAACTTATGGAATTCGATGATATCTAAACTCGAGCTTGAACGAGAAAATATTTTGATCAAATTACAAACCGATTTATTTTCTGAAAACCCATTTTTAATGCGTTCATTACCATTGAACGTAAAATCCTAGGAATTCACCCGGAATTCATTAGGTCACCTGAACCAAATCGGGTGTCAACCGTAAGAACGGTGGTTGCATAGAATGGTCGAAGACAGGACCTTGTGCCAGACCAAAAAAACTATAGGGTGATATTTACTATTTCTCCTACAAAGGATAGTAATTGTATCCGACACGATATAGACCATAATCAAAAGTATGTCACGGGACATTGACTTAACAGTTGCTTGTTCAACGCTTTCTTTTACAACCGGACGGTAGTTTACCGAAAGGTAATATACGGAGCAAGTATACTGGATGTGTTGCTTTCCCAATACAAGGTTAGCAAGTGGGTGACATAAAACCATAAGTTTTGAGCTAAAATTTTCAAATCTAAAACCCACAAAACCCACAGAAACATTTTGCAAACACCGGTAAAGGGTTATTCTGGAAAACCTATCTAGGGTAAAATCTAGACTGAATTTTCGAAAGATCAAATGTTTTCATAAAGATCCAATTTCCTTAAGGATCTAAATTTTCATAGTCATGTGGGACTGTAAACCACAATGTTACTATCATTGTTCATACCGCCGTATAAAAATCACTGATGTACAAAGTGTGAAGAATAAAGAAGTGATTCTAGTATTTTTATTTCAAGACTATATTGCTTGAGGACAAGCAACGCTCAAGTGTGGAAATATTTGATAATGCTAAAAACGAACACATATTTCATAGCATTATCCCTCAAGAAAGACAAGCTTTTAGTTGCAATTGTTCTATTTACAAGTGATATTCGTTTAAATAATAAAAGGTGAACACAAAAGACAGATTCGACGATTTGAAGACGCAAACGACAAAAAAACTAAAAAGTATAAAGTACAATCAAAGTGGTTCAAATTATTGATTAGAAACGTCTCAAAATTACAAGAGTACAAGACGTAAAACGCAAAGTACAAGATATTAAATAGTACGCAAGGATGTTCGAAAATCTGGAACCGGGACCAGAGTCAACTCTTAACGCGCGACGCAACGGAGCGAAAATTACAAGTCAACTATGCACATGAATATAATATAATATATAATTAATTCTTAAAATTATATATATATTATATTATTTATTAAAACTGTGGGCAAACTAGCAAACAAAAGCATGTTGCCTGATCCAGCTGGCCATGCGATCGCATGGCCTGGAAGAACAAAACTCATTCGATCGCATGGCCCCAAAAGTTGGGTCAGGTCCTATAAATTTCGCGTGTTTTGGCCGAATTACACACACCTAATTCAATCTCTCTCTCTCACAATATATATATATATATATATATATATATATATATATATATATATATATATATATATATATATATATATAATAATTTTAATTTTAATTTAAGATTAATAATAATATAATAATAAGGGTATGTTAGCGAATGTTGTAAGTGTGTAAGTCAAAATTCTGTCCGTGTAATGCTACGCTATTATTAATCATTGTAAGTTATGTTCAACCTTTTTAAATTAATGTCTCGTAGATAAGTTATTATTATGCTTATTTAAATTGAAGTAATCGTGATGTTGGGATAAAATATTATAGACGGGGTAATTGGGCTTTGTACCATAATTGGGGTTTGGACAAAAGAACGACACTCGTGGAAATTGGACTATGGGCTATTAATGGGCTTTATATTTGTTTAATTGAATGATAGTTCGTTAGTTTAATATAAAGATTTACAATTGGACGTACCTATAAATAACCACATACACTCGATCGGACACGATGGGTGGGATATTTATAAGTACTAATAATCATTCATTTAACCGGACACGGGAATGGATTAATAGTCAATGGACTCATTAAAACAGGGGTGGATTACATACAAGGACACTTGGTGTAATTGTTAATAAAGTATTAAAACCTTGGATTGCACACAGTCGATAACCTGGTGTAATCATTAACAATGTATTAAAACCTTATTACAGTTTAAGTCCCCAATTAGTTGGAATATTTGACTTCGGATATAAGGATAATTTGACGAGGACACTCGCACTTTATATTTATGACTGATGGACTGTTATGGACAAAAACCAGATGGACATATCGAATAATCCAGGACAAAGGACAATTAATCCATGGTAATAAATTAAAATCAACACGTCCAACATCATGATTACGGAAGTTTAAATAAGCATAATTCCTTTATTTCATATTTCATCGCATTTTTATTTACTGTCATTTTATTTATCGTACTTTAATTATCGTACTTTTTAATTATCGCAATTTTATTTACTGTCATTTTATTTATCACACTTTAATTTATTGCACTTTAATTATTGTCATTTACTTTACGCTTTAAATTATGTTATATTTATTTTTAATATTTTACATTAGGTTTTAACTGCGACTAAAGTTTTAAAATCGACAAACCGGTCATTAAACGGTAAAACCCCCTTTTTATAATAATAATACTACTTATATATATTTTTATATTTTTACAAATATAGTTTTAAAAATATAGCGTTAAACTTGGCTAGCTCCCTATGGAACAAACCGGACTTACTAAAAACTACACTACTGTACGATTAGGTACACTGCCTATAAGTGTTGTAGCAAGGTTTAGGTATATCCACTCTATAAATAAATAAATAAATAACTTGTGTAAAATTGTATCGTATTTAATAGTTTTTCATAATAAATATATAACTATTTCGTATACATCTCTACGCACATCAATGGCTATCATGGCTTTTTCCGTGGCTGTTGTGGTTTTTGTGATGGCTTTCACTGCGTCTGCTGCTGTCATGATGGTTCCTGCTGTCACTTTCGCCTTTCCTCTTCTCATTTCTTTTCTTCCCGATTATACCCAGCCTGTCTTTCCCTCCCAGAGTGTTGGTATTGCCTTGCTACCGTCACGGCATCTGCAAATGTACCAGGAATGTTCCATCGGAGTTCAGAGACACGCGATGGGTGTGCATCTTTGTCCAGGCATGTTATAAATCCGGAAATTTGCTGTGTTTCCGGGACTCCTGGGATTTTCTGACATTCCAACATGTACCTTGTGATGAAGCTTTCAATTTTCTCTCCCCCGTACATTGGGATTTCGTGAGCATACAAGTGTGTATACGTATGTCGGTGGAGGTTCTGATATTGCATGAGAAACTTTTCCCGCAAGTCTGCGAAGCATGTGATTCCATTAGGTGGCAATTTTGCGAACCACTCCCTGGTAGCCGACAGTAGTACAGTGGTGCCATTGTACACCCCCAAAGTGACCGGTATGACGATGTTAGCAGAGAGTATAGAGCTAGCGATCCGTTCACATAGCTTTTAGCTAGTAGCTGACATCTCAACCGGTAGTTTTGCTTTGTTACCGGTGATTAGGGCGAACATATTTTCGAGTGCAGTCCCCTGGACGGCGGGTTGCGACAAGGAGTGTTTGTACGCCGGTAGCGCAGCCTGCACGAGGAGCTCAGTCAGCCATGCATTTGCTGCAGCCTTAGTGACACCCTCACTTCCAGCACCGATGTTTAACAATGGGATGGTCTTCAGAACGTCTAGAGTTTGCGATTGATGCCTCTCTGCTAGACTGTTGTCGTTCAGCATGGCTTTTAGCCTTTCGATTACTTGTTTTTCGACGTCGGCTGAGATCATTTTGGTGATCATGTCGGTGTCGTTGTGAGATGATCCGATGCCGCTTGAACCACCGGTTTTGAGACCAAGTGTGTCGAGCTTCCACCTATCTTCACCAGGTGGTGATCCCTCGTGTGTGTCCTCGTCGTCGTCGGAGACATTCATCTCGTCTCTTGATGCGTCACCGGAGTGGATGTGAGCGATTGATTGTTTTTGAGGTTGAGGTGGCTCCACCGTTAGTGAGCTTCCTTTGTTCAAAGGTGGTTAAACATCATCGCTCGTGCCTTTCTTGCTTGCCATCGCTACTTGGTTTCACTGTGTTGTTCGTACCTTTAGGTGGCGCCATTTGATCAAACCAAAATCATTTAGTGTGGATAGATTTCGGGTTTGAGTGCTTGATTTGGGAATAAGTCAAATGTTTTAACTCCAATAATGGTGCAAACCCCGATTTGGAATCTGGATTCCAAGGGCGTAAAACAATCGATTGAATTGACCTTATTCGATCGAAATCGAATAAGGTAATATCTTAGAGTGAAGATTAGCTCCGACGATGATCGGAGTGCCGGTCGGGATTGAGTTAACGACTGAAGTAATGCTATCATAATTAACCTGAGCAGAGTAACATTAATGCATCCAGTGTTATGGAATAAATGATCTTGCCCGCGTATTTATAGATGTTATGAGGGAATGATGATGTTACACATGTCCCTTTCATGGTTGTAATAAACTTTGCCAATCCCGAGGGGTAACGTGGCACCTGTCCTTTTCATGGGAAATAATCGAGCAGATCCTAACAAACTTTCCTAGATTCGTGGGCTGACGTGGCATGCAACTTGTTTGTACGTTTGTTCCGGGATCGAGTATTCGTTCCGGGATGAAGTGTCTACTCCGGGTCAGTGCACTTTCTCCGGGACATCGTACTTGTCCAGGGAGGGTATCTTTATGCTGGGTTGAAATACCGAACCAAGAAGTGGTGACTGTACCAGCAGCGTGTCGGTTCCAGCTAAGGTATCACGGAGCTCTCAGACTAATCCGGGAAGGTTTTGCTTTCTATTTATTCCAAGTGTTTCTTCACGGTTATAGTTATCATGAATGGCTACATGATGACGGATGATGTCAGGAAGTAGTCCTTCTCCCGGGATGGACCGTTCCGGGTATGATTCTAGCCGGTCACTATTTGTTAATGTCGTTTTGAGACGGATCATTATGCATATCATTAACCTCCATCAGCTTGCTACTTGGAACTTCCGCCATTAGAAATTTGGAAGTACGTTAAACGGATGTAAAACCGCTTTCCTGAACGGAAATCTCGAAGAAGAGATTTATATGGACCAACCTGATGCATTTATAGTGCCCGAATAAGAAAGGAAAATGTGGATTAAAACCATCTCTCAAACAATGGCATGAGAAGTTTGATCATGTCATGCTTGATTCCGGATTTAAGATCAATGAACATGATAAGTGTGTGTATGTGAAAAACACACCAATGGGATAGGTCATCTAATGTACATATGTAGATAATATGCTCATTGCCGGAAGTAATGAGAACATGATTACCTCTACAAAAGACATATTGACATCAAATTTGGCATGAAAAATATGGGTTTAGTGGATGTGATATTGGGAGTAGAAATCACACGAACATAAAGTGGACTTGTTCTAAGTCAAACCCATTATGTGGATAAGATTCTTGCAAAGTTCAATACGAATTACTCTAATATAGCTAGAACTCCCATTGACTTGAGTAAGCATCTAGCTAAGAACAAAGGTGAATCAATAAACCAGTTACAGTATTCAAGAATTATTGGCTGCTTGATGTACCTGATGAGTTGTACTCGACCTAACTTAGCATATGTTCTAAGCAAGGTAAGTAGATACACGAGTAATCCAAGTACATCTCTTGGAGTTGTACGAATAGCTTACTTTGGTACTTAAGATACACTCGAGAATATGGACTACATTTAAACAGATAATTAAATAAGAGTCATGGATAATTTTCAACATTATCCTTTTATTGATATGAATATCAAAGATTACAACTATTCAATGGCGGAACAAATAGTTTGTTGATACATATTACACCTAAAATAGCTAGAGATGATATCTTAAGCTTTTACAAAGTTTGGACTCTATTTAATTAAAACTCACACCACTAAATATTACAATAGTGGAGATATCTATTTATAGGAGTCTTATTAACCAGGTAATAGATCTATTGTCCATTGGTACATAGGATGTCTGTACTTGTATCGATAACATCATCAGAGAGCGTGCTCTATTTCTTTCCTCTTTGGTGGCTATTTGCAGGAACAACCCAAATTGGTTTGGCTATACTATTTGAATTAAAAAATAGAATGTTGGGTTCCCTAGGCGTTGGCAAAGTAATAACCTATGTCTGCATATGCGTTAAACTTCTGCATTCTCACATGGTCTTTTAAGGTCACTTGTCAGCCGCCGATGGTGTCCTTTTCTGTTCAACTTTGTCCTTGACTTTTGTTGAATAGTAAAATTGATGTAACCCACGCAGAAAACTATTATGATTGTAATGGAGCATAATTGTCTAAGTGTTGTATGCTGCTACCAGCCATGACAGTTCTTCTACTGTTTCACTTGATCTTCTTAATTTGCTGGGCGCACATCCTGTGCTGGTTGAAGAATACTGTCTATCTTATGCTGATAGATCACGCAGCATACTGGGACACTTAACACAGCAACAAATGTTGTCTAAACATAAATAAACCTATATTGGCCGCACATAATATTTTAGTGTAGATAATGCTATTTTTTCATAATTAAATCCTTAATAATTTTGGGGACTCAACATAATGATATCCAATATTGATTGAAAGTCACTGTGATGTAAACTGGATATCTGATACAAATGATTTTGGAGCGACAAGTGAGTATGTATTCACACTTGGAGGCGCTGTTGTATCGCGGAAATCGTCCAAACATACAGTTATTTCAATCCACAATGGAATCAGATTTCATGCCTTAGATAAAGCTAGTGAAGAGGCAAAATCGCTATGTCAATTCGTTGAAGATATACCAAGATAACCGCTTTCGGCCATAAGTATACATCGTGATATTCAATCGATGATTGGTACAACTCATAGCACAATGTATAGTGGTAATATGACGTATAAATAATACGGTACGATAACTAATCTCTACATGATTTATCACTATTAACTATATGAAGTCAAATGATAATTTTGCAAATCTGATAACAAAGGCTTAAGCATAGAGTTCGTGTATAGGTCATGACAAGTGATAGTAGAAACCCCTACAGCTTTCGAAGGGAGTTCACTAATTAAGAGTAGACTTCCTAGTTCATTTCTAAAAGTGACAAGTAAGAGGATAAGCCTTTAACTTTTAATGATTCAACTAAGATAACCATTTGTGGTTAATCAGTAGCAATTCAATAATGAATCACATATGTGAGAGAGAATTGGGGTCGCTTCGAAGGGTGTTGGTGGGGTATAATGCTTAATACCTCTCGCTAAACTTGACTAATGTTCATGACCAAACCGAACATAATTATGAGGACTTGACTTTGTCACGGAGAATCTTGTGTGAAGCGTATCACCTCTTACACAAACGAAAGACGAGTTGAAAGACATCAACGTTTACTCTGAGTCAATAGACTAAGTGCGTTGCATAAGCAAAAGTTCAATGGGTAATTGATCAACACGATTGGAAACATATGACATGCTACCGAATCACCCGAGCAGTGCATTTTGGACGTTCCTTCAAATCTCTGCAAAAAATCATTTGGATCTGATAATCCGTCATAACTTCCTAGCGTTAATGGCAAAACATGTTCCACTGGGAAAGGATGATTTGCAATGTGTGGTACGAACTTCTCCGTGGTAGGAGCTAGTTCCAGAGATTGTTTCACCTTTTACCCTTGCATTATTACAAATCAACTTTTCATGAACTCTTGAACCTTTGATGGCTCGTTAAAAGCTGGAGCCATGTGTGGCAAAGCCACTTGCTGTGATTAGGATATAAGATAGTTTGAGCTGCTGGTTCCAATGGATTATACAACGGCTTTTCCTGGTGTGTTTTCTGCATGCTAGTAACGGTTGGTTGTGTAGACGCATGAGTTACCGTTGGTTGATGCAGAGTCACCGTTATGAATGAACCATCTAGGTTTCTTAGCCCCATCTCTCTTATCATTTCCTGGGCACTTGCGGGCGTAACCCTTTGAATCGAAGTTTTTATAGTTGTGAGGATTGGCATAGTTCCTACGTAAGTAGTATGAACTTGATACCCAGGAGGAACAGTTTTTGTCGGTGATCCTAAGCTTAAGCTTGTTGGCCTCACATCAGTAAACGGTGTGAAGATATATTCACTTTGAGTAGCATGAGGCAAGCTTTTGTCGGGACCATAGTCCCAGTAACTTTGTATTTCGCTTGCATTGGATGATTCAGTCAATATTTGATGAGTATTAACTGACCCATATACAGTCGTAGTACTTGCTCGAGGCTTCGTCATAACCTTAACCGGTGAAACCGGTGTTTGTGGGGTCTTTGACGTGGTTACAGGCGTGTGAAATCCCGAACCTCTTGACGAATCATTGCCAGTTTGCGGCGATTTTGAGCCCTTGTTCCTCCAGCCATTGATGATGATCAATCATTTTTCGTTATAAACCCTGAAAATAACCGATTAATTAAACAAATAATTTTACAGAAAAACGTCATATAAAACACATAAACGTAAATTCCAAGTGTATTTGTTCCATAATCGGTCTCACGGTTGGCACCAATTGATCAAGCATATTTTCACTGGGTTAGGGTGAACCTACGTTTGAGTGTAATAAATAAGGTTTAAGGATAAACGTTATTCAAACCTCTGATGACAGTCGTGGATAACCCGCATCGAAGCCAGTGTGTTCTACTGGGGTGGTCGATCGCGAGTCTACCAACAACCTAGCATACAAGGTTGAGTGGCCCCGAAGACATGAAGGATTAATAGTTCAATGAACTTACCTGAAATTCTTGAACAATGATGAAGATCGTACGAAGGTAATTCGTACGTGGGAGTATGCTATGTGTTACGTAGAATGTGACTTCGTACCTCTTAGGGTTTTAGAGACATGTATTTATGGGAATAGGATTCTATCCCCATATAATCGTGATCTCCTTTCCTAATTAACGTGCGTTATTTAAGGAAACCGAATAAGGTTGGTCTTATCGTTTAGCTTAGCGTGCAAGGTAAACAGTTTGACCAAGTCATTAACGACCGCATCCATTAGTATAGGCGCATAGGTAGCGCGGCTATACCCTTGGTTTAATTCACAGCGTCTGCGGATGGTGGCATCTAGTACGCAGGTTAAGACCTGGATGCGCATTCCGCATAAGCATGCGGGTATGCGTATCATTAGTAACACCTACCTATCTTATGCAAGATTCAACTGCTGAAATATAATCGGTCGTTGTTGTTCAGAAAACTAAATTTAGGCTTGGAATTTCTCTGATTTAAATCGTGCCCATGCGAATTGTGGACAAGAATGCAACTCCGAAATTCTGAGCCCATGATAGGCCTTTTTTTGCAATCCGATTATTTCGCTCAACTTCCTCTTCACATTTTTACTTGGTTGCAGATATATTTTTTTATAAGATCTTATCAGTTACGAATTCAAAGTTGAGATTTTATCAGTTAAGATTCTAGTAAGATCGAATTCTCGCCTTCTAGTTGTGATTTTGTGCTATAAATTGAGCCTTCAGGGGATTGTAGAATACATACAAAAAGTTCGAAAAAAGCACAACAGAACCGAAGCATCAAACATGTTGATCACGTTTTCATCTTAGTCATGACGTTGGTCCCTCCAATTCAAATTACTTTTCAGGCAAGTGTTCAAGTCCGGCAGTACGCTGCTTCGAACCGGTGTATCCTGCGAACAAAAGAAGAATCTCTTTAAGGAAATTGTGTCAAACACAAGCTCGTATCCAATTATTCAGTTTGGTCGTATTTAATTTTCATTCTCTATTGTCTGATTATTTATTTTATATGATAGTATGATATGGTGATTTCTTGTAATCAGTTTAAATTAAATCACATGTTTTTCAGTTTCACATATAAGTTTGAAAAATTGGTCAAAATGCCTCTATTTGCGAAAGTGTAAATATGCCCTCAAAAAATCATAATTGTAAAAATGTCCCTTGACCGCGCACCATGTTTGGTGCTTGGTGCGTGATGCATGTTATCGAAACAAGCATGGTGTGTGGTAACACTTTCAGAACTTAGGTTGTCTGGATGAAATATCTGTAACACGCATCACGCATCACGCACCAAGCAAAAAGTATGATGTGTGGTGCGCATCACGTGGTCATGGAGCCTTGTTTGCAATTAGGAAATTTTTTTTTTTAAGACATATTGTCAAACATTTTCTATAATGGAGGCATTTCTTTTTTTTTTTTTGACCAATTTCCTTATAAGTTTTGCTTACAAAAAGAAGTACTCGTATTAAACAATTATAAAATTGATATTACGTTTATTTAGATATTACGTGACATGTTTAAACTATATATACTTATATTTTTAGCAAGTGGATCGATTTTAACGATACTCTAGAATGCATATGAAACTACACCATATTCCGTTTTCGTACGATACTCCCTGCTATCTTACTAATTTGAGCTTGACCAAATGAGTTTCACATTCTTTTTATCCTTACTGAGTTACTGGTAAAAATATTAATTCACGTATCGGAATATATTTACTATTTATAATTTATTAAATTTCCGTGTTTGAAAATGATTGCATATGTAAATAGATTTCCACTCAATCCAGAATCCGTCAATTAACAATTTAGCATAAAAATTACTGTACTTTTTTAACCTGACCTGGTAGTTATCTTAGTGGATGTTGTAGTTGGTTTCGGTTTCCATTTTCTTAAGAGAAGTGTCTCCATCAAGTTCTTTGATACAACATTTTTTTTAATTCGTAAATCGTTATTAATATTAATATATTAATATTTAATATTTATTAGAAATAAGATTTTCTTTACGCAGTTCGGGATCACCCGGTGAGGGCTAAACTACCCACATGTTCATCTCACACAGTTACATACCTCGCCCCCAACTGCTGCTCAGGAAGAAATCTGGCTCAATCCGAGAGCATGTGCAATATAACACCATTCCCCACTGCCCCAGAAACGCGATGTGCGGAAGGCACTCGTGGGTGAAATTCAAGGGTTAAGGGGCAACCTTGTGTGCAATATTGCATCCCGCATGAGTCGAACTCCTACCTCTCGCTAAGAGATGCAGACCACTACCGCATGAGCTACAATACAAGTTTTATTAGAAATAAGATACGGAATATTAGAGATAGAAATTAGGAATAGGATTTTCATCGTGTAAACCTTGAGGTAATCGATAACACACAAAAATAGGGACTATTAAGTATTATCCTACGGCGTATTAGGCCATACCTTTTCGTAACCATTTTTAACTTCTCTTCTCTTCTCTACATCAGCGTCACATCAAAAAAAAAAAAAAAAAAAAAAAAAAAAAAATACCTTAAACATTTCTTCTGCTAAACCCCTCATATATTTCACTAAAAAATACTCACAAAAATGTATCCCTAGAATATAATATTTACAACTTATTATACAAAAAGTGCAAAATAAAAAAACATGTCCTACTTATTTACGTTAATGGTACCGTCATAGTGTTGGCTAACTTTGAAGATGGCGCAACCCTCCATGTCCTGGTTAAGGAGTTGACGGGCTTGGCGGCTGCTAACGAACCACCATAGCATGTAGTCTTAAGTAACAGTCACTACAAAACCAATAAGAAAAATTTAAGACGTTGATTCCTCATGATTGTCAAAAATGCACGATGGCTATGAATGTTTTTTTGACACGGTTGGTCACCCAACTATGAAAATCTTTCACGGTTGGTCTCTCGGCCCAATGTACGTTAATTTTTTCCGTTAAATTAATTCATTTGCATTGCATGTGCGGGTAAATTGATCATTCATTAATTTTCTATTATATCGTCTCCTTCCTTTACCACAAATCTACACACCCTTTCTAGTCTAATTCAAAACCCGAAACTAAAATCATAATCAAACCAAAATCATCTGTCGTTGTCGACTTCTTCATAATCATCCACCGTCATCGGGAATTGTTGTGGTAGAGATGCAATCGAAAATTGAAAGTTCTTATTTCATGTGACAACTCGGAAATTTCCGACCAAATTTATACTTAATCTTTATATGTTCCGACACGATAAGAAAAGTCTGTAATGTTGAAATCTCAAAAACTTTGACTATGTTCATTTTCATTTACCCTTCGACTGCTCTCGATGATTCGCGAACAATTATGTGTAAATAGATATGCATGAATAATACTTTACATAAACGTATTAGTTTCAATATATGTTTATCGACGGAAATTAAAAGATAATATCAAATGACTAAATTAGCAGATACATTGTTATTATAATTACGGGTCTTTGTTATGATGTGACGACCCGAAAATTTTCGACCAAATTTAAACTTAATCTTTATATGTTTCCGACACGATAAGCAAAGTCTGTAATGTTGAGTCTCGAAAATTTTGAATTGTTTCATATATTCAATTGACCTTCGACCATTCCCAACGATTCACGAACAACTATTTGTAAATAGATATGTACATATTTAATTTTATATATATATATATATATATATATATATATATATATATATATATATATATATATATATATATATATATATATTAATTTGAAATAGAAACTTATATGAGTTAGTTTATTTGTGTAAATAAAATAATACATGACATTATTATAAATCTATCTATATATGAAAAGTACATTGAATATATATAATTTAGAATTTATTTAATAAACGCTCGTAGCACTCGTTTACCATCTTGATGGTTATTAATCAAGTTAAAAACGAACTTATATGATTTTAAAATAAAAAGGTGATCCGAAAATGAGTTATATAAGTAATAGACTTATTATAAGTATATTTAGGATCTAATTATTTAATTTTAACACTTTTTATATTTTACCCATAAATGAGAGGGACAGTTGATGTAATTTTTATTTATTAAATTAATGACTGAATTTTATACCATAATGACCAAAATAAATAAATATAGTTAATTTAAAAATTGAGGATTTTTAGGAACACTTTATAGTTTAACTGTTTAGCAATAGACCATGATATAACGGTCCGTATATAAAACTAAAAGAGGGGCGGCTCACTGTGATTACACGTTCTTAATTTCTGTAATTTAAAGATTTATATTATATTAGTAATATTACTTTATTATATTTTAATCTCTATATTTACGTACACTTGTATGCATTCGGAAAAGCACACACCTATCCCTACTTGATTAACTTTCATCACCAACATACACTACCCTACCAAATGAACAAAGTAAACCATTAATATGCTTCTGTTTACTGTAACCAAGAACCACCCTCAAAAACACCCCAAATAAATTTAATAGCCATTATAAAAATGCAATTCATAATAAGTTGGTCATGAGCACCAATGTTTAATCAATACATGAGATTTACAAACAACCACTTGGCTTTCTGTTTCACCTTCACTTACACAACCATCTTCTACTTCTTATCGTCGCCCAACACCAAACGAGCCACCATAAACCGCCCTTCTTCTTTACCTATAACCACCATCCCCATTAATTACTCGATATAAAACAACTCATCACCACTCTCACGTTTTTTGTTCCTGTTTCTTCGACAACAGTCACCACTCTCATGCACTCTCCATCGAGAACCAATGATGTTACTACACTCGATCTTCCGTTTACAGTGCCTTTTTGGATTACAACTGTTAACCATCATAAACCCACCATCACTAACTAGATCATCATTTCCCCACCATTATCTTACTACCACTACTATCCGATGTTGTTTCCTTCTGCTCGAAATCAATCTCAACCGAACCCACTTCAAACTCAATTTTTCTTTTATTGTTTATGGTTTCACGCTACTACAAGCCTTATCCTTTTTATCACTAGAACACCATCATTTGTTTCACTGTTGTCCGAGAACCATCACTACAATCACACCATCGACACTCACCTTTCACCACCTACACCTCAAACCCATTTCAACTGCATACTCGCCACCACCACCTCAGCTGTGTTCCAGGCATAAACCATCCATGGACACATCAACCCCCCACCATCGTCCTCATTTGAAACCCGTGCTACTTCCAATTCTATTTTTTTCTTTCAAACCTTTAAACCCATGTAACTATTGCGTTGTATTTTTCTGTTTCTTATTATCGAACACCATTTAAATCCTTCGGTTTTACTACAACAGTCTTTTGTTTATGCTTTTCCCATTAGTTCTGTTACAAGTGAAGTACCATCACAACCAAATGCTCGCTGCCACTGTTCTGTGTTTTCTGTTTTTCTTTCTGTTAAAAGCTGATTACCATGATGGTAATAAAAACTGAATAAAGATGATATGGATGTGCAAGTGGGTATCACACAATATGAAAAGGTGGCATTCTTTTTTCTTCTTCAGCTGGTATTTTTGTGTTATAATATTGATAATGGAATGTGATGTAAGTTTAAGGATGGGGACGTATAGAATTCCAAATCCAACAAAATTTTTCTTTAAACGGCTCATTATTCCATTGTTATTTGAATCGAGCCACTTAATGGGCCGAGGGTTAAATTATACCTTCTATTGGGCCGAATGAATTGGGTGGATTAATACAATCTTATGGACTAACAAGCTTTGGGGCTATGTATCGTTTTGTTGTTGGGCCGAAAAGATAAAAATATAAAAATGGAAACCGATATGGGATATAGATGATGAAAGATGACGGGATGAAATGATTAAGATGAGTGATGTTATGATTAAGTTATACGTGTATGATAATTATATAGATGATGATCGTGATTATGGTCCGTGGTTATGATTATGACCACGTTGATGGTGATTATGAAGACGATGATAACGAATAACGAATTAAATATAATGATACACAAAATAATAAAACTATGTAGCATGATGATGATTATGATTCGTTAATGATATGTGAAATAACGATAATAATAATTATTGTTATGGTTGTTTTCGGGTTAGCGGGACGTCGCGGGTTCAAACCCGGACTTGGGCATATTTTTTAAGGACTACTCCTTTGAGGTAGTTGTTACTAACACTCTTATTATTATTATTTTTATTATTATTATTATTATTATTATTATTATTATTATTATTATTATTATTATTATTATTATTATCAATACAAGTATTAAGTGTCCTTTATTATTACAATTATGATTATTATTATTATTATTATTATTATTATTATTATTATTATTATTATTATTATTATTATTATTATTATTATTAAGTATTATTATCTTTATTATCATTATTGTTATTATTATAAAGTATTATTATTATTAACAATATTATTATTATTAAAAGAATCATTTTTAGAAAAACTATCATATTTTTTTTATTATAGTTATTATTAAGATTTTCATTTTAAAAATTTACATTCTGATTATTACTATTATTACTATCATTATCATTATTATCCTTAATTTAGTATTATTACAATTATTAATTTAACAAATGATTTTTATATAAGAATATATTTAATATCCATAACTTAACCGTATTAAAATCTTTACTGATTTAAAATATATAAAATGAATATATCTAATTAAATAATGACACCTATAAGTTATTTAAGTGTTACCACTAATAAATATATAACATAAAATTTAAGATATACTATAAGTATTTGTTATTAATGGAATTTAGTATAAATTCTATATAACTAAAATATATAAATAAAACATACTAATAAAAGAAATTATGTGATTCCATTAAATGTTTTAATATAAATATAATTGATATAGGTTCGTGAATCCGAGGCCAACTCTGCACTTGTTCAGTGTCGTCATATGTATTTTTACTACAAAATACAGTATTGTGAGTTTCATTTGCTCCATTTTTAAATGCTTTTGCAATATATATTTTTGGAATTGAGAATACATGCGCTGCTTTATAAATATTTGACGAAATAGACACAAGTACTTAAAACTACATTCTATGGCTGGATTATTAAACCGAATATGTCCTTTTTAGTCTGGTAATCTAAGAATTAGGGAACAGACACCCTAATTGACGTGAATCCTAAAGATAGATCTATTGGGCCCAACAAGCCCCATCCAAAGTACCGGATGCTTTAGTACTTTGAATTTATCATGTTCGAAGGGAGTCCCAGAATGATGGGGATATTCTATATGCATCTTGTTAAGGTCGGTTACCAGGTGTTCACCATATGAATGATTTTTATCTCTATGTATGGGATGTATATTGAAATATGAAATCTTGTGGTCTATTAAAATGATGGAAATGATTATTTATGTAAAACTAATGAACTCACCAACTTTTTGGTTGACACTTGAAAGCATGTTTATTCTCAGGTATGAAAGAAATCTTCCGCTGTGCATTTGCTCATATTAGAGATATTACTTGGAGTCATTCATGACATATTTCAAAAGACGTTGCATTCGAGTCATCGAGTTCATCAAGATTATTACTAAGTCAATT
Source organism: Rutidosis leptorrhynchoides (assembly GCF_046630445.1). Taxonomy (NCBI): domain Eukaryota; kingdom Viridiplantae; phylum Streptophyta; class Magnoliopsida; order Asterales; family Asteraceae; genus Rutidosis; species Rutidosis leptorrhynchoides. Next base: position 84,015,144 of record NC_092339.1, on the reverse strand, counting down.
ATAATTGGATATATTATGAAATGGTATACATGCCGTCAACTTTCGATGTAATGAAAGATTGTCTTTTTAAAAATGAATGCAATGTTTGTAAAATGTATCATGTAGAGGTCAAGTACCTCGCGTTGTAATAAACTATTGTGAATCGTTTATAATCGATATGAACGGGTCCTTTCAGTTGGTATCAGAGCTGGTATAACCGCGTCCATGTGTGGCGGGTTAGTCGTAAAGGAGGTTCTCACAGTGTGACCTGTGGCGAAGCATTGGCTCTTACTCCTTGTGATCCCTTACGAGGGTTGGCAGTAGCCGAGTGGCAGGCCCTAAAATCAGTATCTGAGGTACACTCAGTGGTCACCAGGCGGTTAGCTGGGAAGGCACTGGGTGGGACGGTGGTTGTCCCCACTGTATTCACAGTTGGTATCAGAGCGGTGGTCTTAGTGAACCAGGTCTTGCATTAGTGTGTCTAACTGATAGTTGTTTAGATGCATTAGTGGGTCTGGACTTCGACCGTGTCTGCATGTCAAAAGTTTTGCTTATCATTTCGTGTCGAAAATTATTTGCTTATCATCCTTAAAGTCTAGACACGTCTTACTGCTTCTATTGCATAGACAGTGTATAGATAAATTCATATCTTAGCATATCTGTTATTATTACCTTTATCTGACAGCTTCCGTAGATTCTTCCATAACTTATGGGACTTTAGTATTATATATGCATATGTAAATTATGTATTGCAGGGTACTAATCTACATCCTATAATCTATTTCTTATCGAAAATCCTTCATCTGATCGTACGAGATGAATCCCTCAACCAGTTCGAGTCCTCAGATTCCGATAGCTATTCTGATAGTTATTCCGACAACTATTCTGACATGGATGTTCATCTAAGCTCCGGATACAGTGTCATCGGAATGAATCAACCAATCAGCCATCATCAATTCTGGATGAATTGGGGCTGAGTTCGTAGTCGACTTAATCAATGGAGACGCGAAGAAGGCGATCCTTTCCACCAACCAAATTGCCCTCTTGTCGAAGAAAATGAAGCACTTACCGGCGAATCTATCCGAAACACCATTTTCAGCCTCATTTCCAGAGTTGTTCGACACGATTATATTCTATCCACAATTCTAAACCTTATTCATCCGCTCGTTCAACCGACAATCATCCCGAAATAATAGAAGAAGTTAGCGAACTTCGCGTTCGAGTAATCAATTTGGAGAATATGATGCAAAATTTACCAGCTTCAGCAACATCACCGGCACCAACAGTACCATTAATTACAGCACCAGTACCATCAACAATCCATGCCTCAATATTACCATCTGTACTTCTAGTATGATCTTCGTTCTCCATATCGTTCTACCTCATTTATCTTCGTTCGACATGGCGAATATGTAATCTCTAAAGTTTTAGAGATTATTTATTCTAGTTCCAATCGAAAACTAAATGAGTTTAATATCATGTTAACTCATTAAATCAATGATTACATCTGAAGAAAATATATATGTATATATGTTTTCATAAAGATTGTAATTAAAAATTCTTTTGTACAAACTGTTAATGGTGAAAATATTTTAACGGGTAGGTAATATCCGAGGAATATTTAGATTTCACATTAATAAGTTACATTGTACATTCTTCGAATCTGATTCAACAGTCATTTACTATCCTACTTACATCCACAGATATACGTATCTGTTCACCACAGAATAACCATTTTCATTCAATTTCATATTTGGATTTTGACCTATAAGAATCCAACAAGTGGCATAATGAAGAAAACATTGGACAAAATAAAACTTGTTAGAAACAAACAAATTAACTATGAGAAAAATTTTGTTAAGAATCCACGCTAACTGTTCCTAGCTAACTGTTCCTAGCTAACTGATTACATTTTATTTATCGCAATTTATTTATCGCAATTTATATTCTCGCAATTTTATTTATCGTCATTTAATTTCTGTTATTTATTTTACGCACTTTATTTACCGTCATTTAATTTATGTATTTATTTTACGCACTTTAAATATCGAGACACGTATACAAAGTTTTGACATATCATATCGACGCATCTATATATATTATTTGGAATAACCATAGACACTCTATATGCAGTAATGATAGAGTTAGCTATACAGGGTTGAGGTTGATTTTATAATAATATATATATTTTGAGGTGTGATCGAGTCTGAGACATGTATACGGGTCACGATACGTATTAATTAATTTGGATATTATATATTAAACTATATATGAATTATTGGACTGTTAACTGTGGACTATCGACTGTGGACTAATGACATTGGACAATTAAAATGAATTAAAATATTGATTATAACATATAAAACTAAACATCTCTTCAAGTTTGCCACTTGATTTCATCATAAACCTCATTTGTATCTTGACGATTACAATCTGCGTTCAAACCTTTCATGATTCTTGAAAACATCTCAATCGAGAGGATGAACCAACTGCACTTCATCTACGGAAGAAAAGATTGATGCATATAGTTATGCACCTGAAAACACTCGGAACCTGAGTAAACGTTTAACACGTATCTGTGCTAATTCCTTTAGTGTTATTATTACCCAAAATAACTTGGTGATTCCTTTCAAAGTAACAAATTATGTCAAAGCTCTAGCAAGTCAACTTCGACTTTTCATTCGAAACAACCTTATTAACACCTTGATATATATGTGTGCTCTTTTATTGTTACCGGGGAACCTTTTATATTCCACCATATTACCATCAGTATTTAATCATCTAAAAACACAGTTCTCTTGAAACCACCTCGGATTGATAACCGATGATTCAGATATGATAGCATTAAATGCAGAGGAAACAGCAAAATTATAGATGGTCTAAATGGCCAAAAGTTTGATAATAAAGAATAGTATGTTGAAAAAGCTCAGAAAATTTGGAACTGGAAAACGGATTGAGCTAACCACAAAGGAGACCAAAGACAAATACAAGGTCCATACCCTATATTCAAAGAATCCAGGTAATTCTGGATCCGTTGAAATCTTTAGAGAATATCTTGCTCTGAAGTCATGTTAAAATCTTGCGGAAAATCTTTCTTCATCAACCATCGAACTTATAAATTTCAAAATATCATCTTAAATATCTTCGATATTTTTGAAGATATTTTCATAAATATTCTCGTCCGAAATTATTTATCTCTTCGTGCTATCTATATTACATCATAAAGGAAACTACTTTAGTTTCTAAATTTCTTTAAAATTCGAGTTTGAATTATGAATGATTTTGAAGTAGTGTTGGAAATTGATGCATGATTTAGTATAATATAATGACACTTGATCAACGTGATTATATTACAATAAGTCATGCTGAGTTTCTAATGGGACATGATGATTCACAGATCATAACGTCATCATGTGCCATGTTACATAACTCTTTCATTCTGCTTAATTTCTGAACATATCAAGAAAATATATTCTTGACAACTCTGTTCTCAGTGATTCTGGTAATTTGACAAATCAAATCGTGCAATTTCGTTCTTTCTTGTTTAGAACATTAAGTTCAAACGAAATTCCATACTTACGAATTCTGGACCGTTACTCGCTTTACTAGAGGTCGAGAAGATAACAAAAAGGCAAAGACCTCCAAAATATAAGAGAAAATATAAAGCTCAATAACAACACGGAGGTTATAAATCGTGGATATTAATACGAATAGCAATATAAAGACACGGTATAATTAAGAATAATATCACCCAAGGTAATAGTAGAAATAAACAGATTTTTCTGGTGGAAGATTGAAAAGAAGGATGACAGAAATGATAATTAGGAAAATATCAAGGATTAGAACAGGATTAAGCATTTCACAATCTTTTAGATGTATGAACTAAGAAAGAAAGTATAAGAATGGTGAGAATAATGGAACGGAAGAGTTTAATTTATAAGGGAAATATCAGACAGAGTAAGCAAGGCAGATCACCGTATTTAATTATAGAGATCTTAATTTCCTTATTAGCCGAAGAATAAAATCTTTTAGATTTCAAAGATTTTCTTTAAATCCCTTGAATTCCGGAATTCAACCATGACTACGTCAAAAAGTTAAGACGCACCTTATTTTCTAAATTCAACCAAGACAACATCAAAAGTTAAGACGAAACTTTATTTCTTCAATTCACACTTTTGTGATAACTTCACTCATACGCTTCGAATAATCGAATTATTTTATCTGTATTACTCAATGATGATAAAACTCTAATTATCAACTCATATTCGTCATGAAAACATTTTTATTGTTAGCCATGACCACCTCACTCAAATTTCGGGACGAAATTTCTTTAACGGGTAGGTACTGTGACGACCCGGAAATTTTTGACCAAATTTAAACTTAATCTTTATATGTTTCCGACACGATAAGAAAAATCTGTAATGTTGAGTCTAGAAAATTTTGAAATGTTTCATATATTCAATTGACCTTCGACCATTCCCAACGATTCACGAACAACTATTTGTAAATAGATATGTACATATTTAATTATATATATATATATATATATATATATATATATATATATATATATATATATATATATATATATTAATTTGAAATAGAAACTTATATGAGTTAGTTTATTTGTGTAAATAAAATAATACATGACATTATTATAAATCTATCTATATATGAAAAGTACATTGAATATATAAAATTTAGAATTTATTTAATAAACGCTCGTAGCACTCGTTTACCATCTTGATGGTTATTAATCAAGTTAAAAACGAACTTATATGATTTTAAAATAAAAAGGTGATCTGAAAATGAGTTATATAAGTAATAGGCTTATTAAAAGTATATTAGGATCTAATTATTTAATTTTAACACTTTTTATATTTTACCCATAAATGAGAGGGACATTTGATGTAATTTTTATTTGTTAAATTAATGACTGAATTTTATACCATAATGACCAAAATAAATAAATATAGTTAATTTAAAAATTGGGGATTTTTAGGAACACTTTTATAGTTTAACTGTTTAGCAATAGACCACGATATAATGGTCCGTATATAAAAATAAAAGAGGGGCGGCTCACTGTGATTACACGTTCTTAATTTCTGTAATTTAAAGATTTATATTATATTAGTAATATTAATTTATTATATTTTAATCTCTATATTTACGTACACTTGTATGCATTCGGAAAAACACACACATATCCCTACTTGATTAACTTTCATCACCAACATACACTACCCTACCAAATGAACAAAGTAAACCATTAATATGCTTCTGTTTACTGTAACCAAGAACCACCCTCAAAAACACCCCAAATAAATTTAATAGCCATTATAAAAATACAATTCATAATAAGTTGGTCATGAGCACCAATGTTTAATCAATACATGAGATTTACAAACAACCACTTGGCTTTCTGTTTCACCTTCACTTACAACCATCTTCTACTTCTAATCGTCGGCCAACACCAAATGAGCCACCATAAACTGCCCTTCTTCTTTACCTACAACCACCATCCCCATTAATTACTCGATATAAAACAACTCATCACCACTCTCACGTTTTTTGTTCCTGTTTCTTCGACAACAGTCACCACTCTCATGCACTCTCCATCGAGAACCAATGATGTTACTACACTCGATCTTTCGTTTACAGTGCCTTTTTGGATTACAACTATTAACCATCATAAACCCACCATCACTAACTAGATCATCATTTCCCCACCATTATCTTACTGCCACTACTATCCGATGTTGTTTCCTTCTGCTGAAAATCAATCTCAACCGAACCCACTTCAAACTCGATTTTTCTTTTATTGTTTATGGTTTCACGCTACTACAAGCCTTATCCTTTTTATCACTAGAACACCGTCATTTGTTTCACTTGAAATGTCCCGTTCATATTGATTATAAACGTTCCATATTAGTTGATTTCATCGCGAGGTTTTGACCTCTATATGAGACGTTTTTCAAAGACTGCATTCATTTTTAAAACAACCATAACCTTTATTTTATCGATAAAGGTTTAAAAAGCATTACGTAGATTATCAAATAATGATAATCTAAAATATACCATTTACACACGACCATTACATAATGGTTTACAATAATAATATATTACATCAAAAATAAGTTTCTTGAATGCAGTTTTTACATAATATCATACAAACATGGACTCTAAATCTTGTCCTTATTTTAATATGCAACAGCGGAAGCTCTTAATAATCACCTGAGAATAAACATGCTTAAAACGTCAACAAAAATGTTGGAGAGTTATAGGTTTAACCTATATATTATCAAATCATAATAATAGACCACAAGATTTCATATTTCAATATACATCCCATACATAGAGATAAAATTCATTCATATAGTGAACACCTGGTAACCGACATTAACAAGATGCATATTAAGAATATCCCCTATCATTCCGGGAAATCCTTCGGACATGATATAAATGAATTCGAAGTACTAAAGCATCCGGTACTTTGGATGGGGTTCGTTAGGCCCAATAGATCTATCTTTAGGATTCGCGTCAATTAGTAGATCGGTTTACTAATTCTTAGGTTACCAAGCAAAAGGGGCATATTCGACTTCGATCATTCACCCATATAATGTAGTTTCAATTACTTGTGTCTATTTCGTAAAATATTTATAAAACTGCATGTATTCTCATCCCAAAATATTAGATTTTAAAAGTGGGACTATAACTCACTTTCATAGTTTTTTTACTTCGTCGGGAAGTAAGACTTGGCCACTGGTCGATTCACGAACCTATAACAAATATGTACATATATATATATCAAAGTATGTTCAAAATATATTTACAACATTTTTAATACGTTTTACTGTTTTAAAATTTATTAAGTCAGCTGTCCTCGTTAGTAACCTACAACTAGTTGTCCACAGTTAGATGTACAGAAATAAATCGATATATATTATCTTGAATCAATCTACGACCCAGTGTATACACGTCTCATGCTAGATCACAACTCAAGGTATATATATTTTTGGAATCAACCTCAACCATGTATAGCTAACTCCAACATTACTGCATATAGAGTGTCTATGGTTGTTCCAAATAATATATATACATGGGTCGATATGATATGTCAAAACATTTGCATACATGTCTATGGTATCCCAAGATTACAATAGAATATATGTATAATACAATATAAGTTAGCTAGGATATGATTTGTATAGAATTGTTACAATATTTCCCTTAGCTACAACAATCAAAAAAATATCCAATCTTGTTTTACCCATAACTTCTTCGTTTTAAATCCGATTTGAGTGAATCAAATTGCTATGGTTTCATATTGAACTCTATTTTATGAATCTAAACATAAAAAGTATAGGTTTATAGTCAGAAAAATAAGTTACAAGTCGTTTTTGTAAAGGTAGTCATTTCAGTCGAAAGAACGACGTCTAGATGACCATTTTGGAAAACATACTTCCACTTTGAGTTTAACCATGATTTTTGGATATAGTTTCATCTTTATAAGAAAAATCATTTTTCCAGAAGAACAACTTTTAAATAAAAGTTTATCATAGATTTTAATTAACTAACCCAAAACAGCCCGCGGTGTTACTACGACGGCGTATATCCGGTTTTACGGTGTTTTTCATGTTTTCCAGTTTTAAATCATTAAGTTAGCATATCATATAGATATAGAACATGTGTCTAGTTGATTTTAGAAGTCAAGTTAGAAGGATTAACTTTTGTTTGCGAACAAGTTTAGAATTAACTAAACTATGTTCTAGTGATTACATGTTCAAATCTTCGAATAAGATAGTTTTTTATGTATGAATCGAATGATGTTATGAACATAATTACTACCTCAATTTTAGTAGATAAACCTACTGGAAGTGACAAGAAATGATCTAGCTTCAAAGGATCTTCGATGGCTTGAAAGTTCTTGAAGTAGAATCATGACACGAAAACAAGTTCAAGTAAGATTATCACTCGAATTAAGATAGTTATAGTTATAGGAATTGAATCAAAGTTTGTATATGAGTAATACCTTGATTTAGAATGATATCTTACTATAAACAACAAGGATTTCTTGAGGTTGGATGATCACTTTACAAGATTGGAAGTGAGCTAGTAAATTTGGAAGTATTCTTGATTTTATGAAACTAGAACTTGTAGAATTTATGAAGAACACTTAGAACTTGAAGATGGAACTTGAGAGAAATCAATTAGATGAAGAAAATTGAAGAATGAAAGTGTTTTTAGGTATTTTTGGTCGTTGGTATATGGATTAGATATAAAGGATATGTAATTTTGTTTTCATGTAAATAAGTCATGAATGATTACTAATATTTTTGTAATTTTATGAGATATTTCATGCTAGTTGCCAAATGATGGTTCCCACATGTGTTAGGTTTCTCACATGGGCTGCTAAGAGCTGATCATTGGAGTGTATATACCAATAATACATAAATTTAGAAGCTGTGTATTGTACGAGTACGAATACGGGTGCATACGAGTAGAATTGTTGATGAAACTGAACGAGGATGTAATTATAAGCATTTTTGTTAAGTAGAAGTATTTTGATAAGTGTCTTGAAGTCTTTCAAAAGTGTATGAATACATATTAAAACACTACATGTATATACATTTTAACTGAGTCGTTAAGTAATCGTTAGTCGTTACATGTAAATGTTGTTTTGAAACCTTTAGGTTAACGATCTTGTTAAATGTTGTTAACCCATTGTTTATTATATCTAAAGAGATGTTAAATTATTACATTGTCATAATATTATGATATATTAATATATCTTAGTATGATATATATACAGTTAAATGTTGTTACAACGATAATCGTTACATATATGTCTCGTTTCGAAATTCTTAAGTTAGTAGTCTTGTTTTACATATGTAGTTCATTGTTAATATACATAATGACATGTTTACTTATCATTTATCATGATTAAACATAGTGTAACAATATCTTAATATGATTCATATGTAATTAGTAAGACGTTTTTATAACGATAATCGTTATATATATCGTTTCGAGTTTCTTAATTCAATAAACACAATTTTATGTAAATAACTCATTGTTAAAATACCTAATGAGATACTTACTTATCATAATATCATGTTAATTATATATATAATCATATATATGTCATCATATAGTTTTTACAAGTTTTAACGTTCGTGAATCACCGGTCAACTTGGGTGGTCAATTGTCTATATGAAACCTATTTCAATTAATCAAGTCTTAACAAGTTTGATTGCTTAAAATGTTGAAAACACTTAATCATGTAAATATCAATTTCATTTAATATATATAAACATGGAAAAGTTCGGGTTTCTACAGTACCTACCCGTTAAATAAATTTCGTCCCGAAATTTTAAGCAGTTGGAGGTGTTGACGTATCTTCTGGAAATAAGTGCGGGTATTTCTTCTTCATCTGATCTTCTCGTTCTCAGGTGAACTCGGGTCCTCTACGAGCATTCCATCGAACCTTAACAATTGGTATCTTGTTTTGTTTAAGTCTTTTAACCTCACGATCCATTATTTCGACGGGTTCTTCGATGAATTGAAGTTTTTTGTTGATTTGGATTTCATCTAACGGAATAGTGAGATCTTCTTTAGCAAAACATTTTTTCAAATTCGAGACGTGGAAAGTATTATGTACAGCCGCGAGTTGTTGAGGTAACTCAAGTCGGTAAGCTACTGGTCTGACACGATCAATAATCTTGAATGGTCCAATATACCTTGGATTTAATTTCCCTCGTTTACCAAATCGAACAATGCCTTTCCAAGGTGCAACCTTAAGCATGACCATCTCTCCAATTTCAAAATTCTATATCTTTTCTTTTAATGTCGGCGTAGCTCTTTTGTCGACTTTGGGCGGTTTTCAAGCGTTGTTGAATTTGGATGATCTTCTCGGTAGTTTCTTGTATTATCTCCGGACACGTAATCTGTCTATCCCCCACTTCACTCCAACAAATTGGAGACCTGCACTTTCTACCATAAAGTACTTCAAATGGCGCCATCTCAATGCTTGAATGGTAGCTGTTGTTGTAGGAAAATTCTGCTAACGGTAGATGTCGATCCCAACTGTTTACGAAATCAATAACACATGCTCGTAGCATGTCTTCAAGTGTTTGTATTGTCCTTTCGCTCTGCCTATCAGTTTGTGGATGATAGGCAGTACTCATGTCTAGACGAGTCCCTAATGCTTGCTGTAATGTCTGCCAGAATCTTGAAATAAATCTGCCATACCTATCAGAGATAATAGAGATTGGTATTCCATGTCTGGAGATAACTTCCTTCAAATACAGTCGTGCTAACTTCTCCATCTTGTCATCTTCTCTTATTGGCAGAAAGTGTGCTGATTTGGTGAGACGATCAACTATTACCCAAATAGTATCAAAACCACTTGCAGTCCTTGGCAATTTAGTGATGAAATCCATGGTAATGTTTTCCCATTTCCATTCCGGGATTTCGGGTTATTGAAGTAGACCTGGTGGTTTCTGATGCTCCGCTTTGACCTTAGAACACGTCAAACATTCCCTACGTATTAAGCAACATCGGCTTTCATACCTGGCCACCAAAAATGTTTCTTGAGATCCTTGTACATCTTCCCTGTTCTAGGATGTATTGAGTATCTGGTTTTATGAGCTTCTCTAAGTACCATTTCTCTCATATCTCCAAATTTTGGTACCCAAATTCTTTCAGCCCTATACCGAGTTCCGTCTTCCCGAATATTAAGATGCTTCTCCGATCCTTTGGGTATTTCATCCTTTAAATTTCCCTCTTTTAAGACTCCTTGTTGCGCCTCCTTTATTTGAGTAGTAAGGTTAGTGTGAATCGTTATATTCATAGCTTTTACTAGAATGGGTTCTCTGTCCTTTCTGCTCAAGGCGTCGGCTACCACATTTGCCTTCCCCGGGTGGTAACGAATCTCACGTAATCATTCAACAATTCAATCAACCTATGCTGCCTCATATTCAATTGTTTCTGATTAAATATGTGTTGAAGACTTTTGTGGTCGGTATATATAATACTTTTGACCCCATATAAGTAGTGCCTCCAAGTCTTTAATGCAAAAACAACCGCGCCTAATTCCAAATCATGAGTCGTATAATTCTGTTCGTGAATCTTCAATTGTCTAGACGCATATGCAATTACTTTCGTTCGTTGCATTAATACACAACCGAGACCTTGCTTTGAGGCGTCACAATATATCACAAAATCATCATTCCCTTCAGGTAATGTCAATATAGGTGCCGTAGTTAACTTTTTCTTTAACAATTGAAATGCTTTCTCTTGTTCATTTTTCCATTCAAATTTCTTCCCTTTATGCGTTAATGTAGTCAAGGGTTTTGCTATTCTAGAAAAGTCTTGGATGAACCTTCTGTAGTAACCAGCTAGTCCTAAAAACTGACGTATGTGTTTCGGAGTTTTTGGGGTTTCCCACTTTTCAACGGTTTCAATCTTTGTTGGATCCACCTGAATACCTTCTTTGTTCACTATGTGACCGAGGAATTGAACTTCTTCCAACCAAAATGCACACTTTGAAAACTTAGCGTACAGTTTTTCTTTTCTCAGTAACTCTAGCACTTTTCTCAAATGTTCTTCGTGCTCTTGATCATTCTTCGAGTAAATAAGTATGTCATCAATAAAAACAATGACAAACTTGTCAAGATATGGCCCACACACTCGGTTCATGAGGTCCATGAACACAGCTGGTGCGTTAGTCAATCCAAACGGCATAACCATAAACTCGTAATGACCGTAACGCGTCCTAAAAGCAGTCTTTGGAATATCATCCTCCTTCACCCGCATTTGATGATATCCAGAACGTAAATCGATCTTCGAATAAATAGATGAGCCTTGTAGTTGATCAAATAAGTCGTTGATTCTCGGTAGTGGGTAGCGGTTCTTGATGGTAAGTTTGTTCAACTCTCGGTAGTCGATACACAACCTAAATGTACCATCTTTCTTCTTTACAAACAAAATAGGAGCTCCCCATGGTGATGTGCTTGGTCGAATGAAACCACGCTCTAAAAGTTCCTGTAACTGACTTTGTAATTCTTTCATTTCGCGGGGTGCGAGTCTATATGGAGCACGAGCTATTGGTTCAGCTCCTGGTACAAGGTCTATTTGAAATTTAATGGATCGATGTGGGGGTAATCCCGGTAATTCTTTCAAAAATACATCTGGAAATTCTTTTGCGACGGGAACATCACTGATGTTCTTTTCTTCAGGTTTAACTTCCTCGATGTGTGCTAGAATGACGTAACAACCTTTTCTTATTAGTTTTTGCGCCTTCAAACTACTAATAAGATTTAATTTTGCATTGTTCTTTTCTCCGTACACCATTTAAAGGTTTTCCTTTTTCACGCATAATGCGAATCGCATTTTTGTAACAAACGACCTCTGCTCTCACCTTTTTCAACCATTCCATGCCAATTATTACATCAAAACTTCCTAACTCGATTGGTATTAAATCAATTTTAAACGTTTCATCCCCCAGTTTAATTTCTCTCTCCCGACATATATTATCTGCTGAAATTAATTTACCGTTTGATAATTCGAGTAAAAATTTACTATCCAAAGGCGTCAATGGGCAACTTAATTTAGCACAAAATTCTCTACTCATATAGCTTCTATCCGCACACGAATCAAATAAAACATAAGCAGATTTATCATCAATAAGAAACGTACCCGTAACAAGCTCCGAGTCTTCCTGTGCTTCTGCCGCATTAATATTGAAAACTCTTCCACAGCCCTGCCCATTAGTATTCCCCTGATTCGGGCAATTTCTAATAATGTGGCACGGTTTTCCACATTTATAACAAACAGCGTTGGTATTACTTGCTTCGACACTATTCGTTTCGGCATTACTTGTTCCGACATTATTTTTTCCTTTAGTTATGTTAAACTTTGGTCCGTAGACCTCACACTTTGTCGTGCTATGATCATTTCTTTTACACCTGTTGCAAAATGTCGTGCAAAACCCCTGATGATTTTTTTCACACCTATGACATGGCTGTTTTTGGTTTTTGTTGTCGTTGTTGTTATTGAGGTTGTTGTTGGGATTTTTATTGTTGTTGAAACGGTTGTTGTAGTTGTTGTTGTTGTTGGGATGTTTGTTGTAGTTATTGTTAGGATTGCGGTTATTGTTGCGATTGTTGTTGCGGTTATTGGGATAGTTGTTGTGATTGTGGTTGTAATTGTTGTTGTTATTGTACTGGTGACTCTTGTCACCGTTTTCCTCCCACTTCCTCTTGAGTTGTTTCGTGTTGGCTTCTTCGGCCGCCTGCTCTTTAATTCTTCCCTCAATCTGATTTATGAGTTTATGAGCCATTCGACTTGCCTTCTGTATAGAAGCGGGCTCGTATGAACTCACATCTTCTTGAATCCTTACTGGTAACCCTTTTACAAACGAGTCGATCTTCTCTTCTTCATCTTCGAATGCTCCCGGACACAATAGGCACAACTCTGTGAATCGTCGTTCATATGTGGTAATGTCGAACCCTTGTGTTCGTAACTCTCTAAGTTCTGCCTTGAGTTTATTGACTTCGTTTCTAGGACGGTACTGCTCGTTCATCAATTGCTTGAATGCCGACCACGGTAGTGCGTAAGCAGCATTTTGTCCTACCTGTTCAAGATAGGTGTTCCACCACATTAACGCAGTACCTGTGAAGGTATGCGTAGCGTACTTAACTTTGTCCTCTTCAGTACACTTACTTATGGCAAACACCGATTCGACTTTCTCGGTTCACCGTTTCAATCCAATTGGTCCTTCGGTTCCATCAAATTCCAAAGGTTTGCAGGCAGTGAATTCTTTGTAAGAGCATCCTACACGATTTCTTACGCCGTTAGCTGCATTGCTAGATTCAGAGTTATTGTTGGTATGTAGCGCAGCCTGTACTGCGGCTATGTTTGCAGCAATAAAGGTACGAAATTCCTCTTCGCTAATATTCATGGTGGGCCGAGTAGTCGGTGCCATTTCCTTCAAAATAGCCAACTGAATCGAGTTAATCATACAGAATATTAAGAGTAGTCAATAGTATTTCGTAGAATAATATGAACTCATTTATAAAAGCTTTTTCTTCATATTAGCGTTTTATAAGTTTAAATTCGGGTACTACCTACCCGTTAAGTTCATACTTAGTAGCTAATATACAATTCAACTACTACAATTCTATATGAAAAACCGATTATAATAATATATCACATACAAATATTCTTCAAACTTACAACTTCGCTATATTACATATAACATGAAATATAGTACACTATGATACAGAACAGTTTTGAAGATAAATCTAGTTAATACGCAAGTTGTTCAGCAAAGGAAATAAAGACACGTAATTCATAAGTCCAGAAACAAGTCATGCATTCTGGTTTTACTAAGACGACTTCCCATCCTTGGTCTTGTGGAAAATAACTGTTATGACCATTGGCTAGGCAGCATGTTGTAATTTCGTCAAAAGGACGAGGGTTTCGTAGTGTCCAACAGCCCCGTAATAATCTAAAAACCTTGTTTCTCACCCCAACTACTGAATCAGTCACTTGTGGGAAGGTTTTATTTAAAAGTTGCAATCTGATGTTCTTTTTCTTACTTTGGTAAGAACCGAACATCACTAACCCGTAAGCATAACATGCTTCTTTATGTTGCATGTTAGAAGCTCTTTCTAATTCACAAAATCCTATGTTGGGATATGTTGAGTCAAAATAGGTTCTTAACCCGTAGCGTAAAATTGCATTTGAGTTCCCCGCATTTAATGCTTTAAAGAAAACACGGCGTAACTTACGGTCTCCCCAATGTGATATACCCCACCTATCAAAGGAAAGCCTTTTATAAACTAAGGTATTTCTGGAAAGTCTTTCAAATGTTTGACAAGTTAATTTCGCCATAACTAAATGTGCTGATGAATTCTGACCGACTCTAGACAAGATTTCCTCAATCATATCCTCTAGTAGGTCTTCTAAAATATTCGGTTGTCTACCCTTAACGTCCATTTTGTTTTTATACTGTATAATAGACAAGGATTCGATTCGTAACAACAAACAATACAAGCAATTTTTACATAGAACATAAAAGTACAAGCATACTACAATACATATAATACACAACATGATTACAACCCTCTAATCTGAATCACTGGTTTCTTCTTCTTCGAACTTGGTTCGTTTTCCTAATTTTCTAGGAATATATGGTGTTCCTCTAATACGAGCCGTCATTTTCCATAATGGTTTAGCAAAACATGGTGGTTTAGAGGTTCCCGGGTCATTGTTACATTTTAGGAAATACGGACGTTGCCGATACATATAAAGTTCATCGGGGTTGAAATCGGGTTTCTCTATTTTTATACCTTTTCCCTTATTATTTTCTTTCGCTTTATTAAATTGGGTCGAGGTAATTTTTATAACATCATCGGAATCCTCATCGGGATCCGATTCATCAGAAAATTGGTAATCTTCCCAATATTTTGCTTCCTCGGTGGAAACACTGTAGTGACCCGAACTTTTCCATGTTTATATGTATTAATTGAGATTGATATTTACATGATTAAATGTTTCCAACATGTTAAGCAATCAAACTTGTTAAGACTTGATTAATTGAAATATGTTTCATATAGATAATTGACCATCCAAGTTGACCGGTGATTCACGAACGTTAAAACTTGTAAAAACTATATGATGACATATATATGGATATATATATAGTTAACATGATACTATGATAAGTAAACATATCATTAAGTATATTAACAATGAACTACATATGTAAAAACAAGACTACTAACTTAATGATTTTTAAACGAGACATATATGTAACGATTATCGTTGTAAAGACATTTAATGTATATATATCATATTAAGAGATATTCATACATGATAATATCATGATAATATAATAATTTAAAATCTCATTTGATATTATAAACATTGGGTTAACAACATTTAACAAGATCGTTAACCTAAAGGTTTCAAAACAACACTTACATGTAACGACTAACGATGACTTAACAACTCAGTTAAAATGTATATACATGTAGTGTTTTAATATGTATTTATACACTTTTGAAAGACTTCAATACACTTATCAAAATACTTCTACTTAACAAAAATGCTTACAATTACATCCTCGTTCAGTTTCATCAACAATTCTACTCGTATGCACCCGTATTCGTACTCGTACAATACACAACTTTTAGATGTATGTACTATTGGTATATACACTCCAATGATCAGCTCTTAGCAGCCCATGTGAGTCACCTAACACATGTGGGAACCATCATTTGGCAACTAGCATGAAATATCTCATAAAATTACAAAAATATGAGTAATCATTCATGACTTATTTACATGAAAACAAAATTACATATCCTTTATATCTAATCCATACACCAACGACCAAAAACACCTACAAACACTTTCATTCTTCAATTTTCTTCATCTAATTGATCTCTCTCAAGTTCTATCTTCAAGTTCTAAGTGTTCTTCATATATTCTACAAGTTCTAGTTACATAAAATCAAGAATACTTTCAAGTTTGCTAGCTCACTTCCAATCTTGTAAGGTGATCATCCAATCTCAAGAAATCTTTGTTTCTTACAGTAGGTTATCATTATAATACAAGGTAATAATCATATTCAAACTTTGGTTCAATTTCTATAACTATAACAATCTTATTTCAAGTGATGATCTTACTTGAACTTGTTTTCGTGTCATGATTCTGCTTCAAGAACTTTGAGCCATCTAAGGATCCGTTGAAGCTAGATCCATTTTTATATTTTCCAGTAGGTTTATCCAAGGGACTTAAGGTAGTAATGATGTTCATAACATCATTCGATTCATACATATAAAGCTATCTTATTCGAAGGTTTAAACTTGTAATCACTAGAACATAGTTTAGTTAATTCTAAACTTGTTCGCAAACAAAAGTTAATCCTTCTAACTTGACTTTTAAAATCAACTAAACACATGTTCTATATCTATATGATATGCTAACTTAATGATTTAAAACCTGGAAACACGAAAAACACCGTAAAACCGGATTTACGCCGTCGTAGTAACACCGCGGGCTGTTTTGGGTTAGTTAATTAAAAACTATGATAAACTTTGATTTAAAAGTTTTTATTCTGAGAAAATGATTTTTATTATGAACATGAAACTATATCCAAAAATTATGGTTAAACTCAAAGTGGAAGTATGTTTTCTAAAATGGTCATCTAGACGTCGTTCTTTCGACTGAAATGACTACCTTTACAAAAACGACTTGTAACTTATTTTTCTGACTATAAACCTATACTTTTTCTGTTTATATTCATAAAATAGAGTTCAATATTAAACCATAGCAATTTGATTCACTCAAAACGGATTTAAAATGAAGAAGTTATGGGTAAAACAAGATTGGATAATTTTTCTCATTTTAGCTACGTGAAAATTGGTAACAAATCTATTCCAACCATAACTTAATCAACTTGTATTGTATATTATGTAATCTTGAGATACCATAGACACGTATACAATGTTTCGACCTATCATGTCGACACATCTATATATATTTCGGAACAACCATAGACACTCTATATGTGAATGTTGGAGTTAGCTATACAGGGTTGAGGTTGATTCCAAAATATATATAGTTTGAGTTGTGATCAATACTGAGATACGTATACACTGGGTCGTGGATTTATTCAAGATAATATTTATCGATTTATTTCTGTACATCTAACTGTGGATAACTAGTTGTAGGTTACTAACGAGGACAGCTGACTTAATAAACTTAAAACATCAAAATATATTAAAAGTGTTGTAAATATATTTTGAACATACTTTGATATATATGTATATATTGTTATAGGTTCGTGAATCAACCAGTGACCAAGTCTTACTTCCCGACGAAGTAAAAATCTGTGAAAGTGAGTTATAGTCCTACTTTTAAAATCTAATATTTTTGGGATGAGAATACATGCAGGTTTTATAAATGATTTACAAAATAGACACAAGTACGTGAAACTACATTCTATGGTTGAATTATCGAAATCGAATATGCCCCTTTTTATTAAGTCAGGTAATCTAAGAATTAGGTAACAGACACCCTAATTGACGCGAATCCTAAAGATAGATCTATTGGGCTTAACAAACCCCATCCAAAGTACCGGATGCTTTAGTACTTCGAAATTTATATCATATCCGAAGGGTGTCCCGGAATGATGGGGATATTCTTATATATGCATCTTGTTAATGTCGGTTACCAGGTGTTCACCATATGAATGATTTTTATCTCTATGTATGGGATGTGTATTGAAATATGAAATCTTGTGGTCTATTATTATGATTTGATATATATAGGTTAAACCTATAACTCACCAACATTTTTGTTGACGTTTTAAGCATGTTTATTCTCAGGTGATTATTAAGAGCTTCCGCTGTCGCATACTTAAATAAGGACGAGATTTGGAGTCCATGCTTGTATGATATTGTGTAAAAACTGCATTCAAGAAACTTATTTGTTGTAACATATTTGTATTGTAAACCATTATGTAATGGTCGTGTGTAAACAGGATATTTTAGATTATCATTATTTGATAATCTACGTAAAGATTTTTAAACCTTTATTGATGAAATAAAGGTTATGGTTTGTTTTAAAATGAATGCAGTCTTTGAAAAACGTCTCATATAGAGGTCAAAACCTCGCAACGAAATCAATTAATATGGAACGTTTTTAATCAATAAGAACAGGACATTTCAGTTGGTATCAGAGCGTTGGTCTTAGAGAACCAGAATTTTGCATTAGTGTGTCTTATCTAGTTTGTTAGGATGCATTAGTGAGTCTGGACTTCGACCGTGTTTACTTGAAAAATGATTGATTAACAAATTTTGTTGGAAACTATATATTTTTAACATGTGAATATTATGTGATATATTAATCTCTTAACGCGTTTGATATTATGTGATAGATGTCTACCTCTAGAACAAGTCCCATTGACTCACCTAATAATAATGAAGAGTCAAATGTAAATTGGAATGATTCGTGGACTGATTCACAAGTTCCCGAAGAGGAACCAGAAGAATAGTCGGAACCGGAAGAAGAATCAGAACAGGAAGAAGAATCGGAACCGGATGAAGAAATAGAACCGGTGGGGGAAATAATAAAACGGTTAAGTAAAAGAAAATCCTCAACCAACCGACCAAGGTTAATTATGGTCAATGGTGTTTCCGCCAAGGAAGCAAAATATTGGGAGGATTACCAATTCTCCGATGAATCGGATTCCGACGAGAATTCCGATGATGTTATAGAAATTACCCCAACTGAATTTAAAAAGGCAAAAGAAAATAATAAGGGAAAGGGCATAAAAATAGAGAAATTTAATTCCAACCCCGATGAACTTTATATGTATCGTCAACCCCCGAAGTCCTTAAGTTGTAACAATGACCCGGGAACCTCTAAACCACCAGGTTTTTCTAAACCAATGTGGAAAACGACGGCTCGTATTAGGGAAACATCATATATCCCTAGAAACTTAGCAAAACGAACCAAAATCGAAGAAGAAGAAACAAGCGAGTCGGAATAAGATAGTTGTATTCGTGTGGTGTAATATATGTAATATAGTGTGCTTATGCTTTATGATATATGTAAAAATTACTTGTATTAATAAGTATTTTTTTTTATGAATCTAACTCTTGTCTATTTTACAGTATAAAAACACAAAATGGATAGACAACCCAATATTTTAAGAGACCTACCCGGAGACATGATTGATGAAATCTTGTCTAGAGTCGGTCAGAATTCTTCGGCACAACTATTTAAGGCGAGATCAGTTTGTAAGACATTCGAAGAACGTTCCAAGAATGCCTTGGTTTATAAAAGGCTTTCGTTCGAAAGATGGGGGATATCACATTGGGAAATCTATAAGTTACGATGTGTTTACTTTGACGCATATATTGCGGGGAACCCAAATGCTATTTTACTCAATGGGTTAAGAAATTATTTTGACTCAATATATCCAAATATTGGACTTCATGATTTAGAAAAAGCGGCTAACATGCAACATAAAGAAGCATGTTATGCTTACGGATTAGTAATGTTCGCTTCTCACCAAAGTGAGAACAAGAACATCGGGCTACAACTATTAAACAAAATGTTCCCACAAGTGACGGAGTCGGTAATTGGGGTAAGAAATGAGGTTTTTAGATTGTTACGGGACTGTTGGACATTACGTAACCCTCGTCCCTTTGATGACGTTACGACACGCTGTCTTATCAACGGCCATAACGGTTATGTTCCACAAGACCAAGGATGGGAAGTAATCCTAGTAAAACCAGAATGCATGACTTGTTTCTGGACGTATGAATTACGTGTCTTTATTGCCTTTGCTGAACGACTTGTGTACTAGCTAGAATTATCTTCACAACCATCTTGTGTCAAATTTATTGTGTGCTATATTTCATGCTATATGTAAAATAAGCGGTATTGTAAGTTTGTAAAATATTGTGTAAAAGTTTGAACGCGAAATATTATTATAATCAGTTTTTCATATAGAATTGTAGTAGTTGAATTGTATATTAGCTACTAAGTATGAACTTAACGGGTAGGTACTACCCGAATTTAAACTTATAAAATGCTAATATGAAGAAAAAGCTTTTATAAATGAGTTCATATTATGCTACGAAATACTATTAACTACTCTTAATATTCTGTATGATTAACTTGTTCCATTTGACTATTTTGAAGGAAATGGCACCGACTACTCGACACACCATGAAAATGAATGAAGAGGAATTCTGTAATGACCCGTCCTAATCCACCTGGACGAAGTCATCAACATTTGGTCCCATTGCGATGATCGGCTCCAAGTAATGTCCTTATATTGAGCAAATGCACAGCGGAAGACTTAATTCGTACCTGAGAATAAACATGCTTTAAAGTGTCAACCAAAAGGTTGGTGAGTTCATAGGTTTATCATAACAATCATTTCAATATATTAATAGACCACAAGATTTCATATTCGTAAACGTTTTAATAAAAATATTCTAAGTGGTTGAGCACTTGGTAACCATACTTAACATTTAATCAACGTCGCATATTCCCTTTATTATGAAATCTCACTACACCGTACCAAGTGTAGTCACCGAAACGAAGTACTGTGCAACCGTTGAATGCTGGTCGTCCAGCCCGGTTGGGGTTGTCAGGCCCGATAGATCTATCTACAGGATTCGCGTTTACAATACCCATGTAAATAGTAGTTACCAAGCTACAGGAAAATATGCCAGTGGTACAACTCAACGTAGAATATATTTTTAAGTACTTGTGTCTATTTTGTAAACATTTATAAAAGTAGCGCATGTATTCTCAGCCCAAAAATATATATTGCAAAAGCAATTAAAAAGGGAGCAAATGAAACTCACCATACTGTATTTTGTAGTAAAAATACATAAAACGACATTGAACAAAAGTAGGGTTGGCCTCGGATTCACGAACCTATATCATTTATATATATTAACACACGTAATTGTAATCAAATAATTATATATATTATATCTTAAATTATATATCTTATATTTAGTTTGTAAATTCATTTAAAATAATTAATATTTAGATAGTTTTATTTATCTATGCGATTAGTATTGTGTTGGAAATCAATAATTTGTTATATATAAATATTTATATAATTAGTGTTATTACGTTTATTCTAAAATTTTATGTAATACTAATATATTATGTATCAAATATATTTGTATGTATCTAATATTTCTTAGGTAATTAAGGTTATTAATAATAATAATAATAATAATAATAATAATAATAATAATAATAATAATAATAATAATAATAATAATAATAATAATAATAATAATAATAATAATAATAATAATGATAATGATAATGATAATGATAATGATAATAATGATAATAATAATAATAATAATAATAATAATAATAATAATAATAATAATAATAATAATAATAATAATAATAATAATAATAATAATAATAATAATAATAGTAGTAATAGTAATAGTAATAGTAATAATAATAATAATAATAATAATAAGTAAATAGATAAATAACTACCTCACAGAAGTAGCCCTTAAAAAATGCCCAATTCCGGGTTTGAACACGCGACGTCCCATTAACCTGATAACGTCCTTAACTCCTCCTCTGACCTCAATTTTCTAATAAAACTCGGATTTATTTTTATATAACCCATCACCCTCTATAATTCGGCCCAACAAACAATAGCCCAACACTTGAAGTTCATAGCACAAAGAAAATCCATTTGTAAACCCACGGCCCAACATTAATGCTTTATATTCGGCCCAAGTTAGGAATTCTAGCCCAACAACCGTCCCACTATTGACAGCTTCAATTGTTTAAAAAAATAATTACGCCGTAGCTTGGTTTCGAACTCAAGACCACTCGATTAGTAAACACCCTTCCAAACCAACTAGGCTGTCTTGCTTTTCTGATATCTATTACAAACATATCTTTATAACCCTTCGATTTTACGTGTAATAAATATCATAATATAGATATATATATTAATTCCAAATATAAGGATTTCTATACCTAATCAAAACGTGTGGGGTGCAGAAGGAAAAAAATAAAATAAATAAACAGCTCGATCCATTATATCTTCTCAAATCACGTTTCATCATTAGTCGTACATCATCACATCGATATCTCATCGTCACAGCATCATCATTCGCTGTATCAATATCATCAATCTAGCATCCTATCATTCCACATAAAATCATAATCACTCATCTCCATTACCGTATACTCGTCATCATCATTATCTATATATCGTTTATTATTTGGGTTTGTCATCATCATCTTCGCTACTGTAGTAGAACAGAAGAGCAGTGGTTTACGATAAACAATTGGTGCTCTGGTCGGGCTGATCCAGAGTAGAAATAGCAGCAAAAAGCAGCAATCACAGACCTTGTGGTGGCGTTGGTTTCAACCGAAAATAGAAACAAGTGCAGCAGCCCTGGTGGTGTTTATGTTGATGGTGGTCTGATGGGGATTAAAGGTGATGATGATTTCAAGGTTTAGTGATGTTAGTGGATGATAGTGGTTCAAAAGTGATGGTGCTCGACTGAAAAGAAAACCAGCTGCAGTTCGATGATTTTGTTGGTGCTGTGTCAGTTTTATGGTTGTGAAGGTGATCAAACAAAACCGTAACAATAAGTAGTCGATGTTGGGGTTCATGAACAAGATGATAAATATGGATAATAGTTTAGGAGTGTTGATTGAGTATAACCTGAAAGAACCTGGAAATAGCAACAATCACGATGGTGATAGGATTGATGGAGAAAGATGGTCGTGTTCTTGGCTCAAGAGAGTGATAGGATGAGAAAGAGATACGACGATTGTGATGGTGGTTCTTCGAAAATGAAAGTTGTGGGTTGTGGTTGGTAGTTTACGATTCATAAGAGAAGAGAAAGAGAGAGAGAGAGATAGAGAGATTGAAATATATTGAGGGTGGCAGTTTAAGCGGGTTCTTGGTAATAAGGGTGAAGGGATGATGGAGTACGGTTGAAGAAGAGAGGGAAAGGAGAAGGTGATGGTTTAACCGGTGGTTGACGATGGTAGTTCGCGTAGGCTAGTAACGGGTTTAGGTGGGGGTGGCGATGGTTGTGAGGTGGTGATCTATATGCATATGTAATTGTATATGTTATGTATATGTTATATATATATATATATATATATATATATATATATATATATATATATATATATATATATATATATATATATATATATATATATATATATATATATATATATATATATATGTACGAATGTAGTTTGATGAAAAGAAATCAATTAGTGATCAAAGAATTCCCTACATCTATATAAAGAATCACATATACAGTACATATATTTTATTCTTACAAGTTGGCATATAACTAGGAATTTAAACGTGTAAAAAAAAATAGCATAGCCGTCATCCAATAATTTGAGTATAATTCAAACTTGTTACAGTAATAAAACAATATAAAAATAAAATATCATACATCTTAAATGGAAAGTTAAGAGACAACAGTGACCAGTCTAATATTTTATTTTTAACTACCGACAGTTTCATGAACTATTATATCGTGTCCCGTTGTTCACTCAGTGGCGAATAAAAGTTTCCAGAAAATTTCCATATTTTTAAAATAAATATATTTATTTATTTTTGATCATTATGGTATAAAATTTATCGTTAATTATTAAACAAAAAATTAACTCCCTGTCCATTCCCCTTCCTAGGTAAAATATAAAAATTGATGAAATTTAGTAACTAGCTCCTGAACATGTTTTTAATAAGCCTAAAACTTATCTAACTTATTTTCGAATCGCCGTTTATTTTATAATCACATAAGTTCGAATTTAACTTACTTAATAACTATCAAAATGACAAACGAGTGCTACACGCGTTTGTTAAATAAATTCAAAATCATCTAAATATATATTCAGTATACTTTTCATATATATATATATATATATATATATATATATATATATATATATATATATATATATATATATATATATATATATATATATATATAAATTTATAGTAATATCATATATTATTTTATTTACACAAATGAATTAAATCATATAAATTTCTATTTCATATATATATATATTTAAATATATATGTATTTATTTACAAATAATTGTTCGTGAATCGTCGAGAACAGTCGGAGGTCAATTCAATATATGAAACAGTTCAAAATTTTTGAGACTCAACCTAACAGATTTCTCTTATCGTGTCAAGAATATTACATCGTATCGAGAGTTTGGTTTAAATTTGGTCGAAAATTTCCGGGTCGTGACAGTACCTACCCGTTAAATAAATTTCGTCCCGAAATTTTGATCGAGATCGTCATGACTAACAGTAAGAATGTTTTTCTGACGAATATGAGCTGATAAATAGAGTTTTATTACTGTTGAGTAATATGGATAAGATAATTCAACTACTCGAAGAGTACGAATGAAGTTATCACAAAAGAGTGAAATGAGAAAGACAAGTTTCATCATAACTTTTGACTAGTCATGGATGAATTCCGGAGTTCAAGGGATTTAAAGATAATCTTTGAAATTTGTATAAGATTTGATTTGTCAAATTACCAGATTAACTGAGGATAGAATTGTCAAGAATATATTTTCTTGATATGTTCAAAGTTTAAGTAGAATGAAAGAGTTGTGTAACCTGGCACACGATGATGGTATGATCTGCGAATCATCATGTTTCATTAGAAATTCAGCATGACTTACTGTAATATAATCACGTTGGCCAAGCGCATTATATTATACTAACTCATGCATCAGTTCCCAACACTTGTCCACAATTCATTCATAATTTATACTTAAATTTTACAGAAGTTTCCAATATAATGGAATACAGATAGCATAAAAAAGGTATATAATTTCGGACGAGAATATTTATAAAAATGTCTTCAGAAATATCGAAGATATTTATGATGATATTTTGGAATTTCTAAGTTCAAAGGTTGATGAAGAAAAAAAAATTTCGCAAGATTTTAGCATGACTTCGGAGCATGATATTCTCTAAAGATTTCATCGGATCCAGAATTACCTGGATTCTTTGAATATAGGGTTTGGTCCTTATATTTGTTCTTTGTTTACTTCACGGTATGCTCAATCCGATTTTCAGTACCAAATTTTCTATCGAGCGTTCCTAACATTTCCTTCTTTATCATCAACTATTGGCCATTAAGACCATCTACAACATGCTACTTCGTCAGCATTTTCAAAGTTAACGGATCTGGGTCATCGGTTATCAAACTCAGGTGGTTTCAGGAGAATTGTATTTTTAGATGATTAAACGCTGATGGTAATATGGTGGAATATAAAAGATTCTCCAGTAACAATAAAGAGTACGCATATATATCAAGGTTATAATAAGGTTATTTCGTATGAAAAGTCAGAGTTGACTTGCTGGAGCTGTGACAAAATTTGCTACTTTGAAAGGGATTACCAAATTATTTTGGGTAATAATAACACTAACGGAATTAGCACATCTCCGTGTTAAACGTTTACTCAGTTTTCGAAAGTTTTTCAGATGCCTAACTATATGCATCAATCTTTTCTTTCGTAGATAAAGTGCGGCTGGTTCATCCTCTCGATCGAGGTGTTTTCAAGAATTTCGAAAGGTTTGAACGCATATTGTAATCGTCAAGATACAAACGAGGTTTAAGATGAAATCAAGTGGCAAACTTGAAGAATTGTTTAGTTTCATATGTTATAATCGATATTTTAATTCATTTTAATTGTCCAAAGTTAGTAGTCCAATAGTCCAATAGTCCAATAGTTCATATATAGTTTAATATATAATATTCAAATTAATTAATACGCATCGTGACCCGTGTACCGGTCTCAGTATTGATCACAACTCAAACTATATATATATTTTGGAATCAACCTCAACCCTGTATAGCTAACTCCGTCATTTGCATATAGAGTGTCTATGGTTGTTCCAAGATAGATATATAGATGGGTCAATATGATATGTAGAAACCTTGTATGCGTGTCCCGATATTTAAAGTGCGTAAAATAAATAACAGAAATTAAATGACGATAAATTAAATGCGTAAAGTAAATAACAGAAATT
This sequence comes from Rutidosis leptorrhynchoides, assembly GCF_046630445.1. Lineage (NCBI taxonomy): Eukaryota > Viridiplantae > Streptophyta > Magnoliopsida > Asterales > Asteraceae > Rutidosis > Rutidosis leptorrhynchoides. The sequence continues at coordinate 83,988,539 of NC_092339.1, read as the reverse complement.
AAATGATGATAAATAAAATTGCGATAATTAAATTGCGATAAATAAAATGTAATCAGTTAGCTAGGAACAGTTAGCTGGAACAGTTAGCGTGGATTCTTAACAAAATTTCAATTAGTTAATTCGTTTGTTTCTAACAAATTTTATTTTGTCCAATGTTTTCTTCATTATGCCACTTGTTGGATTCTGATAGGTCAAAATCCAAATATGAAATTTAAATGGAAATGGTTATTCTGTGGTGAATGGATACGTATATCGGTGGTTGTACATAGGATAGTAAATGACCGTTGAATCAGATTCGAAGAATGTACAGTGCAACTTATTAATGTGAAATCTAAATATTCCTCGGGTATTACCTACCCGTTAAAATATTTTCACCATTAACAGTTTGTACGAAAGAATTTTTAATTACAATCTTTATGAAAATATACATACATATATATATTTTCTTCAGATGTAATCATGGATTTTATGAGTTAATATGATATTAACTCATCTGATTTATCGTTAGAACAAGAATATATAATCTCTAAAACATTAGAGATTACATAATCACTATGTCGAACTAAGATAAATGATGTAGAACGTCATGTAGAACGATGATTATACTTGAGGTGTCGAAGCTGGTGACGCGAATGTTGTTCTTGGTGGTACTAGTGCTGTTGGTGCTGAGGCTGGTGATGTTACTGGTGTTGATGATACTGCTAGTGCTTGCAAATTGTGTACCGTGCTCTCTAAAGTTAACACTCGAGCTTGGAGTTCTTTAACTTCTTCTACTAACCTTGGTTGGTTATCAGTGTGAGGTAAAGGTCGGATATCTTCTCTAGTTCTGTTAATGGTAGTCTCAAGACGAAAAATTCTTGCAAAAAGGGTATAAACGGTGTTGCGAACCGGTTCGCCGGTGAGCGGGTCGAGCACTCCGACGTTAGGTGGTAAGTTCGGCTCGTGATATGGAGTACCTTCTTCATTTCTCCATAGGGTAAGTATTTCGCGAACCCATCCCCACTTTCTAAAGAAATCACGGTAGTTGATCGGTTGGTGCGCTCCCGTCACGCTATCTTCGGAGTCAGAAGAACTTGGTCGATTCGTAGAGGCCATCGTACGCGATCACAGAAAAGATTTTTGGCATGAAAAGCTTAGTGACAGCAAATGATAGTTGGATGGTATTCTCAATGCATAATATGCCTAGATATATATAGTACCAGGATCCCTTAAATTACGGAGAAATTTACGGAAGATATCAGGCAAAGTTTACCGTAATAGATACGCTAAGATATAAATTTGTCTATACACTATCTATGCAATAAAGGCAGTAAGGCATGTCTAGACTTAGGAATGATTAGCAGGAAATTTTCCACTAGGAATGATATACAATACTTATAATATGCAGCTAAGGTCGAAGTCCAGACTCGCTAATGCATCCTAACAACTATCAGTTAGACATACTAATGCAAGACCTGGTTCGCTAGGACCAACGCTCTGATACCACCTGTAACGACCCGTCCTAATCCACCTGGACGAAGTCATCAACATTTGGTCCCATTGCGATGATCGGCTCCAAGTAATATCCTTATATTGAGCAAATGCACAGCGGAAGACTTAATTCGTACCTGAGAATAAACATGCTTTAAAGTGTCAACCAAAAGGTTGGTGAGTTCATAGGTTTATCATAACAATCATTTCAATATATTAATAGACCACAAGATTTCATATTCGTAAACGTTTTAATAAAAATATTCTAAGTGGTTGAGCACTTGGTAACCATACTTAACATTTAATCAACGTCGCATATTCCCTTTATTATGAAATCTCACTACACCGTACCAAGTGTAGTCACCGAAACGAAGTACTGTGCAACCGTTGAATGCTGGTCGTCCAGCCCGGTTGGGGTTGTCAGGCCCGATAGATCTATCAACAGGATTCGCGTTTACAATACCCATGTAAATAGTAGTTACCAAGCTAAAGGGAAATATGCCAGTGGTACAACTCAACGTAGAATATATTTTTAAGTACTTGTGTCTATTTTGTAAACATTTATAAAAGTAGCGCATGTATTCTCAGCCCAAAAATATATATTGCAAAAGCAATTAAAAAGGGAGCAAATGAAACTCACCATACTGTATTTTGTAGTAAAAATACATAAAACGACATTGAACAAAAGTAGGGTTGGCCTCGGATTCACGAACCTATATCATTTATATATATTAACACACGTAATTGTAATCAAATAATTATATATATTATATCTTAAATTATATATCTTATATTTAGTTTGTAAATTCATTTAAAATAATTAATATTTAGATAGTTTTATTTATCTATGCGATTAGTATTATGTTGGAAATCAATAATTTGTTATATATAAATATTTATATAATTAGTGTTATTACGTTTATTCTAAAATTTTATGTAATACTAATATATTATGTATCAAATATATTTGTATGTATCTAATATTTCTTAGGTAATTAAGGTTATTAATAATAATAATAATAATAATAATAATAATAATAATAATAATAATAATAATAATAATAATAATAATAATAATAATAATAATAATAATAATAATGATAATGATAATGATAATGATAATGATAATGATAATAATGATAATAATAATAATAATAATAATAATAATAATAATAATAATAATAATAATAATAATAATAATAATAATAGTAATAGTAATAGTAATAGTAATAATAATAATAATAATAATAATAATAATAATAATAATAATAATAATAATAATAATAATAATAATAATAATAATAATAATAAGTAAATAGATAAATAACTACCTCACAGAAGTAGCCCTTAAAAAATGCCCAATTCCGGGTTTGAACCCGCGACGTCCCATTAACCTGATAACGTACTTAACTCCTCCTCTGACCTCAATTTTCTAATTAAACTCGGATTTATTTTTATATAACCCATCACCCTCTATAATTCGGCCCAACAAACAATAGCCCAACACTTGAAGTTCATAGCACAAAGAAAATCCATTTGTAAACCCACGGTCCAACATTAATGCTTTATATTCGGCCCAAGTTAGGAATTCTAGCCCAACAACCGTCCCACTATTGACAGCTTCAATTGTTTAAAAAAATAATTACGCCGTAGCTTGGTTTTGAACTCAAGACCACTCGATTAGTAAACACCCTTCCAAACCAACTAGGCTGTCTTGCTTTTCTGATATCTATTACAAACATATCTTTATAACCCTTCGATTTTATGTGTAATAAATATCATAATATAGATATATATATTAATTCCAAATATAAGGATTTCTATACCTAATCAAAACGTGTGGGGTGCAGAAGGAAAAAAATAAAATAAATAAACAGCTCGATCCATTATATCTTCTCAAATCACGTTTCATCATTAGTCGTACATCATCACATTGATATCTCATCGTCACAGCATCATCATTCGCTGTATCATTATCATCAATCTAGCATCCTATCATTCCACATAAAATCATAATCACTCATCTCCATTACCGTATACTCGTCATCATCATTATCTATATATCGTTTATTATTTGGGTTTGTCATCATCATCTTCGCTACTGTAGTAGAACAGAAGAGCAGTGGTTTACGATAAACAATTGGTGCTCTGGTCGGGCTGATCCAGAGTAGAAACAGCACCGAAAAGCAGCAATCACAGACCTTGTGGTGGCGTTGGTTTCAACCGAAAATAGAAACAAGTGCAGCAGCCCTGGTGGTGTTTATGTTGATGGTGGTCTGATGGGGATTAAAGGTGATGATGGTTTCAAGGTTTAGTGATGTTAGTGGATGATAGTGGTTCAAAAGTGATGGTGCTCGACTGAAAAGAAAACCAGCTGCAGTTCGATGATTTTGTTGGTGCTGTGTCAGTTTTATGGTTGTGAAGGTGATCAAACAAAACCGTAACAATAAGTAGTCGATGTTGGGGTTCATGAACAAGATGATAAATATGGATAATAGTTTAGGAGTGTTGATTGAGTATAACCTGAAAGAACCTGGAAATAGCAACAATCACGATGGTGATAGGATTGATGGAGAAAGATGGTCGTGTTCTTGGCTCAAGAGAGTGATAGGATGAGAAAGAGATACGACGATTGTGATGGTGGTTCTTCGAAAATGAAAGTTGTGGGTTGTGGTTGGTAGTTTACGATTCATAAGAGAAGAGAGAGAGAGAGAGAGAGATAGAGAGATTGAAATATATTGAGGGTGGCAGTTTAAGCGGGTTCTTGGTAATAAGGGTGAAGGGATGATGGAGTACGGTTGAAGAAGAAAGGGAAAGGAGAAGGTGATGGTTTAACCGGTGGTTGACGATGGTAGTTCGCGTAGGCTAGTAACGGGTTTAGGTGGGGGTGGCGATGGTTGTGAGGTGGTGATCTATATGCATATGTAATTGTATGTGTTATGTATATGTTATATATATATATATATGTACGAATGTAGTTTGATGAAAAGAAATCAATTAGTGATCAAAGAATTCCCTACATCTATATAAAGAATCACATATACAGTACATATATTTTATTCTTACAAGTTGGCATATAACTAGGAATTTAAACGTGTAAAAAAAATAGCATAGCCGTCATCCAATAATTTGAGTATAATTCAAACTTGTTACAGTAATAAAACAATATAAAAATAAAATATCATACATCTTAAATGGAAAGTTAAGAGACAACAGTGACCAGTCTAATATTTTATTTTTAACTACCGACAGTTTCATGAACTATTATATCGTGTCCCGTTGTTCACTCAGTGGCGAATAAAAGTTTCCAGAAAATTTCCATATTTTTAAAATAAATATATTTATTTATTTTTGATCATTATGGTATAAAATTTATCGTTAATTATTAAACAAAAAATTAACTCCCTGTCCATTCCCCTTCCTAGGTAAAATATAAAAATTGATGAAATTTAGTAACTAGCTCCTGAACATGTTTTTAACAAGCCTAAAACTTATCTAACTTATTTTCGAATCGCCGTTTATTTTATAATCACATAAGTTCGAATTTAACTTACTTAATAACTATCAAAATGACAAACGAGTGCTACAAGCGTTTGTTAAATAAATTCAAAATCATCTAAATATATATTCAGTATACTTTTCATATATATATATATATATATATATATATATATATATATATATATATATATATATATATAGTAATATCATATATTATTTTATTTACACAAATGAATTAAATCATATAAATTTCTATTTCATATATATATATTTAAATATATATGTATTTATTTACAAATAATTGTTCGTGAATCGTCGAGAACAGTCGGAGGTCAATTCAATATATGAAACAGTTCAAAATTTTTGAGACTCAACCTAACAGATTTCTCTTATCGTGTCAAGAATATTACATCGTATCGAGAGTTTGGTTTAAATTTGGTCAAAAATTTCCGGGTCGTGACAAATTCAGTACTTTTCTAGCTTCAAACATAGCCGCAGTACAGGCTTCGCTACATACCAACAATAACCTTGGATCTAGCAGTACAGGAAATCGTGTAGGATGCACCTACAAAGAATTCACTGCCTGCAAACCTTTGGAATTTGATGGAACCGAAGGACTGATCGGATTGAAACGGTGGACCGAGAAGGTCGAATCGGTGTTTGCCATAAGTAAGTGTACTGAAGAGGACAAAGTGAAGTACGCTACGCATACCTTCACAGGTTCTGCGTTAACATGGTGGAATACCTATCTAGAGCAAGTGGGACAAGACGATGCGTACGCAGTACCGTGGTCAGCATTCAAGCACTTGATGAACGAGAAGTACCGTCCCAGAACCGAGGTGAATAAGCTCAAGACAGAACTTAGAGGGTTACGAACCCAAGGATTTGATATTACCACGTACGAAAGACGATTCACAGAATTGTGCCTATTGTGTCCGGGAGCATTCGAAGATGAGGAAGAGAAGATCGACGCGTTTGTGAAAGGATTACCGGAAAGAATCCAAGAAGATATAAGTTCACATGAGCCCGCCTCCATACAACAGGCATGTAGAATGGCTCACAAACTAGTGAACCAGATTGAAGAAAGAATTAAAGAACAGACTGCTGAAGAGGCCAATGTGAAGCAAGTCAAAAGAAAGTGGGAGGAAAACGGTGATAAGAATCACCAATACAACAACAACAGCAATTACAACAATAATCGCAACAATTATCCCAACAATCGCAACATCAATCGCAACTACAAAAAATGGCCCAACAACAACAACAACAACAACAACAGCAACTACAACAATCATCCCAACAACAATAATAACCGTAACAACAACAACAATCAGAAGCAGCTATGCCAAAGGTGTGAAAAGTATCACTCGGGGTTCTGCACTAAATTTTGCAACAAGTGTAAAAGAAATGGTCATAGCGCGGCCAAGTGTGAGGTCTACGGACCAGGGGTTAATAGAACGAAAGGAACAAATGGTGTCGGAACGAGTAATGGCGGAGCAAGTAGTGTCGGAGCAAGTTATGCCAATGTAGTTTGTTATAAATGTGGAAAACCGGGCCACATTATTAGAAATTGCCCGAACCAGGAGAACACGAATGGACAAGGCCGCGGAAGAGTTTTCAATATTAATGCGGCAGAGGCACAGGAAGACCCAGAGCTTGTTACGGGTACGTTTCTTATTGACAATAAATCTGCTTACGTTTTATTTGATTCGGGTGCGGATAGAAGCTATATGAGTAGAGATTTTTGTGCTAAATTAAGTTGTCCATTGACGCCTTTGGATAGTAAATTTTTACTCGAATTAGCAAATGGTAAATTAATTTCAGCAGATAATATATGTCGGAATCGAGAAATTAAACTAGTTAGCGAAACATTTAAGATTGATTTGATACCAGTAGAGTTAGGGAGTTTTGATGTGATAATCGGTATGGACTGGTTGAAAGAAGTGAAAGCAGAGATCGTTTGTTACAAAAATGCAATTCGCATTATACGAGAAAAAGGAAAACCCTTAATGGTGTACGGAGAAAAGGGCAACACGAAGCTACATCTTATTAGTAATTTAAAGGCACAAAAACTAATAAGAAAAGGTTGCTATGCTGTTCTAGCACACGTCGAGAAAGTACAAACTAAAGAAAAGAGCATCAATGATGTTCCCATTGCAAAAGAATTTCCCGATGTATTTCCGAAAGAATTACCGGGATTACCCCCACATCGATCCGTTGAATTTCAAATAGATCTTGTACCAGGAGCTGCACCAATAGCTCGTACTCCTTACAGACTCGCACCCAGCGAGATGAAAGAACTGCAAAGCCAATTACAAGAACTTTTAGAGTGTGGTTTCATTCGAACAAGCACATCACCGTGGGGAGCTCCTGTTTTGTTTGTCAAGAAGAAAGATGGTACATTCAGGTTGTGTATCGACTACCGAGAGTTGAACAAACTTACCATCAAGAACCGCTACCCACTACCGAGGATCGACGACTTATTTGATCAACTACAAGGCTCGTCTGTTTATTCAAAGATTGACTTACGTTCCGGGTATCATCAAATGCGGGTGAAAGAAGATGATATTCCAAAGACTGCTTTCAGAACACGTTACGGTCATTACGAGTTTATGGTCATGCCATTTGGTTTAACTAATGCACCAGCTGTGTTCATGGACCTTATGAACCGAGTGTGTGGACCATACCTTGACAAGTTTGTCATTGTTTTCATTGATGACATACTTATTTACTCAAAGAATGACCAAGAACACGGTGAACATTTGAGAAAGGTGTTAGAAGTATTGAGGAAGGAAGAATTGTACGCTAAGTTTTCAAAGTGTGCATTTTGGTTGGAAGAAGTTCAATTCCTCGGTCACATAGTGAACAAAGAAGGTATTAAGGTGGATCCGGCAAAGATAGAAACTGTTGAAAAGTGGGAAACCCCGAAAACTTCGAAACACATACGCCAGTTTTTAGGACTAGCTGGTTACTACAGAAGGTTCATCCAAGACTTCTCCAGAATAGCAAAACCCTTGACTGCATTAACGCATAAAGGGAAGAAATTTGAATGGAATGATGAATAAGAGAAAGCGTTTCAGTTATTGAAGAAAAAGCTAACTACGGCACCTATATTGTCATTGCCTGAAGGGAATGATGATTTTGTGATTTATTGTGACGCATCAAAGCAAGGTCTCGGTTATGTATTAATGCAACGAACGAAGGTGATTGCTTATGCGTCTAGACAATTGAAGATTCACGAACAAAATTATACGACGCATGATTTGGAATTAGGCGCGGTTGTTTTTGCATTAAAGACTTGGAGGCACTACTTATATGGGGTCAAAAGTATTATATATACCGACCACAAAAGTCTTCAACACATATTTAATCAGAAACAACTGAATATGAGGCAGCGTAGGTGGATTGAATTGTTGAATGATTACGTCTTTGAGATTCGTTACCACCCAGGGAAGGCAAATGTGGTAGCCGATGCCTTGAGCAGGAAGGACAGAGAACCTATTCGAGTAAAATCTATGAATATAATGATTCATAATAACCTTACTACTCAAATAAAGGAGGCGCAACAAGGAGTTTTAAAAGAGGGAAATTTAAAGGATGAAATACCCAAAGGATCGGAGAAGCATCTTAATATTCGGGAAGACGGAACCCGGTATAGGGCTGAAAGGATTTGGGTACCAAAATTTAGAGATATGAGAGAAATGGTACTTAGAGAAGCTCATAAAACCAGATACTCAATACATCCTGGAACGGGGAAGATGTACAAGGATCTCAAGAAACATTTTTGGTGGCCGGGTATGAAAGCCGATGTTGCTAAATATGTAGGAGAATGTTTGACGTGTTCTAAGGTTAAAGCTGAGCATCAGAAACCATCAGGTCTACTTCAACAACCCGAAATCCCGGAATGGAAATGGGAAAACATTACCATGGATTTCATCACTAAATTGCCAAGGACTGCAAGTGGTTTTGATACTATTTGGGTAATAGTTGATCGTCTCACCAAATCAGCACACTTCCTGCCAATAAGAGAAGATGACAAGATGGAGAAGTTAGCACGACTGTATTTGAAGGAAGTCGTCTCCAGACATGGAATACCAATCTCTATTTTCTCTGATAGGGATGGCAGATTTATTTCAAGATTCTGGCAGACATTACAGCAAGCATTAGGAACTCGTCTAGACATGAGTACTGCCTATCATCCACAAACTGATGGGCAGAGCGAAAGGACGATACAAACGCTTGAAGACATGCTACGAGCATGTGTTATTGATTTCGGAAATAGTTGGGATCGACATCTACCGTTAGCAGAATTTTCCTACAACAACAGCTACCATTCAAGCATTGAGATGGCGCCGTTTGAAGCACTTTATGGTAGAAAGTGCAGGTCTCCGATTTGTTGGAGTGAAGTGGGGGATAGACAGATTACGGGTCCGGAGATTATACAAGAAACTACCGAGAAGACCATCCAAATTCAACAACGGTTGAAAACCGCCCAAAGTCGACAAAAGAGCTACGCTGACATTAAAAGAAAAGATATAGAATTTGAAATTGGAGAGATGGTCATGCTTAAAGTTGCACCTTGGAAAGGCGTTGTTCGATTTGGTAAACGAGGGAAATTAAATCCAAGGTATATTGGACCATTCAAGATTATTGATCGTGTCGGACCAGTAGCTTACCGACTTGAGTTACCTCAACAACTCGCGGCTGTACATAACACTTTCCACGTCTCGAATTTGAAGAAATTTTTTGCTAAAGAAGATCTCACTATTCCGTTAGATGAAATCCAAATCAACGAAAACCTTCAATTCATCGAAGAACCCTCTCAAAATAATGGATCGTGAGGTTAAAAGACTTAAGCAAAACAAGATACCAATTGTTAAGGTTCGATGGAATGCTCGTAGAGGACCCGAGTTCACCTGGGAGCGTGAAGATCAGATGAAGAAGAAATACCCGCATCTATTTCCAGAAGATTCGTCAACACCTTCAACAGCTTAAAATTTCGGGACGAAATTTATTTAACGGGTAGGTACTGTAGTGACCCGAACTTTTCCATGTTTATATGTATTAATTGAGATTGATATTTACATGATTAAATGTTTCCAACATGTTAAGCAATCAAACTTGTTAAGACTTGATTAATTGAAATATGTTTCATATAGACAATTGACCATCCAAGTTGACCGGTGATTCACGAACGTTAAAACTTGTAAAAACTATATGATGACATATATATGGATATATATATAGTTAACATGATACTATGATAAGTAAACATATCATTAAGTATATTAACAATGAACTACATATGCAAAAACAAGACTACTAACTTAATGATTTTTTAAACGAGACATATATGTAACGATTATCGTTGTAAAGACATTTAATGTATATATATCATATTAAGAGATATTCATACATGATAATATCATGATAATATAATAATTTAAAATCTCATTTGATATTATAAACATTGGGTTAACAACATTTAACAAGATCGTTAACCTAAAGGTTTCAAAACAACACTTACATGTAACGACTAACGATGACTTAACAACTCAGTTAAAATGTATATACATGTAGTGTTTTAATATGTATTTATACACTTTTGAAAGACTTCAATACACTTATCAAAATACTTCTACTTAACAAAAATGCTTACAATTACATCCTCGTTCAGTTTCATCAACAATTCTACTCGTATGCACCCGTATTCGTACTCGTACAATACACAGCTTTTAGATGTATGTACTATTGGTATATACACTCCAATGATCAGCTCTTAGCAGCCCATGTGAGTCACCTAACACATGTGGGAACCATCATTTGGCAACTAGCATGAAATATCTCATAAAATTACAAAAATATGAGTAATCATTCATGACTTATTTACATGAAAACAAAATTACATATCCTTTATATCTAATCCATACACCAACGACCAAAAACACCTACAAACACTTTCATTCTTCAATTTTCTTCATCTAATTGATCTCTCTCAAGTTCTATCTTCAAGTTCTAAGTGTTCTTCATATATTCTACAAGTTCTAGTTACATAAAATCAAGAATACTTTCAAGTTTGCTAGCTCACTTCCAATCTTGTAAGGTGATCATCCAATCTCAAGAAATCTTTGTTTCTTACAGTAGGTTATCATTCTAATACAAGGTAATAATCATATTCAAACTTTGGTTCAATTTCTATAACTATAACAATCTTATTTCAAGTGATGATCTTACTTGAACTTGTTTTCGTGTCATGATTCTGCTTCAAGAACTTCGAGCCATCTAAGGATCCGTTGAAGCTAGATCCATTTTTATATTATCCAGTAGGTTTATCCAAGGAACTTAAGGTAGTAATGATGTTCATAACATCATTCGATTCATACATATAAAGCTATCTTATTCGAAGGTTTAAACTTGTAATCACTAGAACATAGTTTAGTTAATTCTAAACTTGTTCGCAAACAAAAGTTAATCCTTCTAACTTGACTTTTAAAATCAACTAAACACATGTTCTATATCTATATGATATGCTAACTTAATGATTTAAAACATGGAAACACGAAAAACACCGTAAAACCGGATTTACGCCGTCGTAGTAACACCGCGGGCTGTTTTGGGTTAGTTAATTAAAAACTATGATAAACTTTGATTTAAAAGTTGTTATTCTGAGAAAATGATTTTTATTATGAACATGAAACTATATCCAAAAATTATGGTTAAACTCAAAGTGGAAGTATGTTTTCTAAAATGGTCATCTAGACGTCGTTCTTTCGACTGAAATGACTACCTTTACAAAAACGACTTGTAACTTATTTTTCCGACTATAAACCTATACTTTTTCTGTTTATATTCATAAAATAGAGTTCAATATGAAACCATAGCAATTTGATTCACTCAAAACGGATTTAAAATGAAGAAGTTATGGGTAAAACAAGATTGGATAATTTTTCTCATTTTAGCTACGTGAAAATTGGTAACAAATCTATTCCAACCATAACTTAATCAACTTGTATTGTATATTATGTAATCTTGAGATACCATAGACACGTATACAATGTTTTGACCTATCATGTCGACACATCTATATATATTTCGGAACAACCATAGACACTCTATATGTGAATGTTGGAGTTAGCTATACAGGGTTGAGGTTGATTCCAAAATATATATAGTTTGAGTTGTGATCAATACTGAGATACGTATACACTGGGTCGTGGATTGATTCAAGATAATATTTATCGATTTATTTCTGTACATCTAACTGTGGATAACTAGTTGTAGGTTACTAACGAGGACAGCTGACTTAATAAACTTAAAACATCAAAATATATTAAAAGTGTTGTAAATATATTTTGAACATACTTTGATATATATGTATATATTGTTATAGGTTTGTGAATCAACCAGTGGCCAAGTCTTACTTCCCGACGAAGTAAAAATCTGTGAAAGTGAGTTATAGTCCCACTTTTAAAATCTAATATTTTTGGGATGAGAATACATGCAGGTTTTATAAATGATTTACAAAATAGACACAAGTACGTGAAACTACATTCTATGGTTGAATTATCGAAATCGAATATGCCCCTTTTTATTAAGTCTGGTAATCTAAGAATTAGGGAACAGACACCCTAATTGACGCGAATCCTAAAGATAGATCTATTGGGCTTAACAAACCCCATCCAAAGTACCGGATGCTTTAGTACTTCGAAATTTATATCATATCCGAAGGGTGTCCCGGAATGATGGGGATATTCTTATATATGCATCTTGTTAATGTCGGTTACCAGCTGTTCACCATATGAATGATTTTTATCTCTATGTATGGGATGTGTATTGAAATATGAAATCTTGTGGTCTATTATTATGATTTGATATATATAGGTTAAACCTATAACTCACCAACATTTTTGTTGACGTTTTAAGCATGTTTATTCTCAGGTGATTATTAAGAGCTTCCGCTGTCGCATACTTAAATAAGGACGAGATTTGGAGTCCATGCTTGTATGATATTGTGTAAAAACTGCATTCAAGAAACTTATTTTGTTGTAACATATTTGTATTGTAAACCATTATGTAATGGTCGTGTGTAAACAGGATATTTTAGATTATCATTATTTGATAATCTACGTAAAGCTTTTTAAACCTTTATTGATGAAATAAAGGTTATGGTTTGTTTTAAAATGAATGCAGTCTTTGAAAAACGTCTCATATAGAGGTCAAAACCTCGCAACGAAATCAATTAATATGGAACGTTTTTAATCAATAAGAACGGGACATTTCAAACACCATTGACCATTATTAACTTTGGTCCGTTGGTTGAGGATTTTCTTTTATTTAATCGATTTACTATAGGTATCAATATTTCTTCCTCCGGAACCTCTTCTTCTTCTTCTTCTGGTTCCTCCTCTTCCGATTCCTTCTCTTCTGGTTCCTCTTCTTCCAGTTCCTCCTCTTCCGGTTCCTCTTCGGGAATTTGTGAGTCTTCCCAAAATATATTCGACTCTTCATTATTATTAGGTGAATCAATGGAATTTGTACTAGAGGTAGACATCTATCACACAATATCAAACACGTTAAGAGATTAATATATCACATAATATTTACATGTTAATAATATATAGTTTCCAACAAAAAAAAATGTTAAGCAATCGTTTTTGAAGAAAAACACGGTCGAAGTCCAGACTCACTAATTCATCCTAACAAACTCGGTAAGACACACTAATGCAATTTTCTGTTTCTCTAAGACCAACGCTCGGATACCAACTGAAATGTCCCGTTCATATTGATTATAAGCGTTCCATATTAATTGATTTCGTCGCGAGGTTTTGACCTCTATATGAGAAGTTTTTCAAAGACTGCATTCATTTTTAAAACAACCATAACCTTTATTTTATCGATAAAGGTTTAAAAAGCATTACGTAGATTATCAAATAAACATAATCTAAAATATACCATTTACACACGACCATTACATAATGGTTTAAAATAAGAATATATTACATCAAAAATAAGTTTCTTGAATGCAGTTTTTACATAATATCATACAAGCATGGACTCCAAATCTTGTCCTTATTTTAGTATGCAACAGCGGAAGCTCTTAATAATCGCCTGAGAATAAACATGCTTAAAACGTCAACAAAAATGTTGGTGAGTTATAGGTTTAACCTATATATTATCAAATCATAATAATAGACCACAAGATTTCATATTTCAATATACATCCCATACATAGAGATAAAATTCATTCATATGGTGAACACCTGGTAACCGACATTAACAAGATGCATATTAAGAATATCCCCTATCATTCCGGGAAATCCTTCGGACATGATATAAACGAATTCGAAGTACTAAAGCATCCGGTACTTTGGATGGGGTTCGTTAGGCCCAATAGATCTATCTTTAGGTTTCGCATTAATTAGTAGATCGGTTTACTAATTATTAGGTTACCAAGCAAAAGGGGCATATTCGGCTTCGATCATTCACCCATATAATGTAGTTTCAATTACTTGTGTCTATTTCATAAAACATTTATAAAACTGCATGTATTCTCATCCCAAAATATTAGATTTTAAAAGTGGGACTATAACTCACTTTCACAGTTTTTTTACTTCGTTGGGAAGTAAGACTTGGACACTGGTCGATTCACGAACCTATAACAGATATGTACATATATATCAAAGTATGTTCAAAATATATTTACAACATTTTTAATACATTTTACTGTTTTAAAATTTATTAAGTCAGCTGTCCTCGTTAGTAACCTACAACTAGTTGTCCACAGTTAGACGTACAGAAATAAATCGATATATATTATCTTGAATCAATCCACGACCCAGTGTATACACGTCTCAGGCTAGATCACAACTCAAAGTATATATATTTTTGGAATCAACCTCAACCATGTATAGCTAACTCCAACATTACTGCCTATAAAGTGTCTATGGTTGTTCCAAATAATATATATACATGGGTCGATATGATATGTCAAAACATTTGCATACGTGTCTATGGTATCCCAAGATTACATTAGAATACATGTATAATACAATATAAGTTAGCTAGGATATGATTTGTATAGAATTATTACAATATTTCCCGTAGCTACAACAATCAAAAAAAAATATCCAATCTTGTTTTACCCATAACTTCTTCGTTTTAAATCCGATTTGAGTGAATCAAATTGCTATGGTTTCATATTGAACTCTATTTTTTGAATCTAAACATAAAAAGTATAGGTTTATAGTCAGAAAAATAAGTTACAAGTCATTTTTATAAAGGTAGTCATTTCAGTCGAAAGAACGACGTCTAGATGACCATTTTGGAAAACATACTTCCACTATGAGTTTAACCATGATTTTTGGATATAGTTTCATGTTCATAAGAAAAATTATTTTCCTAGAAGAACAACTTTTAAATCAAAGTCTATCATAGATTTTAATTAACTAACCCAAAACAGCCCGCGGTGTTACTACGACGGCGTATATCCGGTTTTACGGTGTTTTTCGTGTTTTTCGGTTTTAAATCATTAAGTTAGCATATCATATAGATATATAACATGTGTTTAGTTGATTTTAAAATTCAAGTTAGAAGGATTAACTTTTGTTTGCGAACAAGTTTAGAATTAACTAAACTATGTTCTAGTGATTACATGTTCAAATCTTCGAATAAGATAGTTTTATATGTATGAATCGAATGATGTTATGAATATCATTACTACCTCAAGTTTATTAGGTAAACCTACTAGAAATGACAAGAAATAATCTAGCTTCAAAGGATCTTGGATGGCTTGAAAGTTCTTGAAGTAGAATCATGACACGAAAACAAGTTCAAATAAGATTATCACTCGAATTAAGATAGTTATAGTTATAGGAATTGAATCAAAGTTTGTATATGAGTATTACCTTGATTTATAATGATATATTACTATAAACAACAAGGATTTCTTGAGGTTGGATGATCACTTTACAAGATTGGAAGTGAGCTAGTAAACTTGGAAGTATTCTTGATTTTATGAAACTAGAACTTGTAGAATTTATGAAGAACACTTAGAACTTGAAGATGGAACTTGAGAGAGATCAATTAGATAAAGAAAATTGAAGAATGAAAGTGTTTGTAGGTGTTTTTGGTCATTAGTATATGGATTAGATATAAAGGATATGTAATTTTGTTTTCATGTAAATAAGTCATGAATGATTACTAATATTTTTGTAATTTTATGAGATATTTCATGCTAGTTTCCAAATGATGGTTTCCACATATGTTAGGTGACTCACATGGGCTGCTAAGAGCTGATCATTGGAGTATATATACCAATAGTACATACATTTAGAAGCTGTGTATTGTACGAGTACGAATACGGGTGCATACGAGTAGAATTGTTGATTAAACTGAACGAGGATGTAATTGTAAGCATTTTTGTTAAGTAGAAGTATTTTGATAAGTGTCTTGAAGTCTTTCAAAAGTGTATGAATACATATTAAAACATTACATGTATATACATTTTAACTGCGTCGTTAAGTCATCGTTAGTCGTTACATGTAAATGTTGTTTTGAAACCTTTAGGTTAACGATCTTGTTAAATGTTGTTAACCCATTGTTTATTATATCTAAAGAGATGTTAAATTATTACATTATCATGATATTATGAGATATTAATATATCTTAGTATGATATATATACAGTTAAATGTTGTTACAACGATAATCGTTACATATATGTCTCGTTTCAAAATTCTTAAGTTAGTAGTCTTGTTTTACATATGTAGTTCATTGTTAATATACATAATGACATGTTTACTTACCATTTATCATGATTAAACATAGTGTAACAATATCTTAATATGATTCATATGTAATTAGTAAGACGTTGTTATAACGATAATCGTTATATATATCGTTTCGAGTTTCTTAATTCAATAAACACAATTTTATGTAAATAACTCATTGTTAAAATACCTAATGAGATACTTACTTATCATAATATCATGTTAATTATATATATAATCATATATATGTCATCATATAGTTTTTACAAGTTTTAACGTTCGTGAATCACCGGTCAACTTGGGTGGTCAATTGTCTTTATGAAACCTATTTCAATTAATCAAGTCTTAACAAGTTTGATTGCTTAACATGTTGGAAACACTTAATCATGTAAATATCAATTTCATTTAATATATATAAACATGGAAAAGTTCGGGTCATTACATCACTGTTGTCCTAGAACCATCACTACAATCACACCATTGACAATCACCTTTCACCACCTACACCTCAAACCCATTTCAACTTCATACTCGCCACCACCACCTCAGCTGTGTTCCAGACGTAAACCATCCATGGACACATCAACCCGCCACCATCATCCTCATTTGAAACCCGTACTACTTCTAATTCTATTTTTTTCTTTCAAACCTTTAAACCCATGTCACGATTGCGTTGTATTTTTCTATTTCTTATTATCGAACACCATTTAAATCCTTCGGTTTTGCTACAACAGTCTTTTGTTTATGCTTCTCACATTAGTTCTGTTACAAGTGAAGTACCATCACAACCAAATGCTCGCTGCCACTGTTCTGTGTTTTCTGTTTTTATTTCTGTTAAAAGCCAATTACCATGATGGTAATAAAAACTGAATAAAGATGATATGGACGTGCAAGTGGGTATCACACAATATGAAAAGGTGGCATTCTTTTTTCTTCTCCAGCTGGTATTTTTGTGTTATAATATTGATAATGGAATGTGATGTAAGTTTAAGGATGGGGACGTATAGAATTCCAAATCCAACAAAATTTTTCTTTAAATGGCTCATTATTCCATTGTTATTTGAATCGAACCACTTAATGGGCCGAGGGTTAAATTATACCTTCTATTGGGCCGAATGAATTGGGTGGATTAATACAATCTTATGGACTAACAAGCTTTGGGGCTGTGTATCGTTTTGTCGTTGGGCCAAAAAGATAAAAATATAAAAATGGAAACCGATATAGAATATAGATGATGAAAGATGATGGGATGAAATGATTAAGATGAGTGATGTTATGATTAAGTTATACGTGTATGATAATTATATAGATGATAATCGTGATTATGGTCCGTGGTTATGATTATGATCACGTTGATGGTGATTATGAAGACGATGATAACGAATAACGAATTAAATATAATGATACACAAAATAATAAAACGGTGTAGCATGATGATGATTATGATTCGTTAATGATATGTGAAATAACGATAATAATAATTATGGTTATGGTTGTTTTCGGGTTAGCGGAACGTCGCGGGTTCAAACCCGGACTTGGTCATATTTTTTAAGGACTACTCCTTTGAGGTAGTTGTTACTAACACTCTTATTATTATTATTATTATTATTATTATTATTATTATTATTATTATTATTATTATCATTATTATTATTATTACCAATACAAGTATTAAGTGTCATTTATTATTATTATTATGATTAGGGTTACAATTATTATTATTATTATTATTATTATTATTATTATTATTATTATTATTATTATTATTATTATTATTATTATTATTAAGTATTATTATCTTTATTATCATTAATGTTATTATTATAAAGTATTATTATTATTAACAATATTATTATTATCACTATTAGTATTGTTATTATTAAAAATTATTATTTTTACAACTATATTATTATTATTATTATTATCATTTTTACTACTAGTACTATTATTATGATTATTACAACTATATTATTATTAAAAGAATCATTTTTAGAAAAACTATCATATTTTTTTTATTATAGTTATTATTAAGATTTTCATTTTAAAAATTTACATTCTGATTATTACTATTATTACTATCATTATCATTATTATCCTTAATTTAGTATTATTACAATTATTAATTTAACAAATGATTTTTATATAAGAATATATTTAATATCCATAACTTAACCATATTAATGTCTTTACTGATTTAAAATATATAAAATGAATATATCTAATTAAATAATGACACCTATAAGTTATTTAAGTGTTACCACTAATAAATATATAACATAAAATTTAAGATATACTATAAGTATTTGTTATTAATGAAATTTATTATAAATTCTATATAACTAAAATATACAAATAATACATACTAATAAAAGAAATTATGTGATTCCATTAAATGTTTTAATATAGATATAATTGATATAGGTTCGTGAATCCGAGGCCAACTCTGCACTTGTTCAGTGTCGTCATATGTATTTTTACTACAAAATACAGTATTGTGAGTTTCATTTGCTCCCTTTTTAAATGCTTTTGCAATATATATTTTTGGAACTGAGAATACATGCGCTGCTTTATAAATGTTTGACGAAATAGACACAAGTACTTAAAACTACATTCTATGGATGGATTATTAAACCGAATATGCCCCTTTTTAGTCTGGTAATCTAAGAATTAGGGAACAGACACCCTAATTGACGCGAATCCTAAAGATAGATCTATTAGGCCCAACAAGCCCCATCCAAAGTACCGGATGCTTTAGTACTTCAAATTTATCATGTTCGAAGAGAGTCCCGGAATGATGGGGATATTCTATATGCATCTTGTTAAGTCGGTTACCAGGTGTTCACCATATGAATGATTTTTATCTCTATGTATGGGATGTATATTGAAATATGAAATCTTGTGGTCTATTAAAATGATGGAAATGATTATTTATGTTAAACTAATGAACTCACCAACCTTTTGGTTGACACTTGAAAGCATGTTTATTCTCGGGTATGAAAGAAATCTTCCGCTGTGCATTTGCTCATATTAGAGATATTACTTGGAGTCATTCATGACATATTTCAAAAGACGTTGCATTCGAGTCGTCGAGTTCATCAAGATTATTACTAAGTTAATTATAATTGGATATATTATGAAATGGTATGCATGCCGTCAACTTTCGATGTAATGAAAGATTATCTTTTCAAAAACGAATGCAATGTTTGTAAAATGTATAATGTAGAGGTCAAGTACCTCAAGATGTAATCAACTATTGTGAATCGTTTATAATCGATATGAATGGGTGCTTTCATATGAGGTCCACTATGATTTAAGAAATCTGTTCTTTTTGGCAACATTCGAAAAATGGTAAAGTGAATTACAAGTAAGAACAAATGTGTCAATTAACGAGAACTAGACAAGGATTAGTGGAGATTTCTGTTTAATTTTCAATTCTTACTTTACGATATTTTCCTCGTGACTTTGATAAGATAACTATTTTAACTTTCATGTTAGTTAATGTGAAGGTAAGAACATGGAGTGTAAATAACTTAGATATTGGATATCGATAAGTTAAGTAAATCAATTTTACATTAAAATGATTTCATACATTTAATTCACCTTTGGACTTTATCTTATGCTTCACCAACAAACTATAATTTAAAAGCTTGAAACCTATTATGAGTATAAATAACTTGAATTGGGGATGGGTTCGTAGCCTACTTAATCATTGGAGACAAGAAGAAGGTAATCCCTTCCATCCCGCACATTTCCCTCTTGGCGAAGAACCTGAAGCACTTACCGGCGAACCTGTTCGTGATACTATTTTCTCCCTCATTTCCAGGGTATCTCGTCATGACTATAAACTATCTCAAATTCTAGATCTTATTCATCCGCTCGTCTGAACCACCGATCATCCCGGTGTAATAGAAGAAATCAACGAGCTTCGCACTCGAGTATTGACTTTGGAGAACATGGTGCAAAGGTTACAAGCAGCAGCACCGGCAGCAACAGTACCACCATCAGCAACACCAACAGTACCATCACCACCACCAACAACAACATCCGCATCCCACACCTCAACATCGCAAATGGTACCTCGAGCATCAACGTCACACACACCATAGATACCAAGGAGTACCAGCAACAACAAACGATGAAATATTGATTCATAATTTCGTCGGAGAAATAATCTACGGTGATTATGTAATTGATAATGCTAAAAACGAACATATATTTCATAGCATTATTCCTCAACAAAGACAAGCTTTTAGTTGCAATTGTTCTATTTACAAGTGATATTCGTTTAAATAATAAAAGGTGAAGACAAAAGACAGATTCGACGAATTGAAGACGCAAACGACCAAAAAGCTCAAAAGTACAAAAGACAATCAAAAAGGTTCCAATTATTGATAAGAAACGTCTCGAAATTACAAGAGTACAAGATTCAAAACGCAAAATACAAAATATAAAATTGTACGCAAGGACGTTCGAAAATCCGGAACCGGGACCAGAGTCAACTCTTAACGCTCGACGCAACGGACTAAAAATTACAAGTTAACTATGTATATAAATATAATATAATATATAATTAATTATATTAATTATATATATATTATATTTATATATATAAAACCGTCGGCAGAGAAAACTCCAAGGACTGAGCTGTAATTTATATCTCCGCGACTCGCGGAGTTTGAAGAGCATTTTGCCGCGAGTCGCGGAGCCCCAAAAATCAACTTTGGCTATAAAGCCAACCGAATTCTGATCAAAATTATCATCTTTTCTTCCTCATTCATACGTAAAACTTATATATATATATATAATTTATATTTTAATTTTAATTTTAATTCTAATAATAAGGGTATGTTAGCGAATGTTGTAAGGGTGTAAGTCGAAATTCTGTCCGTGTAACGCTACGCTATTTTTAATCATTGTAAGTTATGTTCAACCTTTTTACATTAATGTCTCGTAGCTAAGTTATTATTATGCTTATTTAAAACGAAGTAATCATGATGTTGGGCTAATTACTAAAATTGGGTAATTGGGCTTTGTACCATAATTGGGGTTTGGACAAAAGAACGACACTTGTGGAAATTAGACTATGGGCTATTAATGGGCTTTATATTTGTTTAACTAAATGAAAGTTTGTTAATGTTAATATAAAGATTTACAATTGGGCGTCCCTATAAATTACCATATACACTCGATCGGACACGATGGGCGGGGTATTTATATGTACGAATAATCGTTCATTTAACCGGAAACGGGAATGGATTAATAGCCACTAGAATAATTAAAACAGGGGTGAAATTACATTCAAGGGTAATTGGTGTAATTGTTAACAAAGTAGTAAAACCTTGGTTTACACGCAGTCGATAACCTGGTGTATTCATTAAACAAAGTATTAAAACCTTGTTACAATTCGAATCCCCAATTAGTTGGAATATTTTACTTCGGGTATAAGGATAATTTGACGAGGACACTCGCACTTTATATTTATGACTGATGGACTGTTATGGACAAAAACCAGACGGACATATTAAATAATCCAGGACAAAGGACAATTAACCCATGGGCATAAAACTAAAATCAACACGTCAAACATCATGATTACGGAAGTTTAAATAAGCATAATTCTTTTATTTCATATTTAATTTCCTTTATTTTATATTTAATTGCACTTCTAATTATCGTACTTTTTAATTATCGCAATTTTATTTTATCGCATTTTTATTATTCGCAATTTCATTATCGTTATTTACTTTACGCTTTAATTTAAGTCTTGTATTTATTTTATATTTTACATTAGGTTTTAACTGCGACTAAAGTTTTAAAATCGACAAACCGGTCATTAAACGGTAAAAACCCCCCTTTATAATAATAATATTACTTATATATATATTTGTATTTTTATAAAAGTAAACTAATATAGCGTTGAGCTTTGTTTAAAGATTTCCCTGTGGAACGAACCGGACTTACTAAAAACTACACTACTGTACGATTAGGTACACTGCCTATAAGTGTTGTAGCAAGGTTTAAGTATATCCATTCTAAAAATAAAATAAATATCTTGTGTAAAATTGTATCGTATTTAATAGTATTTTCCTAGTAAAATAATAACTATTTTATATACACCTCGCTTAACATCAGTAATCTCTAAAGTTTTAGAGATTTTTTATTCTAATCATAACCGTAAACCAAGATGAATGGATGGATAGAGATGATACATGGAATAATAGAAACCCTGACAAGGATGGTGCACGAATTACAAGCTAGACTTATTTACCAGCAGCATCAACAGTACCGTCAGTATCACTAGCACCGTCAGTATTACCAACACCAGCAAAACCTGTAACACTATAAGCTCCATCAGTTACATAACCACCAAAGATATCAACACCACAATCACCTATGGATATAATAACGAGTTATGAAGTATTAACTCATTATTTTCAAGAATTTATATAATATATATATATATATATATATATATATATATATATATATATATATATATATATATATATATATATATATATATATATATATATATATATAAATTTTGGAAATCATAATATATCTTGTCGTACTAAGCTATTACATGTGAATTTTAACTGGTAGAAACTACTCGGTTAATTCATGTTACTAATATGCTATAATGTACATCTTCCGTTAACAACTTAACCATCGTTAACTACCATCTCTGTTTCAACTCAATGAATTCCGTTTCATAATAAACTAAGTGTATTATTCAATTACATGTTGATTTTACACTTACAATATACCCGAAACTTTCAAAGAAACATCATTCGTACCTTGCGAAGTTAGCAAGAGTTTTATGAGCATCAACATGATTCACTGAGAAAATATTCAAAAAGAATAAATAATGAAGTATTAATCACAGTAGTGATATACTCTGTGAAAATTATGTAATCTCTAATGTTAGAGATTATTCATTTCTAATTTCAGCCGAAAATCAAATGAGCTTAATATGATATTAACTCATTAAGTCTATATTACATCCGAAAAAAATATACATACATATATTTCCATAAAGACTGTGATAAAATTCTCTTGTACAAAATATTATTTGTGAAATTTTTTTTTACCGGATAGGTAATGCCTGGAAAATATATATAAATTCACAATTAATATGTTACATTCATTGATTCTGATTCAGCAATTCATCAACTATACTCACTACTTTCACAACGATATACAAAACAACCATTCTCATCCAAATTTGATTACATATTATGATTTGGACAAATCAAAATCCAAGTCAAGATTTAACAAAAGACATCACTCTTAGATTTCTACATCTTCCAAAGACATACTTTGAATTCAAAACTGTGCTAGAACATCACTTTTATTCATAAAACCCAGATAGATATTTGTATCATTCAAGATTCCCGATGATTTCATCATACATATATTAACGAAGACAATCTGCATTTAAACCCTTCAAAATTTTTGGAGACATATCAATCAATGAACAATCAAGAGGATGAACCAACCTCACATTATCAACAGAAAGAAGGATGTACGCGTATAGCGATACACCTAGAAAACTCTCGAAATCAAAGTCATAGATTAACACATATCTGTCTCAGATTCTTTGGCATTTATTACCAAAAATAACTTTGCAATTCTTTTCAAAGTAGACAGTTTTGTCACAGATCCAGCAAATCAACTTCAATGGTTCATTCGAATAAGACTTATTAAACGATTTCCCCTTCATCATTGTTACCGGAGAACCCTTTATATCTCGTCACAGTAGCAGTAAACTTACCAACAATTTCATCGATCTTTAAGCCTCTCCGAAAAATCATTATACTTATTCATTGAAACTCTTTCATGTACTCATCTCCATCTTGTAATGGTAGTTACCATACCAAAAAGCTTGAATCATTATTCTCGAATTTCACAGCAATTCTACGCCAACAGTTATATATATACATATAACGTCTACCTCCAAGACTTACATACTTCGAATGTGAAGTTTCTGAAAAACACCCTAAACTGAGAACTAGTTCTCGAAATTTTGAAAAATGCTGATGAAGCAGCAAAAACTGTAAATGACCTTAGCAGCCAAAAGTTTGATGATAAAGAATAGTGTGTTGGTAAAGCTCAGAAAAAGAGAAGATTTGGTACTGAAAAATGGATTGAGCAAACCATGAAGGAGGCTGTAGACAAATCACAAACTAAATCTACCTTCAAAGAATCCAAATGATTCAGTATATGCTGAAGTCGTTAACGAATACCTTGCTCCTGACTCTATACTTTTACGGACAATCTTCATCATCATCCATCGATATTAGAAATTCTAAGATATCATCATATCTTTTATTATAAATATCCTCAATATTTCTGAAGATATTTTCATAACTATTCGTATCTGAAATCATTTATCTCTTTGAGATATCAGTGTTACATCAGAAAGAAAATTATTTTAGTTTCTAAATTCTGAAAAATTCGAATTTAAAATATGAATGTTTTTGAAGAATTGTAGGGAACTGAAGCATGAGTTAGTATAATATGATGACACTTGATCAACGTGATTATATTACAGTAAGTCATGCTGAGTTTCTAAATGGAACGTGATGATTCACAGACCATATCGTCATCATGTGCCATGTTACACGACTCTTACATTCTACCTCATCTCCAAACACATTAAGAACATATCTTCTTGATAGTTCTATTTTTTCAGATATTCTGGTAATTTGACAAATCAAAATCGTGTCATTACAATTTCCTTCTTAGAACATTAATTATGTTAATTCAAAAATCCATACCTACGAATTCTGGACCATTACTTGCTGTGCTTAATGGATAGAATAGAAAACAGAGCATGAAGCTCCGAAACAGAAATGTGAGTATAAATCGCAGCAAATAAGAGAGAGCATTAACTGTGGATGTCAATGATTATAAAAAGACAGAAGCAGGGACTCTGAAAAATAAGGAAAGATATAAAGCCCGATGACAACACATAAATTACAAACCGTGTATATCAATAAGTATTGCAACTTAAAGACACGGGAGAACTAAAAACACTATAAAACCAAGAGTATAGTAGAAGTGAATAGATTCCTCCGGTGGCAGATGAAAAAGAAGAACAATAGATATGAAAGTTAGGAGTATATCAAGAATCAGAACTGGATGAAGTATATTGACGAATGCTTTAAAGTATGAATTGAGGGAGAAAGAATAGAAGGTGTGAGATGTGAAATTAAGGAAACGAAGGGGGTGGATATATAGTAAGATACCCGACAGAGCAATCAAAACAGGTTATCGCATTTAATCAAAGTGGATCCTAAATTCCTTAATTACCGAAGAATCAAATCTTATTACGAAGATTTTCTCTAAATCCCTTGAATTCCAAAAAATCAATCGTGACTACGTCGCCGGTTAAAACGAACCTGCATTTACTCATTTCACTCTTTTGCGATAGCTTCACTCGAACTCTTCACATAATCAAATCGTTTTATCCATATTACTCAATGAGGATAAAACTCCATTTATCAACTCGTATGTATCATGAAAACGTACTTATTGTCAGATATGACAACCCCAATCAAATTTCGAGACGAAATTTCTTTAACGGGTAGGTACTGTGACAACCTGGAAATTTTCGACCAAATTTAAACTTAATCTTTATATGTTCCGACACGATAAGCAAAGTCTGTAATGTTGAAATCTTAAAAACTTTGAACTATGTTCATGTATTCATTTACCCTTCGACTGCTCTCGATGATTCACGAACAATTATGTGTAAATTGATATGTATGAATAATACTTTACATAAACGTATTAGTTTCAATATATGTTTATCGACGGAAATTAAAAGATAATATCAAATGATTGAATTAGCAAATACATTGTGATTATAATTACGGGTCTTTGTTATGAGGTCCACTATGATTTAAGAAATCTGTTCTTTTTGACAACATTCGGAAAATGGTAAAGTGAATTACAAGTAAGAACAAATGTGTCAATTAACGAGAACTAGACAAGGATTAGTGGAGATTTCTGTTTAATTTTCAATTCTTACTTTACGATATTTTCCTCGTGACTTTGATAAGATAACTATTTTAACTTTCATGTTAGTTAATGTGAAGGTAAGAACATGGAGTGTAAATAACTTAGATATTGGATATCGACAAGTTAAGTAAATCAATTTTACATTAAAATGATTTCATACATTTAATTCACCTTTGGACTTTATCTTATGCTTCACCAACAAACTGTAATTTAAAAGCTTGAAACCTATTATGAGTATAAATAACTTTACTTTTCTAAAATGTTTTATAATATAACGATTTCCATTTTAACCTTTTAATAAAATGATTCTTATATATATTTAGTTTTAGAAAACTAAGTTATCATATTTGATTTAAATGTACAAAAATGTTTCAGTTTAAAAAGAACTTTATTAATCAAGACGTTTTAAAAGATAATTTGTATATGACTTTTGAAGAATTTAATTAAAGCTTATATTATAAATTACAAATATATAAATAGTGTTTCAAAAACGTAAACGTGATACGACATAATATTTTTCTACTATCTAAATGATTCCAAAATGAACCTTAAAATATGATTAGTTTTGAAAAACTAAATATTGTATTATTAAATAAATATTTCAATTATATATAATATGAACAAATTATTATTATTTTTTAAATGAAGATATATATATATATATATATATATATATATATATATATATATTACAAGTGATAAAATATATATAAAACGTTTGATTTAAAATAATAAATTTTGATAACCAACGAGACATTGAATTATAGAAGCAAATAACCACAACACTCAAATGTAAAGGTTATACTTTGGGTAATATAGTCTATCGATGATTAAGTCTAATTATTGATAGAGGTAAACGTCGCGTAACGTAAAGTGCAAGTTTTCTAAACGTACGAAAAGGTGTCCGAGGAACCGGAACCGGGACATAAGTCGAGCTTCAACGTACAATTTATCGGAACTAATTTTACAAGTCATCTATGCTCATAAATATTATATAATATATATAATTATATTAATTAAATAAATATATATTAATATATATTAAAACGAGTGTCGGCAGGCCAAAATAATGGAACATGAGCTGTCAAATGTGGCCATGCGATCGCATGGTTTTGACACATAAACCCCATGCGATCACATGGGGTCTGGAAGCTGGTCACATTATAAATCTCGCTCGAATTCACTTATAATCACACACACACATATACACTAATCTCTCTCTATTATTATTTATATTATTATTATTATTATTATTATTATTATTATTATTATTATTATTATTATTATTATTATTATTATTATTATTTATATTATTATTATTATTAAGATTAATAATATTATTAATCTTATTATTATTAGTAGTATTAGTATAATTATTATTAGTAGTATTATACATAAAATACTACGACGAGGTTCTGCTCGCATGATTTCAAAACTGGTTTTCGAGCGAGATAGAGTTAAAGAAATTATGTGTTATAGCTAAGGAGGTTATGGGTATGGTTCGGGGGTATAGCTCGTGAGTCAAACTAGTGTTTATCATCTCCGTTGCATCTACGTACTTTTCTGCAATATTGAATCACAATATTGATACGTGAGCATTCATATCTTATCTTTTGTATATTTATAGTGTATCCCTAACTAGTGCTCGAGTAGATATGATTATGCATGCTTGTATGCTTATTTTCGTCGTTAAATAGTTTATGATAAATCATAAAGTGATACATATGCCACTGAGATAAGGTATATGATATGCATGTCGTTGGAAAGCTGGCGAAAAATTAATAACTTTTCATTTAGGAAACGTATCGTTTCAATGAACGGATTAAAAGATACGGCCAACCGAATTTTAGTATTGTTATTAAAATGATTATTATTATTACTATAGTCGTTATTATCGTTGTTATTATTATTATCTAATTATTATTATTATTATTATTATTATTATTATTATTATTATTATTATTATTATTATTATTATTATTATTATTATTATTATTATCGATATTAATAAATGTATTATCATTAAAAATTATCATTATTATTATTATTATTATTATTATCGTTATTATCGTTAAGGTTATTACCAATATTAATATTATTATTGTTATAATTATTATTATTATTATTATTAGTATTAACATTAATATTATTTATTATTATTATTATCATTAAAACTAATATTAGTACCATCTAATTATTATGATTACTGTTATTATTATCATTATTATGAATGCGATATAAAACAGAACTAAAAGCTATTAAACAAATCGATTAGGAAATAATGAGTATGAGTATCATGATTCAGCTAAAATATTGTTAAGATTATGATTTAGATAAAATATCGTTTTCCATTATTTTTATCATTATTATTATAAAAGGTATCATTAATATTAAAACTATCATTTTTATTAAAATTATCATTTTTAATAAAAATATTATTATTATTATAAAATATCATTATTATTATCATTTTAGTATTATTATTATTATTAAAAATTATCATTATGAATGGAATTATTATTTTTTACAGTTAATATTAAAAAGTATCGTTATTATTAAAACTATCATGATTAAAATTATTACTCTAATATAATTAATATCATTATTAGTAAATATAAATATTAGTATTATTATTAGTAGAATAAAAATAATTATTATTATTACAACATAATAAAATTTTTGCTTATTATTATTATTATTATCAATATTATTTTATCAAATAAATATGTGATATAAAGATATTTCTACCACACGTAATATAATTATATTAATAACACATATCACTATATTTTTATGATATTAAGTGAACTTTATAAATTTTATTACTTAAGATATAAAAGTATATTTTTATCATAAATAAATTTTAATATAATTTTTTGTTTATTAATAAAGGACTTGTATTATTTACTCAAATAATCTGATAAACATATTTAAATATATAAAACAACTATATTTAAGTCATATAATAAACATGTATATACTTTTGAAGTCATTTAGGGTCAAATTGATTTTTGTTAACCTCTGCATGATAATTTCGAGCATTAGGATTGTGATACACTATGACCTGACCTAAATTGTTAGACAGATATTGACCAACATATATATATATATATATATATATATATATATATATATATATATAAAATTAATATATGTTCGTGAATCCGAGGCCAACCCTACACTTGTTCAATGACGACATATGTATTTTTACTACGAAATACAGTATTGTGAGTTTCATTTGCTCCCTTTTTAAATGCTTTTACAATATATATTTTTGGGATTGAGAATACATGCGCTTTTATAAATGTTTGACGAAATAGACACAAGTAATCGAAACTACATTCTATGGTTGAATGATCGAAATCGAACATGCCCCTTTTTAGTCTGGTAATCTAAGAATTAGGGAACAGACACCCTAATTGATGCGAATCCTAAAGATATATCTATCGGGCCCAACGAGCCCCATCCAAAGTACCAGATGCTTTAGTACTTCGAACTTATCATGTCCGAAGGGAGTCGCGGAATGATGGGGATATTCTATATGCATCTTGTTAAGGTCGATTACCAGGTGTTCACCATATGAATAATTTTTATCTCTATGTATGAGATGTATATTTATGAGAAATGGAAATGAAAATATTGTGGTCTATTAAAAATGATGGAAATGAATATTGATGATAAACTAATGAACTCACCAACCTTTTAGTTGACACTTTAAAACATGTTTATTCTCAGGATTGAAAGAAATCTTCCGCTGTGCATTTGCTCATTTTAAAAATATTACTTGGAGTCATTCATGGTATATTTCAAAAGACGTTGCATTCAAGTCGTTGAGTTCAATAAAGATTATGATTAAGTAAATGACACATTAGGTCATTTATAGTTGGATATTATGAAATGGTATGCATGCCTGTCAACTTTCGATGAAATGAAAGTTTGTATTTTAAAACGAATGCAATGTTTGTAAAATGTATCATATAGAGGTCAAATACCTCGCAATGTAATCATATGTTATTGTATTCGTCCTTAAGGATTAGGACGGGTCGTCTTATTTCACAGTTCTATTTTCTGATCTACAACACTTGGATGAATTAGGGTTCTCGATTTCACGATTCCAACCAACATTCGCTGGCGATTCACCTGCAACATTCGTCGACGATTTACAAAGAATGAAAATGATCTCGTCATGGCTTCAGCTAGACCGTGATGAGTGATGTTCATAAGCAAGTGATGAAGTGTGTGACGAGAGATGAGTGACAATCTGTAAACAATAACCATCGGATCTTCATATGTGTAAACAATCTCGATTGTATCCATGTAGTTGTAAATAATTTTGATTGTTTCGGTGTATATGAAGCACGATTTAGTAAAGAAGAAATATGTTTGTTAATGGGTTTACAAACAGAAATTTGGGTTTAATTTGATTTATGTGAATTTTAGGTTTTTAGGGATTTGATTTGGTTTTAATTTATTTGGTTAGGATTAGAAGAGTTGTTGGAGTTTAATTTGGGTTTGGATGTCTGTTGAAGATAATTATTGAAAATGGGGGAAATGGGAAATGAAATTAAATGGCAAAGGAAGAGATAAACTTTTCAAAATACCATCATGTGCCAGACACATGACAATATTGAACCGAATAACTTAACGGCCGTTAGGCTGGGGATCAACCACTAAACATTTGCAGGTGACCAACCGCGTCAAAAACTAAAAATAGATATCGTGCAATTTTTTTTTGCAAACATGATGAACCAACCGCGAATTTTCTCAATAAATAATTACCTTTTATATTATGTGTATTAATTACAACTCTAATTGAAACCTTCATAAAAATCTTCAGGATTTTTTTACAATAATAAAATGGTAATTGAGAGCTCCCTCATATATATACCTTATCTACAAGGGCGAAACTACATGGGGCAGGGGGCGCCCGCCTCCAGTGGATTTTTTTTTCAGTGTAAAAATTTTGGATTTTTTGACTTTGCTCCTGGTAGATTTTTTTGCCCCAAAACCTACATATTTTGCCCCAAAACCTTCAAATTTTGTCCAATATTCTTCAACTTTTGCCCAAAACCTTTCAACTTTTGCCTAAAGACCTTCAACTTTTGCCCAAAACCTTCATAATTTGCCTAAAAACCTCAATTTTTTACCCCAAAAACCTCCATATTTTGTTCAAAAAAATTGCTACTTTTTTTTTGCCCCCGATGAAAAAAATCCTAGTTCCGCCACTGCTTATCTAGGTCGGATTATCAAAAGTTCTATTCAATCAAAAACATTAATACCAAAGGGCCATTGACTAGCGGTATTGAGGTGCCCCTCTCCTCAAGAGGTGGGGGTTCAAGTCCATGAATGAATATGTATATATCTGTATTTAAATTTGTGTAAAGTTGTGTGAGTTTGTCTTTAAAAAAAAATAAAGAACATTATAACTCTTTTATTGCATAATTTCGTTATAAATAACCCTGAAACCTTAACCCATTTGTCACTATTAAATCTTATACAATCCCATTTTGGCTAACACACTTGTATCCCAAATCTGCACTTGCAAATTATGAGAATTGTCGGAATCATTTTATTAACTAAGAAATAAATATGTATCGAGAGGAGTTGAGGTGTAATCTGTAATGTAGCATGCTCCTTGCAGGCCCATTGTGTATTCTCAAGTAGGGCTGTTAACAAACTGAGCTTTTAACGAACTGCTCGAGTTCGAGCTCGTTTATCACGAGTGCCCATTGCGTATTCTCAAATCTCAAGTCCTTGTGGCTTGGTGTTGTTTTTATAAAGTCATAGCTTAAAAAAAAAAAAAAAAAAAAAAACTAAGAAATAAATAAATAAAGCGTACAAGTAAATATAAAAAATCTTGGAATGATGTGTGTTGTGGGTCCAAAATGTAACGTAGCCCAAAATTTGCAAGGACAAGAGACCATTGAATTTGATGTGGATTGGTTGAGTGTGTGTAGGTGCATGATGGGAACATATTCACATGCACATGGGGTTTGTGGGGGGTTCATTTTAAGCTTCCGGTACTTGTCCACATCTCCTACTACAAAATCTTTATTTATACATTTTATTTATTAACAGTAAATTATATTATATGGATTGTTTGAGTATCTTGCTTGTTAAGGTTTGAGGAGGATTAAGGTTTCTTTATGATTGACTTTCAAAATCCATGTTTATATAATTATATATGTAGGGTTGTTGTGAATGAATTGGAACCTAAATCAAATCGTAAAGCTGTTCCGGTTCAGATTCTATTATATTCTGAAATTGTTATCGTTTAGAATAATAATTATTATTATTTTTTTTTCGAACGGCAGGAGACGAAATATATTTGATTATTTGATTTTTAGTTATCTTACTTTCTATCCTTCTCAATTTTATTCTACACAGATTAAAATATACATAATTTAAGAAATATAATTGTTATATTGTTATTTATGTTATAGCTTCAACTTCATCTCCTATGTGACTATTTCACCTATCTTTTTGCAAATGCATATCTAATAAAATTGTATACGAAACTAAAACGAGTAAAATAAAATTATAA
Organism: Rutidosis leptorrhynchoides; assembly: GCF_046630445.1. Taxonomy (NCBI): domain Eukaryota; kingdom Viridiplantae; phylum Streptophyta; class Magnoliopsida; order Asterales; family Asteraceae; genus Rutidosis; species Rutidosis leptorrhynchoides. The sequence continues at coordinate 83,955,231 of NC_092339.1, read as the reverse complement.
CAGATTAATCAAATAAATAAATAGAACATATATAATGATTAACCGAAATAAGAATGGAAAAATCAAAGGATCTAACCGAATTTAAAATTGAACCGGGTTTGTGTTTGACACAATTCTCTTAAACAGATTATTCTTCGTTCTCAGGGTACACCGGTCCGAAGCATCGTACGGGGAGACCTTATTGCGACTGAAAGGAAAATCTGATTGTGCTTTTCCTTTTAGTTTTTGGTGTGTGTTTCAACAAAGTCTAAAGATATTTTTTATAGTGGAAAGTAAGGACTTAAGTTTATTCCCACTTTCGATGTAGGACAACTTCCACTTTACTTATTCTTCAAGTTAAATTTCCACCAAACTAGCAACTTTGAGACTTAAAATCTCATTCACCTTTAATCCGTTTTAACACATTTTAAGTCGTTAACTAAATAATTATTAATATATTTTTTTTTGAAACATATATTAATTAGTGTTCAAAGTTGGTGAAAACAAACATGTTTTTAACTAATTTCTCCAACATCATATACTTGTGTTATACAAGAAAAAAAAAAAAATATATATATATATATATATATATATATATATATATATATGGAAGGATTCATAGCTAAGCAATATTTTTGAAATACGTGGATAAGTGATTTTGTGATTTTTATATCTTTAGTTTTATAGCTCCGATTTAAAAAAAATTTGCTGGTATCTATTTTCATTGTGTAGATTCAGGAAATATATATATATATATATATATATATATATATATATATATATATATATATATTTATTTTGAAAAAAAGCTCGTTAACATACATCTGATGCATGTTAGCTGTTGTTCATGCACCAGATGTGTGTTAACAAAAAAAGAGAAAAAAAATGACTTTTGATTAATGAAAAACAGTGTTTAGGGTTTAGTAATTAGGGTTTAAATTTAGGGTTTAGAATGAGTTTTTAATAAGAACGGTTTAGAGTTTAGGGTTTAGGGGTTAGAGTGAACCCAAAACACTAAACCGTAAACCCTAAACTCTAAATCGGGCTTAATTTCTTTTTTTTCTTTTTTTTAAAAACTCAAAACAGGTTAACATGCATCAGATGTATGTTAAGTTGCGGTAAAAAAAATAAATAAATAAATAAATAAAACTTTTTTTCAGACTCTACATAATGAATACTATTGCCATAAATTTTTATTTTTTAAATTGGAGCTTTAGAACTAAAGATATAAAAAAGCGAAATCACTTATCCCCTTATCACAAAATTAGTGCTTATCCCTTGATCTTGTAACATCCCAGGTAAACGTTCCCCGTAGCATGATATTGTCCGCTTTGCCCATAGGCACACGAATTTTTCTTGGCAACCACACACGAAGAGCACTTTCCCAGAAGGTCACCCATCCTGGTAGTGCTCTCGCTTGAGCACGCTTAACTGCAGAGTTCTCATGAGATCTGCTGCGCTTGTGGTCCCAAAATGCGTCATGCTAGGAAAGGTCTCCACACCCTTATAATGCATGCTTCGTTCCCCTCTCCAACCGATGTGGGACGGATGTAACACGGATGTTACAATCCTCCCCCCTAATGGAACACATCGTCCTCGCTGTGCACGTTTGGTTCGGGGCCTGGCTCTGATACCATCTGTAGATACAGTGGGGACAACCACCGTACCACCCAGTGCCTTCCCAGCTAACCACCTGGTGATCACTGAGTGTACTTCATATACTGATTTTAGGGCCTGCCTCTCGGCTACTGCCAACCCTCGTAAGGGATCGCAAGGAGTAAGAGCCAATGCTTCGTCACAGGTAACACTGTGAGAACCTCCTTTACGACTAACACGCCACACATGGACGGCGTTATACCAGCTTTGATGCCACCTGTAACATCCCAGGTAAACGTTCCCCATAGCATGATATTGTCTGCTTTGCCCGTAGGCGCACGGATTTTTCTTGGCAACCACACATGACGAGCACTTTCCCAGGAGGTCACCCATCCTGATAGTGCTCTCGCTTGAGCACGCTTAACTGCAGAGTTCTCATGAGATCTGCTGCGCTTGTGGTCCCAAAACGCGTCATGCTAGGAAAGGTCTCCACACCCTTATAAGGCATGCTTCGTTCCCCTCTCCAACCGATGTGGGACGGATGTAACACAAATGTTATAGATCTCTCTCTCTCTCTCTCTCTCTCTCTATATATATATATATATATATATATATATATATATATATATATATATATATATATATATATATATATATATATATATATATATATATATGGGCACGATCCATGGATAAGCTTAAAAGGAGTACAAACGGGATAAGCAAAAGAAATTTTTTTTTTTTGAATTTTTTTTTACATTCATAAATCTGCATTAAAATGCACCTCTAATCAATTTTTTTCATAAAAAAAACGTTCAAAATCTTTCAAAAATCGATGATGAATGGTAAAATTAACCATTCATCGGGATAATTTATCATTCATCTTGTTTACGATGAATGATAAAATTAATCAATGCTAAAAAAACCAGATGAATGGTTAAATTAACCATTCATCTATTTTTTTATCATTCATCATAAACAGATGAATGGTTAAATTAACCATTCATCTGCTTTTTTTTTAGCATTGATTAATTTTATCATTCATCGCGAATAAAAATGAATGATAATTAACCAGATGAATGGTTAATTTTACCATTCATCATCAATTTTTACCATTCATCATCGATGTTTACCATTCATTATCGATTTTCGAACGATTTTGTTAAAAAACTTTTTAAAAATATTTCGTTTTCTTCTATTTGCATATTAAAGGATAGTTTTTTTTTAAAAAAAAAATTTAAAATTTTACTTATCCAGTTTGTGCCCCATTTAGTGTTTATCCATGGATTGGTCCACTATATATATATATATATATATATATATATATATATATATATATATATATATATATATATATATATATATATATATATATATATATATATGTTTTAGGTATTAAGTGAACGTAAATGCTAAAACCATTTAGTTTAATGACCCGTAGAATCACACAGATTTTGACTAAGAAACTTTTCGTTGTGTTTACAAACATATTAATATAGTTAACCTAGTCAAAATAAATGAATTATATTTACTCTCCCACCACTTTATTCCAATTTTCATCACAATTATTGAGACATGTAGTTCGATATGTAACGTAATTAATCCCGTAAAGAGACCCCATATTTTAATAATAATAATAATAATAATAATAATAATAATAGATTTTGCTCTAAATTTAGTATTTATATTTTTAATAATAACTGGTAATTACTAATAACAAATGGCTCTTTAATATTTATATTTTTAATAATAACGGGTAATTACTAATAACAAATGCCTCTTTAATTTTTTTTAAAACTAAAATACGGGTATTATATGAAAGTTGTACAATATGCTTCAAAGTTTGTACATGTGTTCATGGGGTGTTTTGTTAAAAGATTGTATAATTTATTTTAAAGTTTGTATATATAGTCATGGAAGTATTTTATCATAAGGTTGTATATAATGTTTCAAATATTGTACATATATTAATGATGTGTTTTATTATAAGGTTGTACGTAATGCTTCAAATATTGTACATATGGTCATGGAGTATTTTATCATAAAGTTATACATAATACTTCATATATTATACAACTAACATGTTAATATTTTTATTAGAAATAAGATGATGAGCGTCTTAGAAATTTTTTTTTTTTTAATTTTTTTGTGAGCTTGAATAAACTTTTAAGTATGATATCAACATTTTAAAAAGTTTATATTATATGATACTATAGATAAACATGTGTTTCACTATGTGTATTGAACAGCTAAAATCCTATAAAATCAACATCAACGTAGATGCATAAGTTTTGATTTTTTTTTCTTTTTTTCTTTTCTTTTCCAACAAATAGTATAAAGTCGCCGTATATGTCAATTTAAACAGCATCCGTAATAAACGTTTAAATGTACTTTCCAAATGTCATTCTAAAATATTCCATATTTCTCTTAAACCATGAAGAATATACAAAGTTTGCTTTTATTAGTTAGGTGATAAAAGATAAGGACTAATTAATTGACGAAGCATCGAACTTACATCTGAAGTATTTTTTTAGTGTATTCATGCTATGCATTTAACTTTGAAATTTACCATTTTATACACTCAACTATTTAATTCGTAGTATTGTATACATTAAATGAGCTATAGCCGGTAAGGAGCTTAGGTGTATCCGGTCACCTTATTAAAAATCATCAAACTTTCACTTATTTTCTATTTTATACATTCAACTTTCAATTTTCGCTATTGTATGCATCTTTTTTCATCATACTATCTTAGATATGATTTCAAATAAAGCTTTTAGAGATGACATAAACGTGACGAGCAATGTTAGCAAGTTAACGGAAGTAATACTAAGAATCTAAGATGGCTTGGACATGCTAGTAGAAGACCGTCGACGGCTCTTTGTTAGGAGAGTGGGAGCTCTTCGGGTCAAATACTTGACGAAAAGAGGTAGACGAAGACGCAAGTGGGAGGATAAACTAAAACTCGACATGAAGGAGCTTCTCTTGATCGAGGGCATGACCATATAAATTTGTGGAGAATAGAATTATAAAAAATTAGTTTTAAAAAAGACGGGTACATACAATAGGAAACTCAACTTTGCATTTCTTTAAATATTACTCCCTCCGTTCCATATTAATAATTTAGTATTCCATTTTAAGATATTCCAAATTAATAGTTCGTTTTCATAAATATAAAAAAAATAAAAAGATTAAGTTCTATTCTGCCCTTAATGTATGTAGATAGAATTAAATGGGGAAAAAAATAACGCTAAAACTGAAAAGTAAACAGAAAATAGAATATTTTTATGATATTTTCTTAAACTATGTATTTTTATAAATGAATTATTAATATAGGAGGGAGATAGTAATTTTAGTAATTAATAGTCAAACGATTTTGTGTCATTAATTAACCCTACACACTAACTGGCACCAGAAACTTTGCCTCTTTGGCCCCCTTCCCCCCAAAAAATTGCCACAAAACGACAACAGTTAAAAAAAAACCAAAACTACAGCACAGCCCCCACACTATTTCAAATTTTTTAAATTAAGCCCCCATATTAGGGGTGTAAAATGAAACTTATTATTTTATTTAAACATCTTAATCAAACTTCACCGGTAATTTTAACGGGACATATCTTTCCGCTCGCCTCGCGTTAAATTTTTTTCGAACCCACTGTTCGACTCAAAAATATCTTGCGAATACAACGAGACTAACTATACGCGAAACGGACACTTCTAAAAAAACGCTAAATACCTCGGATATCAAAAATCACCCGTAGCAAAACGTTTTTACTTACGTAGATACATAAGACTCTGTTAACTATGAATACGTAACCCGAAAGGCCCGCGCGATGCTATATACTAATTGGCACCAAAAGTTTGGTCTCTTTGGCCCCCTTCCCCCCAAAAAATTGCCAAAAAACGACAACAGTGACAAAAAAAGCGAAAACTACAAAACAACCCCCACACTATTTCAAGTTTTTTAAATTAAGTCCCGGGTATAAAATGAAACTTATTATTTTATTTAAACATCTTAATCAAACTTCACCCGTATTTTTAACGGGACATATCTTTCCGCTCGCCTCTCGTTAAATTTTTTCGAACCCACCGTTCAACTCAAAAATATCTTGCGAATACAACGGGACTAACTATACGCGAAACGGACACTTCTAAAAAAACGCTAAATACCTCGGATATCAAAAATCACCCGTAGCAAAACGTTTTTACTTACGTAGATACATAAGACTCTGTTAACTATGAATACGTAACCCGAAAGGCCCCGCGGTATCGCGCGGGCTCATTTTACTAGTTGTGTTTGTTACAAGCGTTATTGAGTGTCGTTTGATTGATGTAGCGGTACTGTATTTTGGTGTTTTATTTTTTAGACCAACTAAAAAGTACAAGTATGTAATGATGAAACTTTTGTTTCCTACACCAAATATTAATGGGAGGTGATCCGTACACCACCTCTATTTTGCCATACACCACTAAATAAATTTTTTGGACATTTTTATCCTTCCTTTTGTTCACCACCAACTCCCCTTAACTTCTCAAAGGAAGGATAAAACTGTCTAAATAATTGTTTTGGTGGTGTATGGCAAAAACAATGTGGTGTACGGATCAACTCCCAATATTAATATACGCGGACTTCGAATTTGACAAACCAAACTATTTTTATTTTTTATTTTTTTTTAAAAGCAAATATGTTATTAGAACCACAAGGAAACAATTACAAATAAGGGATGGTTGCAAAGTGGGCAACCATTTACATCTACAAGACTAGCATACTACATACCACACTAGGAAACCATGCACGAAACAATACACAAGGAAACAACTACTGTTTAAGCAACAAAGAAGAAAGGAGATCGCCTGGGTTCGTAATCCAATTTAGCCACACATACGAATTTTTTTGTCTCTCGTAGCTATCCATTCGAACGACTTGGATTGGATCTCACTAAGCGCCATCGGTGTGTTCCAAGTTTTGTTTTGAAATACGGTTTTGTTCCTAAGGCCCCAAATGTGGTATAATCCAATCCAAACTATTGCTTGCCATAACCTTTTACCCTTCTCCGACATCGAGCTTGCATTTTTCCCTTCCAACAAATCGCTTAAATTGGTGGGGTTAGAGTTGCGGATCCCCCACCATTTAAAAACCCGCGTCCATAAGTCTTTGACCTTGTCGCATAAAACCAAGGAGTGTTCCACCCAGTGGCGGAAGCAGGATTTTTCTTCACCCGGGGCGAATTTTTTTTTTTAAAACCGTAGCAATTTTTTTGGGCAAAATACGGAGTTTTTGGGACAAAAATTGGAGGTTTTTAGGCAAAATTTTGAGGTTTTTGGATAAAATTTGAAGATTTGTGGGCAAAATTTAGAGAATTGTGGGCAAAATTTGAAGGTTTTGAGGCAAAATATGTAGGTTTTAGGGCAAATGGCTTTTGGGTTTGGGGCAAATGGCTTTTGAGTTTGGGGCAAAATGAAAAAAATCCAAATTTTTACACTAAAATTTCGAAATCGACTGGGGCGGGCGCCCCCTTGCCCCCCCTCTAAATTCGCCCCTGGTTCCACCGATTCCAACCCATCATCACACAATGGGCATCTCAAACTATGAAGGTCGACACCTCTTTTGTCAAGCTCTACCGTACCGGGATTCTCTTTTTTTGAACACGCCAAATAAATATCTCTACTTTTTTCGGCACTAGTGAATTTCTAAAAGTACATGCTTGAGAAGAGTATCGATCCAACATATTTGTCTCTAGAAGATTAGTAAGCTTTTTTACAGTGAACCTACCATTCGATGCCAAGCACCACGACCAAGTATCTGTTGAGCAGTTCGCAAATGAAAAACCCGAAAGCAATTCGATCATGGCCTGCAACTCGCTGTTGGTTCTTCCATTAGGCTCCCTGCTCCAGCCCCATACGAACACTAAACCAGAATCAGTAGCTTTTACTCGATCCTTAATGTTGACCTCCTTCACTGTTTCGAGTCTGAAAATTCTTGGGAAAAGATTGCATAGTTTATCCGGACCGATCCAATGTTCCAACCAGAATGCTGTTGAATCTCCACTTCCAATTGATTTGATGAAGGAATGTTTGAACGAAATTTGAAACTCTTCCATGGCATGACCTGCATTAACGATGTTATACCAAGTGGTAGATGATAGGGAGCGATTAAAGTCACTCCCCATCAACAAACCACCACAGCTCTCATAAATACTTTTTATTAACTTTACCCAAAGTGATTCGGTTTCGGTTTTAAACCTCCAGCACCACTTTCCAAGTAAAGCAAGATTTTAACAAAATAAGGAACCAATATTAAGACCCCCCCGATCGTAAGTGTTCAAGACATTTTCCCATTTTATCCACGCAATCTTTGAACCCGCCTCCGACCCGTCCCAAAAAAAAGTTCTTCTCACACTCTCAAGAATTTTAATAACACTCATTGGAGCACGAAATAGCGAGAAATAGTACAATGGTAGACTATTAAGAACCGATTTGACTAGAACTAATCTTCCTCCAAAAGACAGGGAACGCATTTTCCAACCGGAGAGCCTCGATTTAAATTTCTCAATCACCGGTAGCCAATCTTTAATCTTTGTCATTTTTGAACCTATAGGTAGTCCCAAATACGTAAATGGGAATTTACCTACTCGACATCCAAGGTAGTTTGCAATAAGATTAATTTCCGAGCTTTCTACTCCTACCCCGTATAAGCAACTCTTCTTAAAATTTATTTTTAAACCCGAAGCAAGCTCGTAACATTTTAGAAGATTTCTCAAATTCAAGGCATTCGTTCTACCCCAATCACCAAAAAAGATGGTATCATCCGCATATTGGAGATACGAGATTAGTACCTTATCGGATCCAATTTCCACACCTCTAAATAAATTTCTTTCCAAGGCCGCCTTTGTTAAAATGTTTAGGCCCTCCGCCGCTATTCTGAAAAGAAAGGGACAAAGTGGATCTCCTTGTCTCACGCCTCTTCCTAGATGGAACTCATTTGTCGGAGATCCGTTAATTAGGATTGAAATAGAAGCCGAGGATAAGCATGAGTTAATCCATTTGATCCACTTTTCCCCAAACCCCATACATCTCATTACCTCGAACAAAAAATTCCAATTTAGGCTATCAAAAGCCTTCTCAAAGTCTACCTTGAATATTATCCCTTTTTTTATGTGTTGACTTGAGATACTCAATTGTTTCATTGGTGATTAATGCCCCATCTAGTATATACCGCCCTTTGAGAAATGTACTCTGTTCCGGGCCGACTAGTGAGGGTAACACTTTCCGCAATCGATTTGATAGGATATTGGCAATTATTTTGTAATAGCCTCCAATCAGGCTAATGGGTCGGTAGTCCCCAAGACTCAACGGGTCATTCCTCTTCGGGACTAAAGTCACAAAGGATGCATTACATCCTCTCGATATTTACCCCCGATCCCAAAACCAACACAAGGCAGCTATCAAATCGTTTTTTATCAGTCCCCAATATTTCTTGTAAAATCGAAAATTAAACTCATCGGGTCCTGGCGCCTTTGAACTACAACAATCATTAAGTGCCTCTCGTATCTCGTCTTCCAGGAAACATACTTCTAGAGCAGCAGCTTCTTGTGTGGATATCGAAGGATATCTTAGCTCCTCTAAGGAGGGTCTGTTACTATCGGGTTCAACAAACTGAGCTTGAAAATGTTCGTGGGCTGCCCTCTTTATTTCATGTGGGATTTCTGTCCAAACTCCATTAACAATAAGGCCACGAATGTTTGACTTGTTATTTTTATTTCGAATCACGGAGTGGAAGAATCTAGTGTTTTCATCCCCTTCTAACGTCCACCTAGTTCTTGATTTTTGCCTTATCATGCTCGTCTTGATTTTTTCCTTTTCAAACCACTTGTTTCTTGCTTCTTTCCACATACTCAATTCAATCTCATCAAGTGCCACAGTTTCTCCTTTTAGTTCAAGATTGAGGGCAATATTTTTTTGTGCCTCAATTTCACCATCGAGTCTGCCATAAAATTCTTTACTCCATACACGAAGTGCTTCTTTGATTTTCTTGAGTTTAAACACAAATTTATAGTCCATTCTTGGCCCTTTGTAATCACATCTACTCCAGGTGTCTTCTATGATTTTTTCTACTCCGTCTTCTTCAAGCCAAACGTCAAAAAATTTAAAGGGCTTTGGGCCAAAGTTCTTATCTTCATCTTTTAAAACTATGGGACAATGGTCCGATTTAGTTCTTTCCATAACCATGGCCGTGAGGTTTTGCCATTTATTATAGAACTTTTCGGATACCAAGAAGCGATCAATTTTACTATACTTAACGCCATCGTCACTAACTCTTGTAAATAATCGGCCACCCAATGGGATATTCAATAAGTTACAATTATTAATGAACTCGTTAAATCTCTTTGCTCTACTTTCCTTAAACACACAATTGAATCTTTCGGTTTCGTTTCTAACTTTATTGAAATCCCCACACACCACCCATGCTTCATCCCGACTTTCTATTACCTTACCAAGTGATTCCCAAAGTTTTTTCTTCAATACGTTCTCATGAGGGCCATATACATTGAGTATATTTAGAATTGAGCCATCAGCCTTCCAAGTACCCCTTATGCCAATGACCCTGTCAAGAGAAATTACTTCAGTTGCCTCAAAAACCTGCGTGTCCCAAATCAATAGTTGACCTCCCGACTTTCCAGTCATCTCTCTTTGAATGAATTCACAGTCTGTATTCCCCCATAGTGCTACAATCCAATCACGATCCACCAGGTGCAACTTTGTTTCTTGAATTGCAAAAAAGAGTGGTTTTTCATCCCGAATTAATTTTTTCGTTCGTCCCAGCTTGCTATCAGAACCTATCCCGAATCCTCTGATGTTATAAGACATAATCTTCATTATAAACAAGGAGTGTCAAAATCAAACTTACCTCTACAGATTGAATGGCTTTTTCTGCCATTTCAATCCCAATTTACATCCGTAGTCATAAACATCATTGTTGTTAACCGAACAGAAAGAAGTCGAACCATCCTCTTCGAGGTTAACATTTTTAGTTCTCGGATTAATCGAAGCTGTTTTGCTCCTTAGCATGCTCGGATTGGTTTCCTTGACTAAACATGACGTACATGTAGATTTAATTGGGGGTAGATTCGAATTACCTTTTCTGGCTACATTCTTAATATTCAACATCCTGGAGGAGGTCTTCCACCTGCGAATCGATGTCCAGCAACAATCCTTTTTACACGGTTCAATCTTTCTCTTCAATTCTCCTTTTTTCCTTTTAAGCTCGCCTTGGAATTCGCTTGTGGATGGGTTGGGATTTTTTGATTTATCGGATCTTTTCTAGATTCTGGTGGAGGTGGGATTGCTTATCTCAGTAGGTGTAGGGTTAATCGGTTCATGGGTCGGATCAGGTTTTGAGGTATCGGGTTCGTGATTATCAGATGGGATTAATGGGTTGTTATTTAAGTGGCTGTGAGATTGGATATTGTTGGGCTTATCCATTGGATTGGGTATGTCATGTAATTCAAAAGCTTTGATTGGGCAAAAGGTGTGAGGGGTTAATGGGCTTCTGGGAAGGTTAAGGTTAGCTGGGTCATTTTGTTGGTTAGAGGGTATAGGATTGGGCTTGCTATTATTGGGCTTAGGAGGGTGAGAAGGGATTGGGTTGGATTTCATACGATTTGGGGTGAGGGAAAGAGGAATTTGTGGGGTCACTGTAGCTGGCGAAAGGTTATTTTCACTGGATATATCAAACGTTTTATTAGGGTTAGGGTGGTTAGGGGCTTTGGAAGTTGAGATTTTGGCTGTCAGGTTGTTGGTCTCGAGGCAGTTATCATCATTAATGTCTTGGGAATTAGGAATCGACTTCTCAGTTTCTTCATACCGGCGGTGATCTTTCCGGCCACCTCCGTTGCCGGAAAATTGATCTTGATCTTGCAATTTCGTTTGTATCTCAATCACATCATCTTCATCGTTATCGTCTTCCTTTTCTAAATTGAAGATCGGTTCTTCTTCATCTGAGGTTTCAAAAGTGTCATCAGCATACTCATCATCCGACTCTGATCTTAAAGGATCTCTCTCTTTGTTATCTTCGTTTGCACATGATTCAAACTCGAATTGCACTGGTCTGGAGATATCTTCTTTGACACTAACATAGTGAATTGTGGTTCCATCATCTAAATTCACCCACCCATTAATATACGTTGTATTGTTTCTCATGAATAACATCACGCTTCCATAGCACAGATTCTGATTTCCACTATCGATAGTGCAGTTTTCCATAGCGAGGACTTTTCCCCACCATCCAGCAATTTTCATGAAAGTATCTTCATACCAGCAATCTACTGGGACTCCAGTAATATCTACCCACACTAGTTTCCCAGACACGCATTTCTTTTTCCCAAAAATTTCAACCTTGTTACACCATTTATGAATCACATGTTCATTATCTTCTTTGATGAGTTTCGCTATCTTCGATGTTTCTAGGACTAGCAGGATCTCCATTCCACCAATATATTTTATTGAGAAGTTATTCAATCCTTCCATCTTGCACAGATCTTCAATCTTCATGAATAGATTAATGTTTTTCAGTTCACATACTATCGATCTATCAAACAACTCGCATTCTTTTCTATCCACCTTTATATTCCTTTCATCCATATAGGTGATATTATCCTTTTTGTATCTTTGTTTCGTATTTGCCTCCATATGAATGCTTTATTCTTTCTGCTCGTTGATCTTGTTTCTAAGGTCTTCACTGTATTTTTTCTTATTAAGTTGCTCCCTAAGATCTTCTCCTTGATTTTTAATAACTTCATTGAATCTTCTTTCATCCCTATAAGCGTTACTCTTCTGATTGATTTTCAATTCTGGAAAATGTCGATTCATGTCCTTAAACACTGGATTGTTGGTTCTGTAATTCAGCGGCTCCTCTTTCCTATCCCTTGCTTTGAAGATGCGTATAGGTAAGGCTTTGAAATTTATTTTCTCCAGAGACGCTAATAGTTGATCTGTAGCGACCCCGACAAATCGTCAAGTGACGGCGTCGGCTACGTGGGTCCCATTACCTGATTATAAGTCTTTTAGATAACTTTTGACCAAAATATGTCGCCTTCATTTCAAAATAAAGATTGTTTCAAAGTTTACAAGAATTGTTCAACCAATAGTTAAGTTACAACGTTATAATACGAATGAAATCTAGGCGACACGGTTTAAAGTAAAGTCAAAAGACGCTCCATGAAATGCACGTATACTCGACATCCAATGCAAGTATCAAATAATGAGCGGAAGCATGTTTCACATATCGTGTAAGACCTGAGAAAAACATAGAAATCTGTCAACAAAAACGTTGGTGAAATCATAGGTTTAAGTAAGTAAGTGAGTAAAAGTAAGTAAGTCGAACCACAAGGTTTGCAAAGTTGAAATAATAGTAATACATTCTAAAAGTTAATATTCACGAGCACCCAATTATCAAAGCTTAACATTCCATCCATTGTATACCCCATCCATAGTGCTAGAACAAACACTGATTCTCGAAAATATATTTCATCCGTAGACGGTAGCGAACCGTCAGAGATGAGGGTTGTCAACCCATATGGCCATATAACATAAGTTCTCGCTTACACCCGTCAAGTGTAACTAATGATAATCGAATTGAGGATTTTTGTTCTAAACTCGTATGTAGAATGTTTGTTTTCCCGTTCTTGTGTTCACTTAGTTCAAAAGAATCGTTTATGTTTTCTCATCCCAAATATAAGTTCAAAAAGAGTAAAAGTGGGACTATGATCTCACCTTGAGTGCGAGAGTTATAAAAGTACTTCAACAAGTAAACGCGTGCAAAGACAAGGCTAGTCTTGACCTAAACATATAGGTTATATCAATAACGGTAAACACAAACGGTCAAAGATGTTCAATTAGTCCTATGGCTCGTTACGACTCGATTATATTAACATGTGAATCAACTAGTCAAGTTTCATGCAAGATACAAGTAAATAATCATGTTAGAAAGGTTGCATAAGTATTTGGTTAAGTTTGACAAAAAGTCAAACTTGGTCGGGTCAAAGTCAACGGAAAAGTCAACGGGGTCGGGTTGGGTATCCGACAATTTTTCTAAGTTATATAATCATATATGAGCATGTTAGCCAAGTTTCATGTTAATCGGAGGTCCGTAGCATAGTAAACATTTTACGTCAAAAGATCAAAGCAAACAGCCCATTTTAGTGTATCAGGACGGTGTCCCAAAAATCAGGACGGTGTCCTGATATGAAGAGTGGGACGGCGTCCCAAATATCAAGACGGCGTCCCAATATGAAGAGTGGGACGGCGTCCCAAATATCAGGACGGCGTCCCAATTGCCTTCCAGGCCCTGTTTGCTGAATTTCTCAAGTGCACGACCCAAACTTCAAACAATCACAATTTATGATCCGCAAACAATTAGAACAGGTATTTTATATCATCGGAAAGCTATTTCGACAAGGAATACAACTAACCACATATCATAAATCAAAATCATCATTTAAGACAACAAAAACCTCGTCGAAAGTTCGTTAAACGTTCCAAATCAAGGTTTCAAGTTCATCAATTGCAATTTAAGTTTCGGGAATCCAATTTATACATATGATATGCCGTTTTGAAGGTAATGAAACATGTAATACAACTAAATACTTACTAACAACATTTCATGGCATTCAAATCATCAAAAGTTCATTTAAAGTCTATCAAACTCTAACGAAAATTCACAAAAATCAATAGTCATGAGTTTGATGTTTCCTTAATCAACCTATACATCAAAACGAAGCTAAAGATACTAGTAACACTTTTAAAACATGCACTTTAACAATCTAACAACATTTGATCATCCAAAATCAAGGATTTAGCAAGAAATTTTCATATTGAACTAGTTACACCAAAAACAACGAATCGGGCATACAAATTACATACACGACATCACAATGAGCCATAGACACTAATTAACAACTTTATAAGTCAAGAACACGAATTTAAAGAAATCTAGTGTTTTAGAAATGTTACCCAAAATTGAAGTAGTTAGCATCAAATCGAAGAGGATGATGAGAGGATCAAGAATATGTAGTTTGTTTTTATGTTTACTTCCTTGGTGAGATTTGGATGATGATTTTATGTTTGAGAAATGAGAGAGTTTGAAAGTATCAAAAATGGAAAAGGGAGGATGAATGAAAGGGATGAAGGAGGTTGACTCTTTGACCTAGTCAAAAGTTTGATACTTTGGCAAGTTTGGTCCCTCAACTTTGAATCGGGTGCGGAAAATAACCGAACGAATTATTTTAAGTTACACGGGAGTACGGGAGATATTAAAATCCGATAACGAAAATATTTAAAATGTTACATAACAAAGGATACGAATTTAGATACGAAGGGTATTATTTAAAAAGAAAAAGACGGGCGTTAAAATAATTTAACGGAAAAATGCGGGATGTTACATTATCCACACCTCAAAAGAAATTTCGTCCCGAAATTTAGTTGAAAGTAGTAGTCGATATCTCCTACTCGAGACTTTACGTTGTCAATGCTATGAATAAGTGAAAGTACGTCCTTGAGTGTTCTCATGAATTTGGATAGTCAGGGTTTTACGTTGTATTAAGGTTTGGTTTTACGATCCCCAGTTTCAACTGGTTTTCCCCTATGAAGAGAAGTTTGTCATCAATAGTTGATGTATCTAGCAGGATTGCACGTTCCTGTTCCGCAGGACACGTTTCTAAGTTTGTTACACGAAAAGTAGGGTAAACGAAAACTTAATTGCATCGGAAGTTCTAAACGGTAGGAAGCGGTTCCAATACGCCCCAAGGTTTCAAAAGGTTCAATATTGCAGATATAGCCTTTCTCGATTTCCTAAAATGGATTTCACCTTTCCAAGGTGCGGTTTCTCAATATTACGCGATTACACACTGGGATTTGTGAGGTTTTCATCTAAGTTTGGTATAACTCTTCTGGCGACCATGGGTTGTCTCTAGCCCTCCTCGGACTTGAACGATCTCAATTGTTGTTTCTTGATGGAGTTCAGATTCGGCGATTTGCTTGCCGCATGCTTTGGTTAAATGAACAGGGGTATGACATTAGCGGTCATATAGGGTTTCGGAAGTGCTGCGTTAATATACGAGTGATAGCTGTCGTCGTAAAAGGAACTACTAAAGGTGACAATACCAGTCTGTAACATGTCTTTCCAAGATTGAATCGTACGTTTGCTCGGTTCGTCGGTTGTGGGAGATACGCGGTACGTATGTCCAAGTGGGTTTCCAAGGTTTCTTGCAAAACTAGAAGCGATACGAGTATTTTGATCCGAGGTAATTGGCAATGGTACACCGTGTTAGAATAGGATCTCTTAAGATATGTTTGAACAAGTCAGTTAGGGTTCGAAAAAAAAATGTTCGTTAGGACTATTCACCCTCGTGGCGAATACTAAGGTAATATGAGGAATTTCTCTATCCATGGAGAAATGTTACAAGGAGTTCCCTTAAACGGAAGTGCGAGCGATAAAGATAGGAGTGAAACGAGGACTTAGAATAGGATGAGCTTACATCTCGAGGTTGCCATAACGTGCCTCTAGTTGTCAAAAAAAAAAATGAAGTCTGAAAGAGAAACGAGATAGTACACGTAATTGTATAGTTCGGGGTTGAATAATGGTTGGACGATTATCAGCGACGCAAGGGCGTTAAGTCAAAGAAGAGTGAAGTATCGTTGGATTGTGTGTTATCTTAAATTCCAGTAATATCAGACGGTAACGGTGAAATAACATAGGTATGTAGTGTGGTACGTGATGACGAGAAAGTTGATCGGATCCACAATTTAGTATTCGAATTCTTCGCGCAAAATAACGAATTTTAGTTACGTTGATTTTGAGTCGAGAGAGTATGCCTTTCGGCGTTCAAGTAGAAATATTTCCATGTTTGAGTTCCATCTAGTGCTATACGAATTTAGCTAGGAAGGTTGGTGTGAAGAATCACGTTCAAGGCTCAGACATGAAGAGGTTTAAAGTTGTGTAACACGAGAAAAGTCAGAAATGAATCTTCGGTAACAACCGGTGAGATCTAAGATTTTTACGAATACAAGTCTGAGTTGGGAGAGTTTCCTGATTACATGTGGCTTGATTTCGAGATTGATTGTAACGACCTGACCATAAACATCATGGTCTAGAAAATTGGACTTCGTTCAACAGAAATTCTCACTCAGAGACTTTGGTATAGAGTTGCTCTTTTCTCAAAAGTTCGAGCGGGAGATGGTGATGTTGTTCGTTTTCCTTCTTTACTTGGATAGGTCAAGATATCATCTATAATTACGATAACTAATTAGTCTATATGAATTTGCATACGCGGTTCGAGAGGTTTGTGGATACGGGCGTGCCTTGGATAAATCGAATGGTACCAAGAGAGATTTACAACTAACGTTGTGAGTTCGGAAGATGGCTTAGGAGACATCGTCTCCCTTAACCCCCAATTGGTGATAACCGGAACGGAGGTCGATTTGGAATACACACGAGTTTCACGCAAATAATCATGAGGTCATGGATACGAGGAAGTGGGTATCGGTTTCCAACCGAAAATTATTTAGTTCACAAAAATCCATACATAATTGTAGGAAAGAAAGAAAAAAAAAAAATTTCTCCTTAACGAATAGGTTTTGAGCTCCTTAGTTCTATAGGTGTCAAGTCATAATTCTTAACGTATATCCTCTGATAAAATTTATAGGCACACAATATATTCCGTTGGTCACTTAAATTGCCTAAGTAGTGTCTAGGGAAAAAGTGGAGTGCAAAGAGCACGAGTCAAAGACTTGGTTATAAAACGTCTAGCGGTAATGGAATCGAATAAGTATGAAGTATACGGTTTGTTGTGAAGAAACGTACCCGTTACTAGTCCATCGTCGTTCCGGGCATCCTAGGTGTCGATGTTGAAAGTTCAACGGCGTGCGTTGGGGTTGATTTTCTTATTTGGGCACACATTCCTAAAATGACCCAGTTGGCCACATTCGAAGCAAGCACCCGTTCTGTGTGCGTTGGGCATCTTTCGAGCGACGGGTCCTTGGCGCCGGTGGCGAAACCTGCCACATCCTTCAAAGTGATGCTTGTGGCATTCGTTACAAAAAGGTAGTTTTCCGGCATAGCCTTTCTTGTCGTTGGAGGTAAAAGGCTTCTTGGCGGGGTTGTTGTTATTGTTGTGGTTGCTTGATTGAGAGGCTTCCCATGTTCTTTTGTTGTTACTCGGGTGGTTCTCGACCATTGGTGCCGGTGCTTCCATTTCATTCACCGTTTCTAAGGCTTGGCGGGCCATTGTTAAAGCCTCTTGTAGGTTAGTGGGTTGAGATGTCATTACCTTGTGTTGAATGCTCTTAGGGAGGCCATCCATGTAAAGTTCGACTCTTAGGGATTCGGGAGTCATGAGATTTGGACACATCGAGACTAGTTCGGTAAACCGTTGATTATAAGCTTCGAGGTCATTTCCGACCTTTTTTAAATTCCTTAGACCCTGTTCGAGCCTTCGAGTCTCGTCGCGCGGGAAGTATTCGGTGATCATTCTTTCTCTTAATTCGGTCCAAGAGAGTGTGTGGGCTTCATCGCTTCCCACTAATTGTACATACGTGTTCCACCATGAGAGAGCAATACCGGTGAAAGTGAGGGTGGAAAACTTGACCTTATCTTGGTCTCGACAACCGCTTGTGTTAAAAACGGTCTCCATTTGTTCAAACCATCGGGTGAGAGTAACCGGTCCCCCGGTTCCATTGAATGTGGGAGGATTGTACTTCATGAAGTTCTTGTAGGAGCAACCTTCGATTGAATTACCGGCTCCATGATTGTTGTTGTTAGAAAAGTGATCGGCCACGGCCGTACCCACGGCGGTGGTTATCATTCGTTGAAGAGCTTGTTCTAGAGTTTCGAGAGGAGTATTGTGTTGACCTTGGTGAGCCATTGTTCCTTCATGAGATAAGAATATCGTTGGTTAGTATTTTCAACAATACTAACCGTGGCATGGAATAAGGATAGAGAGAAAATTTTCCTTGACTCGCCTTAAATTCTCTATGTCATAATGTTTGAACGTCCATGTGAATCACCGTAATATAATCCCGGAAATTATATTACCCTGATTCTCATGTGCATTTAACATTACTTCATAAAGTCAAGGTGGCGCATCAACAAAATTTATCAACGTAAGATCAAGATTGAATACGAGTTAGATATGATAGAAGAGTTCGAGTATAAATGCACAATTAGTCAAATAATTCCTACTTCAGTCTATATGCCGGTTGTAGTCTAGATTCACCTATGTACCCTATGACTCGGGGTGGACACAAATGAACTCTAAATCCCTACAACCAAGGCTCTGATACCACTTGTAGCGACCCCGACAAATCGTCAAGTGACGGCGTCGGCTACGTGGGTCCCATTACCTGATTATAAGTCTTTTAGATAACTTTTGACCAAAATATGTCGCCTTCATTTCAAAATAAAGATTGTTTCAAAGTTTACAAGAATTGTTCAACCAATAGTTAAGTTACAACGTTATAATACGAATGAAATCTAGGCGACACGGTTTAAAGTAAAGTCAAAAGACGCTCCATGAAATGCACGTATACTCGACATCCAATGCAAGTATCAAATAATGAGCGGAAGCATGTTTCACATATCGTGTAAGACCTGAGAAAAACATAGAAATCTGTCAACAAAAACGTTGGTGAAATCATAGGTTTAAGTAAGTAAGTGAGTAAAAGTAAGTAAGTCGAACCACAAGGTTTGCAAAGTTGAAATAATAGTAATACATTCTAAAAGTTAATATTCACGAGCACCCAATTATCAAAGCTTAACATTCCATCCATTGTATACCCCATCCATAGTGCTAGAACAAACACTGATTCTCGAAAATATATTTCATCCGTAGACGGTAGCGAACCGTCAGAGATGAGGGTTGTCAACCCATATGGCCATATAACATAAGTTCTCGCTTACACCCGTCAAGTGTAACTAATGATAATCGAATTGAGGATTTTTGTTCTAAACTCGTATGTAGAATGTTTGTTTTCCCGTTCTTGTGTTCACTTAGTTCAAAAGAATCGTTTATGTTTTCTCATCCCAAATATAAGTTCAAAAAGAGTAAAAGTGGGACTATGATCTCACCTTGAGTGCGAGAGTTATAAAAGTACTTCAACAAGTAAACGCGTGCAAAGACAAGGCTAGTCTTGACCTAAACATATAGGTTATATCTATAACGGTAAACACAAACGGTCAAAGATGTTCAATTAGTCCTATGGCTCGTTATGACTCGATTATATTAACATGTGAATCAACTAGTCAAGTTTCATGCAAGATACAAGTAAATAATCATGTTAGAAAGGTTGCATAAGTATTTGGTTAAGTTTGACAAAAAGTCAAACTTGGTCGGGTCAAAGTCAACGGAAAAGTCAACGGGATCGGGTTGGGTATCCGACAATTTTTCTAAGTTATATAATCATATATGAGCATGTTAGCCAAGTTTCATGTTAATTGGAGGTCCGTAGCATAGTAAACATTTTACGTCAAAAGATCAAAGCAAACAGCCCATTTTAGTGTATCAGGACGGTGTCCCAAAAATCAGGACGGTGTCCTGATATGAAGAGTGGGACGGCGTCCCAAATATCAAGACGGCGTCCCAAATATCAGGACGGCGTCCCAATTGCCTTCCAGGCCCTGTTTGCTGAATTTCTCAAGTGCACGACCCAAACTTCAAACAATCACAATTTATGATCCGCAAACAATTAGAACAGGTATTTTATATCATCGGAAAGCTATTTCGACAAGGAATACAACTAACCACATATCATAAATCAAAATCATCATTTAAGACAACAAAAACCTCGTCAAAAGTTCGTTAAACGTTCCAAATCAAGGTTTCAAGTTCATCAATTGCAATTTAAGTTTCGGGAATCCAATTTATACATATGATATGCCGTTTTGAAGGTAATGAAACATGTAATACAACTAAATACTTACTAACAACATTTCATGGCATTCAAATCATCAAAAGTTCATTTAAAGTCTATCAAACTCTAACGAAAATTCACAAAAATCAATAGTCATGAGTTTGATGTTTCCTTAATCAACCTATACATCAAAACGAAGCTAAAGATACTAGTAACACTTTTAAAACATGCACTTTAACAATCTAACAACATTTGATCATCCAAAATCAAGGATTTAGCAAGAAATTTTCATATTGAACTAGTTACACCAAAAACAACGAATCGGGCATACAAATTACATACACGACATCACAATGAGCCATAGACACTAATTAACAACTTTATAAGTCAAGAACACGAATTTAAAGAAATCTAGTGTTTTAGAAATGTTACCCAAAATCGAAGTAGTTAGCATCAAATCGAAGAGGATGATGAGAGGATCAAGAATATGTAGTTTGTTTTGATGTTTACTTCCTTGGTGAGATTTGGATGATGATTTTATGTTTGAGAAATGAGAGAGTTTGAAAGTATCAAAAATGGAAAAGGGAGGATGAATGAAAGGGATGAAGGAGGTTGACTCTTTGACCTAGTCAAAAGTTTGATACTTTGGCAAGTTTGGTCCCTCAACTTTGAATCGGGTGCGGAAAATAACCGAACGAATTATTTTAAGTTACACGGGAGTACGGGAGATATTAAAATCCGATAACGAAAATATTTAAAATGTTACATAACAAAGGATACGAATTTAGATACGAAGGGTATTATTTAAAAAGAAAAAGACAGGCGTTAAAATAATTTAACGGAAAAATGCGGGATGTTACATGATCTGCCATATTACGTTTGCGAATCTTGCAAATCCATACCATTGTCCATTACGGAGTCTTCTTGCCACAAGATACACATCTCTTAAGTCCACATACGCTTTGAACACCTTCCATAGATCTTCCACCGTCCAAATCTCCGAAAAATTGAAAAACATGAACGATGTCAATTGAATTCCGAAAAGTCTAGTGATATGGTCTTGCAGTCGACCATTTATGAATATTAGCTCAAAATGTACCAAACGTAATTTTAAAAAAATAAAAAAAAAAATCCGATGTGACTTTTTATTCAAGTATGTCGTTTTATGCTTAAGACGTGGCGTTTTATATATATATATATTTTGTAAAGAGGATGTTAAATTTGTTTTACTTTGTACTTTCTGTTAAGATGTAGGATAATTTAACGTGGTTATATGTAATCAAATGTTGATTACTTTAATCCACGGACCAAACTAGAGAGATTTTATTGATATAATTCGTGATACATGATATGAGTTATATTAGGAGGTTTATAGGCATAACATAACAAGGAAACAACTTAGAGATCAAGAAAACTCGGATTTGGAAACTTTGGCCGACCAGCTCCTGATTCACGATCGCGAGGCTCTTCAATCCTTTATTCTCGCGATCGTGAGATATGTCGCAAGCTCAATCTCCAGTCGTGAATCCAGCTTTCCACTTCGCGAGCTCCTGTCTCTACAGCACTCGCGATCGCGACAGTCATGCTCTTCGTTTTTGTTAGAGCTAATTCGCTCAAACAATCTCCCACTTGAAGGAGACTTTAACAAAACCCAATCTTCATCAGCCCAACACTAACCAAGATTGTTAAACTGCCAAAATGCCATTTGGGACACGCACACTCATCAAATACGTTAGAAGAGTAGACTTTCGATACAAGGTCTTCAACACTTCTTGTTAGACTCGAACCACCATCTCTCTATCTCTCTAGTATGTCATCTTCTCTCATCAATTCATGAGAAGACCGGTTGAGGCAATGCAAAATCTCAACTTGTCCGTCGTCACCACCTTAGTAATCATATCCGCGAGATTCTTCGAACCAAGGACTTTCTTCAATATACCATCTTTTATATGTTGTCGAATAAAATGATACCTCAACTTGATGTGTTTCGTATGAATATGAAACACCGAATTCTTCCCAAGATGAACCGCACTTTGATTATCACAATATAAGATGCAATAGTCTTGTCTTTTACCCAACTCACTAAAGAAGTCTTTCAACCATACAAGCTCTTTAGTAGCTTCCGCAATAGCCATGTATTTGGCTTCCATTGTTGATAAAGCAACACTTTTTTGTAGTCGAGACATCCAACTAATCTCCATCTTCCCTAAGGTGAAAATATAACCCGTAGTGCTTTTCACCAAATCATCACATCCATCCAAATTAGCATCCGCATAGCCTCTAAGTATGATATTGTTTTTAGTGAAACACAGTCCCATATTAGAAATACCTTTCAAGTAACGAATCAACCATGTGACCGCTTCTCAATGCTCTTTCTCCGGTTTAGACATATAATGACTTACTACTCTCACTGAATGGTCAATATCCGGTCTCGTACAAACCCTGGCAAACATAACACTACCCACGACCGATGCATACAGAACCTTCTCCATCTCTGCCTTGTCTTCTTCCGTTTTAGGTGATTGAATTTTCGATAACAATAACGAGCTACCCAAAGGCATAGAACGAGCCTTTGAATTCTCCATGTTAAATCTCTCTACTACTTTCTTAATGTATTTAGTTTGAGACAAGCATATAGTACATTTCACATGATCTCGCACGATACTCATCCCTAGTATTTGCCTAACACCACCATGGTCTTTCATCTCGAATTCATGAAAAATTAATCTCTTCAACTTATTGATTTCGAATATGATAGAACACACAAGGAACATATCATCAGCATACAATAACAAGATGATATAAGAAGACTTGAATTTCTTCAAGCAGCAACAATGATCGGCTTCACATCTTAAGAAATCAATCTTATTCATACACTCATCAAACTTCAAGTACTATTGCCGAGGTGCTTGCTTCAATCCAAACAAACTTTTCATTAGCTTACAAACTCACTTCTCTTCACCCTTTACCTCAAAGTCCTCGGGTTGCTTCATATAGATCTCTTCATGAAGATCTTCGTGTAAGAAGGCGGTCTTCATATCTAATTATTCTAGATGTAAGTTTCGGATGCAACTATAGAAAGTACTAACCGAATACTAGTCATCTTAACTACCGGTGAAAATATGTCGTTGTAATTAACTACTTTCTTTTGTTGAAAGCCTTTGACCACCAACCGAGCCTTGTACCATTTCTTGCCATCCAATTCATTCTTGATCCGATACACCCATTTATTTTTCAACGCCCTTTATCATGAGGTAATTTCACTGGTGACCAAGTTTTATTCTTCTCAAGTGACCCCATCTCTTCGTTCATGGCAAGCTTCCATTGTATGGATTCTTTTGAGTATCTCGCCTCAAAGTAACTCTCGAGTTCACCATTCTCGGTATAGAGCATGTAGTTTGTTGATGAAGAATACCTAGGATTAGGCTTGGGCACTCTAGTAGAACGTCTTAGTGTAGGAGCAACCGGTATGGTTGGACTGGTTTCATTATCATCATTCTCATCACTAGAACTCCCACTATGTTCGGAACTTTCACTGCTTTCCGAACCATCTTCGTCATTATCACTTTGTGACGCCTCACCATTATTCGGCAATTCATTGTTACCCGAACTCCCACTAGAACCTGCAAGATCATCAATAGACACATCATACAAAAGTAACATAATTCGGTTTAAGACTCCCCGTTTCCGGTTTACCATAAACCGAATCCTCATCAAAGGTAACATCATGAGAACGAATCACTTTTCTAGCCTTTTTATCCCAAAAAATCGATAACCCATCTCATCCGAACCGTAGACAATGAAATTACACCTCTTTGACTTAGCCTCAAGCTTGTCTCTATCCGCATCCTTAGTCTTCACATATGCATTGCACCCAAAGATTCTAAGATGACCATAACTCACATTTTTACCTTTCCATTCTTCCTCGGGAATTCGGAAACCAAATGGTGTTGAGGGTCCCCTATTGATCAAATAAGCCGTCGTATTAACCGCATTCCCCCAAAACATTTTAGGCAAAATGGCATGTAGTCTCATACTCTTAGCCCTTTCATTCAACGTACGATTCATACGTTCGGCGACCCCATTGTGTTGCGATGTCTCCGGTACCGTCTTTAACATCTTAATATCGAGCTTTGTACAATGGTCTTTAAACTCAAGACTACCATATTCTCCTCCATTATCCGACTTTAAGCACCTCACCTTTAAGTTAGTTTCATTCTCTACCACAGCTTTCCATTTCACAAAAGTATATCAAATACATCGGATTTAGTTTTAAGAAAATAAACCCCATACCTTTTGAGTGGAGTTGTCAGTGACGATGACATAATAGCGAGAACGACCGTGTAATTCTACATTCGTTGGACCAAACACATTCATATGAACTAGCTCCAATTACTCCAACTTGGGCGCATTCCCCGATTTCCCAAAAGTCACCTTCTTTTGATTTCCATATGTACATGGTTCAAAAACCCAAGCTCCACTTTGTTCAAATCCGAAATTCTCCCACTCGAAACAAACATCTTCATACCTTTTTCACTTAAATGCCCGAGCCTTCGGTGTCATAGAGTAGAATTGCTTCAAACATCAACCGTAGCAACCACCGTGTCTTCACCAAGTACCTCAACCATATAAAGTGTTCCCCTTTTATGTCCACGAGCCACGACCCTACTACCCCTAACCACTTTCCATTGTCAATTTTCAAAAGTAATCGCATTACCTTTCGCATCTAATTGACCAACCGAGATAAGATTCATTTTCAACTTAGGAATAAACCTCGCGTCTTTCAAAGTCCAGTTAGAACCAAGAGTAGTCTTCAATAT
The DNA here is from genome assembly GCF_046630445.1 of Rutidosis leptorrhynchoides. Lineage (NCBI taxonomy): Eukaryota > Viridiplantae > Streptophyta > Magnoliopsida > Asterales > Asteraceae > Rutidosis > Rutidosis leptorrhynchoides. The sequence continues at coordinate 83,929,933 of NC_092339.1, read as the reverse complement.
AACATCTCTTATACCTTCAATTTCAAGCTTTTTATTGTTTGCCAATATAACCTTACCTTGATACGATTGAAAATTCGTCATCAAACTCCTAGTGGGTGAGGCATGAAACGAAGCTCCCGAATCCAAGATCCAAGACTCCACCGAATATTCAACACTACATAAAAATGCATCATCCGTATCTTCTGCGGTAAAGTTGACACCTTTCACCGGAGAATTCTTGCAATTCCTTTTAAAGTGCCCCTTTTGATTGCAAACCCAGTAAATAGCTTCACTTCGGTCCTTTGATGGATACCTCTTCTTAGACTTCTTCCTACCCTTCTTCTCTCCACGATCAATTTTCCTACCACGGTTGTCGGCACTTAATAAGGATCCTGATGACGATTTCCCCGACTTTGCATTCTGCTAGAGAACAAAGTATATATCCACTGTAGCTACTATTCATTTCATTTTCTAATTGAATATATATAAGTTTTGAGGTCAGCAGCGTGTTGCGATGGCGGACCTCTTATGTTTTTTCTATATAACATAATTAGTCAATTTTCGTTATACACAATTTATGTTTTAAATTACTAATTAAACGTTAATAATCCTAACTAAATCAAAGAGAAAATATGTTTTAAATCAATAATTAAAATTAACATAATTTTAATATATTTGTTATTTAATAGTAAAATGTGGGAGTAAGAAAAAATTTGCAGAGAAAAAGAAAAAAAAATAGAAGATTTTGAAGAAAATATATATATATATATATATATATATATATATATATATATATATATATATATATATATATATATATATATATATATATATAAAGTAGTCAAGAAAAAAAATAAAAGAAGCCATACAAATATTGTAAGATAAAAGTTAGATTAAATAAAACATTTGAAAATAAAAAAAATGGGAGTGGTGGACTGAATTAAAAAATAATAATAATAATAAGGGGTGTATTATGGTGTATTAATAGGAATGACGATCAATTGGATATGTATCATCCATTTAATATTTGTTCTATATCCATATCCATCTAATTTCAATTCATCCGTGTATATCCATATATACTGGATTAAGCGGGTTAATAGATTTTCATTTGATATTGAAAAAATGTTACAATATTTCCTAATATGCGATAAAAAACGAAAACGTAGTATAGCAAAAAATAAATATAACACGACATAATTAAAATCTATCCATAAAAATGTGTAATCATTGTCGGATATATCACAATTTGTTAAATTCAATATTAAAGATATATTATGAAAAATTAAATATGTAATTTGTATGTTTATTTTGTTAGATATACGCATTTTATTGTAATATTACTTCATTATAAGGTTGAAAGCAAAATATATCTCTAACGGTAAATGCATATGTAATCAGTGGCGGAAGCAGGAATTTTTTTCACCGGGGGCGAAATTTTTTTTTAAGACGTAGCAAATTTTTTTACCCAAAATATGAAGGTTTTTGGGCAAAATTTGGGAGTTTTTGGGCAAAATGTGAAGGTTTTGGAGCAAAAAAAATATTCCACCAGGGGCATAATCGAAAAACCCAAAATTTTTGCACTAAAAATTGAAAATTCACTAGGGGCGGCTGCCCCCCTCTGCCCCCTTCTAATTTTCGCCCCTGTATGTAATAGTAAATATATAAGCATATATCTATATTTTTTTTATTTGTATATACATTTATGATATTAATGAATATATTCATAGATGAAACTTTTTATCCATATCTATATCTATATCCGCATTTATATCCAATGAAATTTATTAATATCCACCACAAAATAGGTGAATCGAATAAACGTCCACCAGATCGTGCGGTGATTGTCATCTCTAAGACTATTTGTAACAGGTGCAAGTAACCCCGTTACTTGCCTACATGGACCCAAAGAAACGCCAAATCTTGCGGTAATGGAGCGGCTCTTTGTGGCGTCACTTTGGTGTCAGTTGAAAAGTGACGGGAGAAGAAACATGGTGTTTCTTGTTTTTTTATTTTTTTATTAATTTAAAAATATTATTTTTATTCCTTTTTAATACTTACCCCAGTTATATTTTAACACGTCATCACAATACTCCTAACCAACACAAAAAAAAACACCATTACTACTCCACCTAGAAAAGAAACATGTCATAGTTATTAAAAAAGTGCAAAACCAAGAAACACGAGCAAGAAACGTCATCCACTGTTACAAATAGTCTAAGTGTATAGTAGCGAAGTGTTCGGAAATTTATTTAGATATGAGAAAAATTATATTTATTTTATGGAATTGTGCAAATGCAAGTCTAATATCTAAAATGCCAAATTTGGAATGGGTCCCACTTGAGTTGGAGTCTAGTACGGTTTAGATTAGGCCAGTAGGGTGGGGGAGGGGTGCCATACAACTCTCAAGTCATCCTCTCATCATGAACATTGAGGAAGGGGTCCAAGTTTAAATCATAATCCCTAAAACATAGGGTCCATAATTGAGAAATACATCATCACAATTGCGATAGCAAAGTCCATCTGGTAACACTATAATTCAAACTCAAATACGGAATGAATATATATAAATAAATAAATAAATAAATAAATATATATATATATATACACACACACTAAGTTTTTTGAGCCCGTACGTAACACGGAAGTGTAAAATCCGTGTATAAATGGGTCGGGCCCTCAAAAGCGAATTGATTTTCGCCATTGTAAGTCGTTTTCTCTTTTAATTGATTGTTGAAAATGACAATAATATCATTAAACGTACGTGGGCTCGGGAAAGTAGGGGAGGCTAAGTTTAATTGGGTTAAAAATTTAATTCGTGCTAATGATCCGGATATATTTGCAATTCAAGAATCTAAAAGGAAAAAAGTGAATGATAAAATAATTGAGATACTTTGGGGTAATTCAAACTTTGAATACGTTTTTAAACCGGCGATAGGGCTTTCGGGCGGGACAATACTTATATGGAACCCTTTGAAATTTGATGTATCACAAGCGGTTGAAAAGGACTTTTTTCTAGTGATAAAGGGTAAATGGGAAGGGAAAACATCGGAGACAATAGTCATTAATGTATATGGACCACATAACGATAATTTAAAGCAAAAATTTTGGGAAAGCCTTGAGAACATTATGCAGGTTGATATCGAAGATTGGATAATCTGCGGGGACTTTAATGAGGTTAGAAAAGACTCGGAAAGACAAAACTGTGTTTTCATAGAAAATAGAGCCAAAATGTTCAATGAATTTATAGATAGGTCGCATTTGTATGAGATCCCACTGGGTGGCATGAAGTTCACTAGAATTAGCGACGATGGCCTCAAGTATAGTAAATTAGATAGATTTTTGGTGTCGGAGGCTTGTATGACAACATGGGTAGGTATATCCGCATGTACTCTTGATAGGGGTCATTCGGACCATTGCCCCATTATACTAAAAGACTCTAATTTTGATTTTGGCCCGAGACCGGTGAGGATTTTTGATAGTTGGTTTGAAAATGTTGAATGTGATGATTTAATCAGAAATGCATGGGATCTTAACACAAGAAACACACGTGCGGATTGCATCTTTCGTGACAAATTGAAAAAAGTAAAGGAAGTTCTTAAGGAAAAGTGCAACCCTAAATTCAACAAACTAAACGAGGAAATCGAAAGCCTTCAAGAAAATGTTGTCAAATGGGAAAAGCTTGTAGGTACACGTGATCTGAGTGAGTCAGAGATACACTTGTGGATGGAATCGAGGAAAAAATGGCTTGAAAAAGATAAAGAAAAGGCGGAAATGTTAAAACAAAAGGCGAGAATTAAATGGGCAACGGAAGGGGACGAAAACAGTAAATATTTTCACTCTTGCACCAAAAGGAGGCAAAACAAAAATAACATACTTGAGATCAACACTAATGGTTTATGGATTGAAAACCCGCAACACATAAAAGAGGAAGCCTTTAAGCACTTTAGTAACAGATTCAAAAAGGATGATTCTAGGAGATTTCAATTTTGCGGACCATTAGAGAAGACACTTTCAAATGCAGAAGCATCGATGTTAGAAGCTCCCTATTCTATGACCGAAATTTATTAGAGATTGTGGTGGTGACAAGGCACCGGGACCCGATGGTTTCAACATGAAATTCTTCTTAAAATATTGGGTCCTAATCAAGGATACTTTATTCGAGGCTTTCAACAAATTTTGGGTGTGTGGGGAAATATCTAAAGGTTGCAACTCGTCGTTCATTGCCTTGATTCCGAAAAAGAGTGATCCGTAAGGTTTCAACGACTATCAACCAATTAGTCTTATTGGAAGCTTCTACAAAGTATTATCCAAAGTATTGACCAAAAGACTTCAATTGGTAATATCCTCAATCATAGGTTATGAACAAAGTGCTTATATCAAAAATCGCTACATAATGGATGGAATCTTGATAGCAAATGAAGCCCTGCATGACATGAAAGCAAATAAACGTAAAGGCTTTCTATTTAAAGTAGATTTTGAGAAAGCCTTTGATAGTATAAATTGGCACTTTTTGATGGAAGTTATGGAACTAATGGGATTTGGACCGAAATGGAGAAAGTGGATTTTCTCTTGCCTCTCCTCGGCTTCAGTTTCCGTATTGGTAAATGGGGCCCCAACCAATGAATTTAATCTTCAAATGGGAGTTAGGCACGGAGATCCCTTATCTCCTTACTTATTTATTATGGTTGCCGAGGGGCTTAACCAACTTACCAAAGTGGCGGTTTCTAAAGGTATGTTCTCGGGTTTCTCAATCGGGCAGGAAAATGTAAAGTTAACCCACCTACTGAAACAACCCAACCCGTATTTAAACCAGCCCATATTTTTTTTTCACAATACATTAATATCATTAACATTTAGGTCCCAATTATGTTTCCAAAAACATCTTTAATACAATAGTAAGTTTAATAATCCTTAAAACATTTAATACATAAGTTGAAATACAAACGAGCATACAACTCGAGACCCGATTGACATCACCGAAAGATACTAATAAGTTTTCCAACAAAAAGACCGAGCATGGTGATTGGGAACGCTACCCAATCCTAATCAAAAGTCTAGAGCACAATCTTCTGAAACAACCCGCAAGCACTAGTCCCCATGCTTACCCAAGCCGTCACCTCGCGAACCTATAAAAATGTAAACAACGAGAGGGTAAGCTAACGCTTAGTGAGTGAAAGTATACTACATACATATATATGCATAAAATGGACACGCCACACAATAATAAACAATATATATATATAATATATATATATATATATATATATATATATATATATATATATATATATATATATATATATATATATATATATATATATATATATATATATATATATATATATATATATATATATATACCGGAGCATCCAAGCATAAAGGCAAGCTAATCTAAGCATATCGTACGATCGCTATACAACAAGCTAATAACATCAACAATATAAGTACACCAACGGCGATGTGTACAATGCCAATAAGCTACACCCGGAGGGTTAGCTACATCACAACAATACGACAATATACAATAAAGCGTAAAACGCCCAAGGTTAACCCCTTAACCCAATACCAAAAGAAGATTGGCCGAACTACACGAGCCTTAGTAAATCCGCATCCACACGAGACTACTATCTTCAATACCACAACAACATCGAGGTTGGCCGAACTACACGAGCCTTAGTGAATCCGAACTACACGAGACCACTACCTCAATAAGATGACCGAAACTACACGCGTCATCGTGAATCCGCATCCACACGTGATTCACTTCCCAAATCAAAACCCACATCATCGGGGTTACTCAACCGCAACTCAATACCAATCCCACGTCATCGGGATTATATAACTGTACATCACAATTCAATGTGATAACGTACACATGAGGTGTGCACCTCGCCAAAGGTGGCCAACCAAAACGCACAACCGTGCCCATTGGACCTATACACAAGTCCATCAAATCCACCTATATGTAAAGTGAGCTTTATAGCCGAGAATCACTTCACTTGACGCGCACCCATCCTATACATACATATGCACATAGTATATTAACACTCACCTTGAAGTCTTGATGGATGCGCAAACCAAAATCTGCAATCTCCAATGGAATGTACCTATTCCATTATCACATAACAAACAACACAATTAGGGTGGATTACAACCAACCCATTTTGACAACTAGTGCAAATTCGACCCAAAAGCACTTCCAAGCACAAACCGCGCCCAAGCTAACCAATAATCACTAACACAAGTGAGAATGGTCCTAATATTCCAATTAAACCAAGTCATAAGTGTTAGGCACTTATCTTGCCCAAATTGACACCTAAACCCTAATTTTGACCCATTTCAAAATTAGTCAACCCAAATACCCCCAAAGTGGTTCCAACACTTCTATAATCACTAACATTAGTGATTATACACCACTTGCAAGCCTTAAACATGGTTAAATTGTCAACTAACCCAAAACCCGCCAAGTATCAACAATAACTAGTTTCCATAAACCAACTTCATCATCTAAACGGGTTTTACAACTAATAAGCTCAAAACCCTAACATTGAATCTCAAATAAAACAATGAAATTCGGAGTTAGAACTTACCAATACCGCCAAAATCATGCCGTTGACGAGTAGAACAACTTTAATACTTGAGGTTCGACCCGAAACACTCTTCTTCTTCTCCAAATGGAGCTTTCCCTCTCTAAACTCTCCTCCTCTCTCTAAGGTTTGAAGATGAGAGTGTTTGTGTGTGAAAATGAAGATAAGATAAGGTTTGGAACTGATTTGGGGAATAAAACCCATCCACCATGCGAAATTACCAAAACATCCCCAAAAATATGCTTTAAAACGGGTTAAAAATGTGTTCTGCTATACTATCGAGTTTCACGACGACCTGTCGTGATTCGCGATGCCCAATATGTGACACCCCTCACCAGCCCGCGATAAAATGACAGAAGTTGGGTTTTTAACCCGTCGTGTTTCAACACCATCTATCGCGTTTTGCAACGTCCCAAGTCCTGACACAACCACTCAAAACGCGATACTGGACCTGATGAACCCCAATTCTTCTTTTAATAACATCCAAGGTCAAACGTGGTCAATTAATTACATCCAAACTATCAAACACTCATTATTGGACTCCGTATGACGCCCCCGAGCGTCGTGTTTAGAAAAACGGGGTGTTACACCTACAATATGCGGATGATACTTTATTTTTTGGTGAGTGGAATAGGCGTAATGCAAAAAACCTAATATAAATCCTCAAGTGTTTTGAAGCGACCTTAGGACTTAAAATTAATTTTCATAAAATTTGTGTTTATGGGGTGGGTGTGTCGAGCGTGGCAACGGATGAAATGGCGGGGTGGCTTGGATGCACATCGGGAAATTTTCCTATCACCTATCTTGGTTTGCCTATCGGATCCACCATGAAAAAGTCAAATGATTGGAATCTGGTTTTTGAAAAAGTTGGAAAAAGACTCGCGGATTGGAAAGCTAAATCATTATCATTCGGGGGAAGACTCACACTAATCAAATCGGTATTATCTAGTCTTCCCTTGTATTTCTTTTCACTCTTTTATGCACCATCATGTGTTATCAAAAAACTCGAGGGTATGAGACGTCGCTTCTTTTGGGGAGGGTCTAGTGACGTCTCAAAGATGGCTTGGGTAAAATGGGATACGTGTATGTTACCATATCAACAAGGGGGTTTAAATATTGGGTCACTTGAAATTAAAAAGCATGCACTCCTTGGTAAATGGTGGTGGCATTTCAAAAGCCAAAATGTTCTCTTTGGGTCAAAATAATAAAAAGCATTTATGGCAATGAGGGCATCTTAATTGATACATATTCACCTCCTTCAAACCGTAGAATGTCAACTTGGTCAAAGATTTTAAGTGCCGGGAAAAATTTGAACAACCACGATGTTCCTTTTAGGCATTACTTTAGAAAAAGGGTTGTTGATGGGAAAAACACCAAATTTTGGAATGAATTGTTGGTCGGGGACACCATTCTAAAAGACATGTTTGATAGACTTTACCGCCTTGAAACCGGTCATGATGCTACCATCTTTGATCGAGCTACATGGGGGAAAACGGGGTTTTAACATCTTGGTGTTGGTCCCGTAGTATCTCGGGGAGATTACTAGGGGACCTCACCAATCTTTCTAACCTTTTATCGAGTTTTGTTCCTTGTAGTTCAGGACTAGAGGATTAGACTTGGTCGCTTTCTCTGAATGGTTCTTTTTCAGTTAACCATCTCTCGAGTCTTATAACAAAGGCGGTTACGGATCAATGTGTCACCACTTCAGCTACCCTACGTAATAAGCTTGTACCCTTTAAGGTCAAGTTATTTGTTTGGAGGGCAAGACAGAAGCGCATACCTACTCGAGTTGAACTAGATAAACGAGGCATTGACTTGGGAGCGAATAGATGTCCGATATGTGATGATGGATTAGAAACCGTTGAACACTCTCTTTTTCAATGCAAAAATGCTTTAGATACTTGGTCACTCGTGTATAATTGGTGGAAGATTGGCGTGTATAACACCCCGTCAAAAATCTCTTTAACGGAATGTTAACTCTGGCCCCAGTGCTTGGCTTGACTTCTACGTAACAGCAATGTTTTACAGCGAAAACAATTAATACCTGAGAATAAAACACGTAAAACAAGTCAATAATAATGTTGAGTGAATCTACAGGTTTAAATTAATGTAACAGTATCTGAAAAACAGTTATCAGAAAATAGTTCAAGTTCATTGACCACGAGATTTTACAAGTACAACTCCAAGTTGTGAAACGTTTACATAATCCATGAGCACATGAATACTAGCAATGACCAGAGTATAGAAACCACTACACTCCCTTTACCCCATAAAAATGTTATACACTTGTTCGAGTGTATCTAATGTTCAAAGTAAATGCGCCACGATTAATATTGTTTGGGCGAGGTTTGTCTAACCTAACGGATCCGTCCATCTAAATTGTGCTTACCCGAAGGTAATAAAAGTATTCAAGCTAGGGGCTTTGTGAACAAACTCAATATGTATAATAAGTACTCGTGTCAACATAAAAGCATTTGAAAATGTAAGTATAACAGCGTGTATTATCATCCCTGAAAACATGTAAAAAGCGGGTAGACTCGTGTTAGGAAGCAAAATCGTGAAACTGCGGGTGGCTGAATGATAGGTAAGTTAGAAGTCAAGTAGACAATATCTACTATGCATTGTACGGGCTGTTACCAGGAATTCCTCCTCTAAAGACGTATCAGAAATGAGTTGTGATGCACAGTAGCGAGTAGTAAAGCGTGAAGGTGCTAGTAGTGATGACTAGTACTTAGTAGTGGTAAGTAGTAATTAGTAGTATTTAGTAGTAGCAAGTAGCAAGGGGTAGCGGTAAGTAGTATTTAGTAATGACAAGCAGTGAGAAGTAGTGATCAGTCGTGACTAGTAGTGAGAGGCGGCGTTGAGTAGTAGTTAACAGGGATAAACAGTACTGAGTAATGGTATGAGATGACGAGTGTGTCCAAGTAGTGTCTTTTTAGTGACAAGTAGTGATTGCTGGTGATGGTCAGTGTCGAGCAGTGACGAGTTTGGCATGAATAGACGCTTCTTATAGGTTATAATAGCAATCGATTCGCACAGTGTGAGTTTCTACTCGTATTTGAGCTTATATAGTTTATGTTCTAAATGATGTTTATGCTAGTAACCTACTTGACTCGCTCCCAATTCCTTATTTTGCAATGTCGGAACTTCTATATGAGTTACCGTAATGTAATCCCGGTCATCACATTACGCTATCTCACATATCCATTCGACATTACTCCATAAGTTCAAGATAGCGTAGTCAACTTAATTCTATTAAATGTCGCATCGTGTGTACATATGTGATTCGTGATATCATATATCTAGTCCAAGTCCATATCATTATGGGTATAGATGTGTATATGCATGTGATATATAATAGGTAGCCCTACGTGTAGCATAGTAGAGCAAACAGTGAAAGCATAGCATATAACAGTCATTCTAAGTACACGGCTATAGACTAGACCCACTAATGCGCCCTACGGTTAAACACACTAATGTATCCTAGTCCCCTATAGCCAAAGCTTTGATACCAACTATAACACCCCGTCAAAAATCCCTTTAACGGAATGTTAACTCTGGCCCCAGTGCTTGGCTTGACTTCTACGTAACAGCAATGTTTTACAGCGGAAACAATTAATACCTGAGAATAAAACACGCAAAACAGGTCAACAATAATGTTGAGTGAATCTACATGTTTAAATTAATGTAACAGTATTTGAAAAATAGTTATCAGAAAATAGTTCAAGATCAGTGACCACGAGATTTTACAAGTGCAACTCCAAGTTGTGAAACGTTTAAATAATCCATGAGCACCTGAATACTAGCAATGACCAGAGTATAGAAACCACTACACTCCCTTTACCCCATAAAAATGTTATACACTTGTTTGAGTGTATCTAATGTTCAAAGTAAATACGCCACGGTTAATATTGTTTGGGCGATGTTTGTCTAACCTAACGGATTCGTTCATCTAAATTGTGCTTACCCGAAGGTAATAAAAGTATTAAAGCTAGGGGCTTTGTGAACAAACTCAATATGTATAATAAGTACTCGTGTCAACATAAAAGCATTTGAAAATGTAAGTATAACAGCGTGTATTCTCATCCCTGAAAACATGTAAAAAGTGAGACTGTAGACTCACCTTCGATAAAGCTCGGATTGAAAAGTAGACAAATAACTTGTGCGATTTAGTACCGAGAAGTGCAACCTAAGTATGCGTATTTAGGTTGATCAACATATATGTTTTAAACAAACATGTTTTCATAGAGTAAGTTGTCTTTTTGCTCGACTCGACCCGTTTCAAAGTAAAAGTAAACAATTTCATGCAAGTCAAACAAAGTCAACCCAAGTCAAACTAAAAGTCAAACTTAGTCAAAGTAGTCAACTAAAGTCAACATCAATAGATTCATGTCAAAATTTGGTCAACATGTCAAACTTAGGTCAAACAACACGTTTGAGATCATAAATGGTCAAGTATGCGATCACAGATTATTGTTATGCATAACGTTCATGTACATGTTGCAAATAACGCATAATATCTCCTAGCACATAATTCATGGCAACTTGGCAAACTTCAGATCACAAATAAACTCAAAATAGATTCCAAAAAGTCCAGCCAGGGTCTCATACGATGTCTACAAGTCCGGAATCAGAAGGGGTACATTTATGGTTTACTAAATCAGTTTCTGACCGCGCAATGATCTCGTATTGGCTATAACCGGAGCTAGGGACATGAAATTAATGCAAGATCAGTGGCCATGGTTCAAGGACAAGTCAAAATATCGTATATCCAAAAATGAGCAACTTTGATTTAGCCAATTGGTATAGTTTATTCAATCAAGTTGGATGTTCTGTTTCAGCTCAATTTAGAAATTACCAAAACTATAGCCCTAGTGGGCACAATGCATAAGGTTTCAGAGGTTACAATAAACTAGAAATTTATCACCATAACATGTAAAGATTCATTATCTAGAAGGCCAAGGTCTCAAAGCATGCACAAGTCAACTTATAGGGCAAAAGATGCACACGTTACAGATTTGGACAGCATACAAGTTACAAGGTTCGTACGCACATTACGCAAGTTTCACAAATCCAAATGATGCAAGGCATAGATGAAAAGTTATCTACAAAAAGTAAAATTTTCAGATATGCAAAGACCTAATATAATATCACACATCAAATAGCCTTAAACATTTATTTTAAGTTACCGCGCAAATCAGTTTTTCATATACGATCAAACAAGCATAACATGAGCATTATAAATCCAAATCGCATGATATCCTAGTCTAACTTGAGTGTTTTTAAGTCCTATATACAATGGTTAACATGTTATAACATATTTCACAAAGCATGCAACTCTAAAAATTCGGATTCATGGCAAGATCACAACAAAACTTCAATTTAACATATCTAGAGCATACGATAACGAAATCCATTGATTCTTGAGCCTAACGTTATTAATTTTTTGACCTCTTTCCATATAGATAATAATAATTTACAGAAAACAAGTCCATCATATTAGTATCATCAATAAAGAATTCAGTTTTCATGCAAAACAATGAATACGATCAAATTAACGACTAACAATACATACAAACGCGATGAATCGAGCAATTGACCAACATAAACTATAAAAATTTATCAAATCAGAATTTTTATAGCTAGGGTTTGTAAAATTATACCTTAGATCAACAATCAAAGCCAACCAATGCGTAGAGAACGAAGAGAATTACAATATTCGTGTTCAAGGTTTGTTCTAAAAATCAAAATTGAAGGTGATGTGGTGGTGGAGTGGGGCGACGATCGTGGGAGAGGAGGAGGGAGCCAAAGTTGACTGCCTTTTATTTTTGTGAGGGTATTATGCAGTGTTTAGGGCTAGGGTTAGTGTTATATACTAGGGTCTAATTATCACTAATTACAAACAAGTCCCTCAATTAAGCTAAAAATCAAAACATAAGGGGGGAGGGGAGTGGGGTCGGCCGAATGGGCCATGGGTTGAGTCACCGGGTTCGTGTTTTGCAAAAGCGTGTGTTCGTGGCTCATTTCAAGTGCCGTTTAAAACGTCCTGAAGGCCCGGAACGCTAAACCGATCGTTAAAACGCAACCAAACGTTTAATTTATTAAAAACTCAATAAATTAAATATTTTTGAAAAGTTAATAATTATTAAAATAAACCCGAGCGTTTCGTTGCTCGAAAAGCAGTTTTTACCGTTATTCAAACCGTAACGTTTTTATCGTATTTCTTTTATCCGACTTATTTTTATCGATTAATATTAACCCATATTAATTCAAATAGCCCTCCAAGGATCACGTACGCATTTAATACACTTAAACACATAAAAAGTCAAATAATCACTAATGTTAAAGCAGAGGGGTACGAAATAGTTATTATTTTACTACGAAATAATATAAAAAACGATACAATTTTACACAAGTTATTTATTTAGTTAAAGAATGGATATACCTAAACCTTGCTACAACACTTATAGGCAGTGTACCTAATCGTAGAGTAGTGTAGTTTTTAGTAAGTCCGGTTCGTTCCACATGGAGCTAATTGAAAACGTACTATATTTTTATACAACTATATTTATATAAATATATATAATCATATATAGGTAGTATTATTATTATTATTATTATAAAAAGAGGGTTTTACCGTTTAATGACCGGTTTGTCGATTTTATATTTTTAGGTGTAAAGATAAATGACAATAATTAAAGTGCGTAAAATAAATAACGATAAATAAAATGCGATATATAAAATTGCGAGTAATAAAATGAAGGTAAATAAAAGTACGATGAAATATGAAATAAAAGTATTATGCTTATTTAAACTTCCATAATCATGATGTTCGACGTGTTGATTTTAATTTATTATCATGGGTTAATTGTCCTTTGTCCTGGTTTATTCGATATGTCCATACAGTTTTTGTCTATAACGGTCCATTGGACATAAATATAAAGTGTAAGTGTCCTCGTCAAATTAATCTTATACCCGAAGTCAAATATTCCAACTTATTGGGGATTCGAACTGTAACAAGGCTTTAATACTTAGTTTAATGAATACACCAGGTTATCGACTGCGTGCAATCCAAGGTTTTAATACTTTGTTAACAATTACACCAATTATCGTTGTATGTATTCCACTCCTGTTTTAATGAGATATGAATATTAATTTATCCAATTGATCAGTTTGAATAATCAATTATCCAACACGAATAATTAATTAAATGATTGTAAAGGATGTCGTATAAACGTCACTAAATAGGACATTCGTAATCATTTTAATAATTATTAGATTAACTAATTTGAAGATAGGTTTGACAGATTCGAATGAGTTGTCGATCAATTATACAATACCCCCATCTATTAATAGTCATAGTCCAATGTCCACAAGTGTCGGTCTTTTATCCAAACTCGAATTATGGTACAAAATCCAATAACCCCATCTTAATATTTAGCCCAAGATCACGATTACTTCGATTTAAATAAGCATAATAATAACTTAGCTACGAGACATTAAATTAAAAAGGAAGAACATAGCTTACAGTGATTATTAATAGCGTAGCGTTACACGGACAGAGTTTCGACTTACAAACTTAAAACATTCGCCACTATAACCTTATTATTATTAACTTAAATTAAAATTATAAATATAAATATATATATATTTTACGTAGATAGAAAGAAAGAAAAAGGGATGGTTCATCGAGCAGTGTACTACGAAATAGTTATTATTTTACTACGAAATAATATTAAATACGATACAATTTTACACAAGTTATTTATTTATTAAAGAATGGATATACCTAAACTTTGCTACAACACTTATAGGTAGTGTACCTAATTGTAGAGTAGTATAGTTTTTAGTAAGTCCAGTTCGTTCCACAGGGAGCTAATTGAAAACGTACTATATTTTTATACAACTATATTTATATAAATATATATAATTATATATAGGTAGTATTATTATTATTATTATAAAAAGGGGGTTTTACCGTTTAATGACCGGTTTGTCGATTTTATATTTTAAGGTGTAAAGATAAATAACAATAATTAAAGTGCGTAAAATAAATAACGATAAATAAAATGCGATATATAAAATTGCGAGTAATAAAATGACGGTAAATAAAAGTACAATGAAATATGAAATAAAAGTATTATGCTTATTTTAACTTCCGTAATCATGATGTTCGACGTGTTGATTTTAATTTTTTATCATGGGTTAATTGTCCTTTGTCCTGGTTTATTCGATATGTCCATACGGTTTTTGTCCATAACGGTCCATCGGTCATAAATATAAAGTGCGAGTGTCCTCGTCAAATTAATCTTATACCCGAAGTCAAATATTCCAACTAATTGGGGATTCGAACTGTAACAAGGTTTTAATACTTAGTTTAATGAATACACCAGGTTATCGACTGCGTGCAATCTAAGGTTTTAATACTTTGTTAACAATTACACCAATTATCATTGTATGTAATCCACTCCTATTTTAATGAGATATGAATATTAATTTATCCAATTGATCAGTTTGAATAATCAATTACCCAACCCGAATAATTAATTAAATGATTGTAAAGGATATCGTATAAACGTCACTAAATAGGACATTCGTAATCATTTTAATAATTATTAGATTAACTAATTTGAAGATAGGTTCGACAGATTCCAATGAGTTGTCGCTCAATTATACAATACCCCCCATCTATTAATAGTCATGGTCCAATGTCCACAAGTGTCGGTCTTTTGTCCAAACCCGAATTATGGTACAAAATCCAATAACCTCATCTTAATATTTAGCCCAACATCACGATTACTTCGATTTAAATAAGCATAATAATAACTTAGCTACGAGACATTAAATTAAAAAGGAAGAACATAGCTTACAGTGATTATTAATAGCGTAGCGTTACACGGACAGAGTTTCGGCTTACAAACTTAAAACATTCGCCACTATAACCTTATTATTATTACCTTAAATTAAAATTAAAATTATAAATATAAATATATATATATTTTACGTAGATAGAAAGAAAGAAAAAGGGATGGTTCATCGAGCAGAATTCGCGAGCTTTTATAGGCCCACTTTAAACTGTACAGCTCCGTGAGTGCGGAACTTTTGTGCATTACAGCTCCGCGAGTGTGGAGGTTCGCATTCCAGCTCACACAAATTGGATCCTAGGTTTCCGAGGTTTATTTTTATAATATATAAATATAATATATATATAATTTACATAATTAATTATATATTATATTATATTTATGTGCATAGTTAACTTGTAATTTTAGGTCCGTTGCGTCGTGCATTGAAAGTTGGTTCATGTCTCGGTTCCGGATTTTCGAACGCCTTTTCGTACGATTTAATATCTTGTACTTTACGTTTCACGACTTGTACTCTTGTCATTTTAGGCGTTTCTCATCAATAATTTGAACATCTTTGATTATACTTTGTACTTTTTGGCGTTTTGGTCATTTGTGTCTTCAATTCGTCGAATATGCCTTTTGTCTTCACCTTTTATTATTTAAACGAATATCACTTGTAAATAGAACAATTGCAACTAAAAGCTTGTCTTTCTTGAGGGATAATGCTATGAAATATATGTTCATTTTTAGAATTATCAAATATTCCCACACTTGACCGTTGCTTGTCCTCAAGCAATATAGTCTTGAAATAAAAATACTAGAATCACTTCTTTATTCTTCACACTTTGTACATCAGTGATTTCTATACGGCGGTATGAACAATGATAGTAACGATGTGGTTTACAATCCCACATGACTATAAAAATTTAGATCCTTTAGGAAATTGGATCTTTATGAAAACATTTGATCTTTTGAAAATTCAATCTAGCTTTTACCCTAGATAAGTTTTCCGGAATAACCCTTCACCGGTGTTTGCAAATTGTTTTTGTGGGTTTAGTGGGTTTTAGATTTGGAAATTTTAGCTTAAAACTTGCAGTTTTGTGTCACCCACTTGCTAACCTTGTATTAGGAAAGCAACACGTCCAGTATACTTGCTCCGTATATTACCTTTCGGTAAACTACCGTCCGGTTGTAAAGGAAAGCGTTGAACAAGCAACTGTTGAGGCAATGTCCCGTGACATGCTGATAATTATGGTCTATAACGTGTCGGATGCAATTACTATCCTTTGTGGGAGCAATAGTAAAGATCACCCTATAGTTTTTCAGTCTGGCACAAGGTCCTGTCTTCGACCATGCTATGCAACCACCGTTCTTACGATTGACAC
Organism: Rutidosis leptorrhynchoides; assembly: GCF_046630445.1. Classification (NCBI taxonomy): domain Eukaryota; kingdom Viridiplantae; phylum Streptophyta; class Magnoliopsida; order Asterales; family Asteraceae; genus Rutidosis; species Rutidosis leptorrhynchoides. Next base: position 83,913,133 of record NC_092339.1, on the reverse strand, counting down.
CCGATTTGGTTCAGGTGACCTAATGAATTCTGGTGAATTCTTAGGATTTTACGTTCAATGGTAATGAGCGCATTGAAAATGGGTTTTTAGAAAATAAATCGGTTTGTAATTTTGATCAAAATATTTTCTCGTTCAAGCTCGAGTTTAGATATCATCGAATTCCATGACTTTGTAATTCTCAATCTTTAAGGTCAATCTCTAGGATTGAGTAATATCAGGCTTAAATGCTGATTTTTAATCTTTAAGAAGATTATCCTTTCTGGGGGTCTGATTCATTAGTCTTATCAAGCTAATTTGCACGGCGCCCTCCCCATTTTACGAGACCGATCCTCTCATGGTTAGGATAAGTCTGACCACATGGCGACCCTGTTTGATGCTGAGGTCCGTGGATTTCCAGCTGATTTTCGAGATGACTTTTCTTAATTTTTCGTCAACCTACAGCTGGTCTGGACGACAACTTCCTGACCTAAATCAAGAAGCGTGTGTCTTTTTCCTCGGAAGACTTTACTTCCCTTTAAATCAAGTGGTACATTTCTTTCAAATATATTATAAGCAATCGGGTAAAACTGATAAAATCATTCAAAACAAAAGTATCTTCAATTATTTGTACAAAAATATGTGATATGTAATTTGAATAACTTGGTAAAGTTTTCCCACACTTGGCTTTTATTTTATTTTCTTTGTCTTTTTAATCTCCTCTATTCCATTTTTAAATGAATTCTAACATTTTGGGTTGTTTCTTAATTTATGTCTTTTTCGAGGTAACAATAATTTCGGTGTTAACACCTAGTTTTATCGTTCATAAATATGTATAAACATGATTTTGAATTCATTTAGTTGAAAATTTTTAAAATTTTACTAGAATTGGGTAGTCAGTATATAAGACTAGGGCTGTTCTTTATTATCAGAGAGCACTAGATTCTAATACAACTACTGCGTTACTAGTATTTTTTAATGGTAACCAAGCGTTAAAATCAAAAATTTTTAAAATCCGAAAGAATTTAACCCCTTCCCACACTTAAGATCTTGCAATGCCCTCATTTGCAAGAAATCAGTAACAATTTAAATTATTGTGGGTGATTAGCGTAAAAAGATGATTAAAATTTTACCAAAGTTTCCAAACATATTGTTGTATGCTTTGAATGATAAATGGTGCACTTCATTTGTTCATTCCGTCTGTTGTTACATCACATTTGTTTTTCGTTTTGTCGTCAAAATTATTGCTTTTGCTGAACTTAATGCCAGTTTTTGAAAGTTCGTTGTTTTTACCCTGTTTATAAGATAAACTACAAAAAATATATACATACTTTTTTTTTTTTATAAAACCTTTTACTTATAAAACAAATAATTAATTAATTTTAAAAATTTGTTTTCCTTGGTATTTAGGACGAGGTCGTTTCAGTATGTTTACCTAATCCGTCCCTCGACAAAATTTTAAAATTTGTCATTTTAAAGCGATTGTTTTAAAACCAAAGATTTTTTTGGTTTTTTAAATATTTTGGCATATTTTAAATCAATAAGATTAAAAATAATGATAATAAAATTTCTCGTCCCGCCCTCTGGTAAAGCAATTTCGGTTCAACGACCTAGTCTTCAACTCACGGCGAATTTTAGAAATTATTTTTTAAACTAAATGAAATAAAGTAAATTTTGTTTTTAAATTCACACAAAACTTAAATAAAGAAAACATATAAATTTTAAATAAAACCTACAAAACAAAAAAAAAAAAAACAAAATTCAGAATGGGGGGAGAAAACTAGTTCTTTAATGTCTGCTAGCGTAAAAGACCAATCGGATTCCATTCTCAGAACTACACGAGAACAGAACAACTAACTCTAGACAACATTTTCTTTTTAGAACATTTGAATCTCCCCACACTTAGGTAGCTGTGGTGTCGAAATTGTGATTAACTTCATCGTCAATTTCTCTTGGACCATAATCAACTTGCATATCTGTGACTTTTGCTTTAAGCCATTGGTCGGATTCTTGTGTAATATCCACAAATTTAACTAGTTTCGCCTTTTCTTTGGGCGATAGATTGGATACTAACCGGTTACATAACTTAAAGTTCCCCTTGGTTCTAGCATCGCGAATCCGTTTAATAAGTTTCTTCATTGAACTGTTAATAACAGAGTCATTTACTTTCGCATCAACAACGGGGTTCTTTGTGATCAAGTCATCATTAGGTGTTACTTCATCTTCCCCACACTTAGGCGTTTTATTATTGTTAAGCACTACCGTTGAAGTTGGTAAAACAATGTGCTTCTCATCGATCGTTTTTACTGGTTCAACAGTTTTGGTTGGTGGAGATTTAGACTTTCGACTTACAAAGGTGATCAATTTTTCATCATTACTAAGTGTCATTCTACCCTCTCTTACATCAAATAATGCCCCAGTGGACGCTAAGAATGGTCGACCTATAATTAGAGGAATGTTTGGGTCCTCTTCTATGTCAATGACAATGAATTCGACTAGAAAGGTTAAAATACCCACTTGAACGGGTATGTTGTCAGCAATTCCAACTGGGTGCCTAATGGTTTGATCAAAGAGTCGGACACTCATTTCCGTTGGACTTAACTTACCTACTCCTAATCTCTTATATAATGAAAGAGGCATAACACTCACACTTGCACCTATATCTGCTAGTGCATCATACATGACACAATCACTAAGTAGACAAGGAATAATAAATTCACCCGGATCACCCAACCTTGGTGGAGGTTTTGGTGGAACTGTCTTCACCGGGTTTATTTTTAAGGTTTTTGTTTCTTTTACTTTCTTATTCTTCTTCTTCTTTCCATAGTTATCACAAACTTTATTACCTATTACTTGCTCATACTCAACTCCTTTTCTTGGAAACGGGATGGGTGGTCTGTATGGTGCCACCACTGGCTTTACATACTTGGGTGGTGGTGGTGGCGTAACTTCTTCATTGTTACTCACATCTAAAACCTTCCCATCTTCTGATGATGGTTTTTCAGAATTTGTTGACACCATATTAACATTCTCATTCCGAGGATTTACTTCAGTATTACTCGGTAGCTTTCCTTGTTCCCTCTCACTCATCAAGCTAGCAAGAGTACCTACATGTTTTTCTAGATTCAAAATGGAAGCTTGTTGAGTTCTTAATGACTGATCAAACCTCTCATTCGTTTAGGTGTGAGATGTAATGAATTGTGTTTGAGATTCCATTAGCTTTGCCATCATTTCTTCCAGATTTGGCTTTTTCTCTTCGGTTTGTTGTGGTGGTTTATACAAGCTAGGTCTTTGTTGATTAAAAATATTGTTTTGAGTTGGTTGGTTATTTGAACCTTGTTGGTTGTACGAGTTATTGTTGGGTCCATTTGGATTGTAAAGAATGTTTTGATTTCGATGGAAGTTTAGCCTTGGCGGTTGATAATTATTTTGATAATTATTTCCCGGCCTTTGGTTCATGTAGGAAACATTCTCACGTTGTTCCATTGTTTGCTCAATGTGACAATCTTTCGTTAAGTGTGGTCCACTGCATTGCTCACAACTGATTCGTATTGAGTGAATATCTTTAGTCATCATTTCCATTCGTCTTTCAAAAGCATCTATTTTTGCGGAAACGGAATCAAAGTCATGGCTAGAATCGGCTCTAGCCGCTTTAGATGAACGAAAAATATCTTTTTCCTGGTGCCACTCATGTGAGTGGGAAGCTGTGTTATCAATGATTTTGTGAGCTTCGGTTGTGGTTTTCTTCATAATGGAACCACCAGCTGTTATATCGATGTCTTTTCGTGTAGTGATGTCGCATCCTTGGTAGAATATTTGTACTATTTGATAAGTGTCTAAACCATGTTGCGGACATCCTCTCAATAACTTTCCAAATCTTGTCCACGCCTCATATAGAGTTTCATTCGGTTTTTGTGTGAACGTAACAATTTCTCCTTGAAGTCTTACGGCTTTAGATGCCGCAAAGAATTGTTTAAGAAAATTTTCAACTAAAACATCCCATGTATCAATCGCCCCTTCAGGTAACGATTCTAACCAACCTTTGGCTTCTCCCTTTAAAGTCCAGGGAAATAACATGAGATATATCTGTTCATCCTTCACTTCTCTCGTTTTGAATAAAGTACAAATTCTATTAAAGGTACGAAGATGTTCATTTTGATCTTCCTTTGGTGCACCACTAAATTGGCATTGATTAGTTACCATGTGTAGGATTTGTCCTTTGATTTCATAATCTGGCGCATTAATGTCTGGTTGAGTAATTGCGTGACCTTGGCCAGTGCGTTTAGTTCTCATTCGGTCTTTCATACTTAGAGGTTCCAGATTTTCCATGATTGAATTTGTTGAATCTGAATCACTAGAGGATTCTGATTAATGGTTTCTTCCTCGACAATCTCTATTTGAATTATTGGTGGTTCTGGAGGAAAGATTAATGGTTCAGGATCTCTGAATTGTCCCTGAATATCCTCCAGATTCTCAATTGTGAGGTCGGGTTCAAAAAATGGATTATCGGAAATTTGAATTGGAGTACTTGGTTGACTTGATGACGATTCTAAATAAAAATCAACGACGACAATATTGGCTAGATGTCTTGATCGAGTTACAGGTGATGAACGTATAAAAGGTGGTGAACGTTTTGCTCGGTGCATTCACAGAATATCCTATTAGTTATAAAAAGATAGAAAAATTATATAAGTTATCAAATTAATAGACTTTTCTGCTTTTGCCCACGTTTCGAATAGCCAAAAGATGTAGCAGGGAGCCAGAACCCTTTAAATCGGAAGCTCACAACTCAGCCACTAACAAATCCAACTATTACTACGAAGCAGAAAATTTTGATATCTATCAATTTAACCGCTTAAAATAATTGTTCATTTTGATTTATTAGAAAAGAAATAGAGAAAATTCTAAGTCCTAAAAACTAGAGCGGCGAGAAATAAGAAAGAAAAAAAAGTAGCGTCGAAAAACGTCGAAAAATAAAAAATTGAAAAATAAAATAAGAAAGTAGCGCGTCGAAACTTAAAATTTTAAAAATTAAATATTAAAAGTTGCGTCTAAAGGTATTAAAACTTAAAAGAAATTCTATATCCAAAACGGCAATATCTTAATTAGGCACTAAATTTTATTAAATACTAAAACGATAAGCGACGTCGTAAAATTATAAAGCGCCTAAATTTTAGTCTAAAGAAAAAGTACTTAAGGGATTTTACGGCAAATCCTAAAAACTAGAAATACTAAAAGAACTATGGCAAAATACTAATCTTAAAACTAATTACGAACGATAAATATATAAATTACGACTAAACGATTAAAAAGATACGAAATAAAAAAATAAAACTTAAAGTTATAAAAATACAATTTTTATAAAAATATTATTTTTATATTATTTATATAAAAGTATTAATTTATATAATTAATAATAATATTAAAACTTAATATTGCTAATTATAAATTAAAACTAAATTTAAAAACTAATTAATTAATTAAAACCTAATTAGGATAAATAATAATAATATTAATTAATCAAACCCTAAATCGTAATTAATGTAGTCTGAGGTTCAGACGTGTCAGGCAGCTCCGCTAGTGCGGAGGTCTGCTGCCCAAAAACTCTGCGAGTGCGGAGGATGCAGATTCAAACGAGCTGCAGGCCCAAATTACGTAGGTCCAGTTTTTTTTTTCTTGAACACTTAAATAGATATATATATATTATTTTTTTCCTTTTTAATGTTTTTAACACTTATTATAAATACAAAATATTTTTACGAAATACGAAATAATATATTTTTACAAAAATATAGTTTACAAAAATATAGCGTTTTGCTTCAGCGTCCCCGGCAGCGGCGCCAAAAACTTGATGTTAAAGCAGAGGGGTACGAAATAGTTATTATTTTACTACGAAATAATATTAAATACGATACAATTTTACACAAGTTATTTATTTATTTAAAGAATGGATATACCTAAACCTTGCTACAACACTTATAGGCAGTGTACCTAATCGTAGAGTAGTGTAGTTTTTAGTAAGTCCGGTTCGTTCCACAGGGAGCTAATTGAAAATGTACTATATTTTTATACAACTATATTTATATAAATATATATAATTATATATAGGTAGTATTATTATTATTATAAAAAGGGGGTTTTACCTTTTAATGACCGGTTTGTCGATTTTATATTTTTAGGTGTAAAGATAAATGACAAGAATTAAAGTGCGTAAAATAAATAACGATAAATAAAATGCGATATATAAAATTGCGAGTAATAAAATGACGGTAAATAAAAGTACGATGAAATATGAAATAAAAGTATTATGCTTATTTAAACTTCCGTAATCATGATGTTCGACGTGTTGATTTTAATTTATTATCATGGGTTAATTGTCCTTTGTCCTGGTTTATTCGATATGTCCATACGGTTTTTGTCCATAACGGTCCATCGGTCATAAATATAAAGTGCGAGTGTCCTCGTCAAATTAATCTTATACCCGAAGTCAAATATTCCAACTAATTGGGGATTCGAACTGTAACAAGGTTTTAATACTTAGTTTAATGAATACACCAGGTTATCGACTGCGTGCAATTCAAGGTTTTAATACTTTGTTAACAATTACACTAATTATCGTTGTATGTAATCCACTCCTGTTTTAATGAGATATGAATATTAATTTATCCAATTGATCAGTTTGAATAATCAATTACCCAACCCGAATAATTAATTAAATGATTGTAAAGGATGTCGTATAAACGTCACTAAATAGGACATTCGTAATCATTTTAATAATTATTAGATTAACTAATTTGAAGATAGGTTCGACAGATTCCAATGAGTTGTTGCTCAATTATACAATACCCCCCATCTATTAATAGTCATAGTCCAATGTCCACAAGTGTCGGTCTTTTGTCCAAACCCGAATTATGGTATAAAATCCAATAACCCCATCTTAATACTTAGCCCAACATCACGATTACTTAGATTTAAATAAGCATAATAATAACTTAGCTACGAGACATTAAATTAAAAAGGAAGAACATAGCTTACAGTGATTATTAATAGCGTTGCGTTACACGGACAGAGTTTCGACTTACAAACTTAAAACATTCGCCATTATAACCTTATTATTATTAACTTAAATTAAAATTAAAATTATAAATATAAATATATATATTTTACGTAGATAGAAAGAAAGAAAAAGGGATGGTTCATCGAGCAGAATTCGCGAGCTTTTATAGGCCCACTTTGAACTGTACAGCTCCGTGAGTGCGGAGCTTTTGTGCTTCACAGCTCCGCGAGTGCGGAGGTTCGCATTCCAGCTCACACAAATTGGATCCTAGGCTGCCGACGTTTATTTTTATAATATATAAATATAATATATATATATTTTACATAATTAATTATATATTTTATTATATTTATGTGCATAGTTGACTTGTAATTTTAGGTCCGTTGCGTCGTGCATTGAAAGTTGGTTCATGTCTCGGTTCCAGATTTTTGAACGCCTTTTCGTACGATTTAATATCTTGTACTTTACATTTCACGGCTTGTACTCTTGTCATTTTTAGGCGTTTCTCATCAATAATTTGAACCTCTTTGATTGTACTTTGTACTTTTTGGCGTTTTGGTCATTTGCGTCTTCAATTCGTCGAATCTGCCTTTTGTCTTCACCTTTTATTATTTAAATGAATATCACTTGTAAATAGAATAATTGCAACTAAAAGCTTGTCTTTCTTGAGGGATAATGCTATGAAATATATGTTCATTTTTAGCATTATCTATCGCCGTTAATTCAACTAATGGACAGTTAACAGAATGGTGATTTGGTGTGTATGACCAACGATGAGAATGGTCATGTGTGTCATGGAATGACAATTTCGCAGGATGTTATCATCTTGGCGGTGAGATTATGGGGGCTGAATCCTAAGTGGGGGAGTTTTTACTGCCTCCCGAGGAAGCTTCGGTGGTGTTATGTATAGTGAAGTGTCAGAGTGTACTGTGCTAAGTCGGAGTTCCTAACAAGGAAGTGTGACAGGTTGATGATGTCGACTCGAGATCGTGCATTACGATTGTGAGTTACATTTCTGGAATGTTATGTGTGAAGATTGTGATGATGGGATCGAAGGAAGTGTAAGTCTTCTTGTGTAAGGTGGTCGTGTAGTACCAAAGTGTGGTATGAGACCAAATGTGAAGTTTGAGATCACTGAGTGAGAGAATGAAGCTGTCGTTGCGGGTGCTCTCTTATTGAAAAATATGGGTTGTCGTGAAACTCGGACAGTATAATTTAATGGGAACGAGTTCGATATCGTGATGAATACTATATTTTCCCTGTCGGGAAACGTGATCGGGGAAATTGCCAGTGGATTATTCCATTTTATGGACGATTATGAGGCAGAGAGTGTCGGTTCCGATTGTCTCACATCGAGACACGCGGATGTTGTTTGGTTGCGAGAGGGTGTTCCTTAGTGAGGCGACCCGATAGTTGCATTGAAATGTTGAGGCCATCCTTAACGGACGGTCGAGGAAAGAGGATTCACCAGGCGTTGGTGGATATTTCTGTGGGTCGCGTGACGAATTGCGAACTTTTGGGGGTGATAATTTGTTGTTGACGGGATTCTAGTACACGAATAGTTTCCATGCTAGTACTAGGAAGTCGTAATTGTAAGGATGTGTTGGAGGGTTTAGGGGAGAAACTCTGTATCGGGTGTTGGTGTTTCGTCTAACTCGTGGTGTATTATTAACGTCCTGGATTAATCCAAAGACTGATGATCATGTGCGGATCGATTGATGGGAAGGTTGGTGTCCCTAGTATGATTATTTGGTGATACAGATATTTCTTCGTAGAAGGAATGACCCGGTGGTGGAGACGGGGAAAGTTGATTTTTGAATTTTGATTCAGAGAACATTCTTGATTGGCTGGTTTACGAGTCGTTGAAGTACGGAGTTTTGACGCGGTATAAATCCTTCTCGATTTGGATTAATGCAAGACTTGGTTCACGGCATAGTGAATTTAGTAGATCGCGTTGGGTGATATAGTTGTGGATGTAGCTTGTTGCGAGTTGTAGCCGAGAGAATTTGAAGGAATATATGGTGTTTTATTGACAAACGTTTTAGGTTTTCAAAAATACTTTTTCGAAAAGGGTTTCTTTTGCAAAAATTTTGAAATTTGGCTTAATGACTTGGAATCTCCGTAATGAGTTATTTTAATACAGCATAAAAAGATTATACCAACATCCCACACTTAGACGATCATTGTCCTCAATGTTCCTAGTGTATCCCACACTTAGGAGTTTTAGTTGAAAATTTGGGAGTATTTGTCTAGTGTTTTAATCGGGTGTTATCCCACACTTAATGATAAGCTAGGATGTGGCATAGTTTGAATCTTGAGCTAGTAGCGAAAAGAAAGAAATACCCCTAGCAGATTCGGCTGGCTTCCAATCCTCCCTTCTTTATTGTCTCATTTGTCATCCTTTATTCTTCTACTCTACTTTATTGCACGGGTTGCCTCCCGAGAAGCGCTTTTGTTTAAGGTCGTTGGCTCGACCGTAGTGATGCTTTAAAAAGCAAACATTCCTCGCAGATGGTTGTGATCTTGGTCTTCTCGAGGGAATGTGAGTCTTAGCGGATAAATCCTGAGGAAGTGTCGGACCAATAGTGGTAGCAGATCTGGTACTTCTCTTGAAGATCTTCTGAAAGATAAGTAGTGCGCAGTTTTGGCTCTTGATAAGTCTTGAAGTTCGATGAAAATATGATCCACGGCTCTGCTGGTTGACCCATGAATTTCAATCATAGAAGCAGTGCCGGTGGTGATTGTTTCTCTGATGGGATGCTCATTTCGGAGGTCTTCAAACAGTGTCAGAAATTGTATCTTTAGAATTTTAAAGTCTTCAGAACGGTGATCTCCACAGTAGGAGTCTGTAGCTTTGCACAGATTTGTTAACAGACGAAGCTGAAAAGAAGTGAACAGCAATCCTGACCCGAGCATTAATGTCACCGTCTTTGAGTATATCTCCCGACATCCAGCTTTAAATGTGAAACTTGGATCTATGAATTCGTGGAAGATACGTGATAGCTGCTTCGTAACATAGGTGGCAATGTCGACTCAAACTGGTTCAAGATGAGAGAACGGATTGTTTCATCTTGCTTCTTCCGTAACAGCATCTCGTAACTCTTTGATAATCAGATCAGCATGGTGATCAATTGTTACGTAAATCACTAGTTTGTCTGGCGTGCTTTCGAAATTATCTCTTTCTAAGAGAGCGAAAAGGCTGTGAATATCCTCGATCATTTGCAAATCAGAGTGATAAGTCGGGCGTCTGGTGGAAAGATCCATATGCTTCCGAATGAGAGTCACTAGTGCTCGTTGGTTTCGTGAGAACGGAAGTGCAGATTCAGCTAAGGCGTTATAAACCCTAGAGTAAATGATCTTCTGATCTCGACAGAATCTTGTCTCGAGAATAGAGTGAACCACTGAATTGTGCTCTCGTTGCCTTTCTTCTTGGTAAATATGATCGTGAAGAGAATTGATATAGTCTTGAATACGTTCTTCTAGGATTTCAACATCATTGTCTTCTCTTTGGAGATAGAGGTTGTGTTCTTCTTGGATAGCCATAATTCGTTCTGTTAAGTGTAGATAAAAATCAATGGTTGATCTTCGGATGGCTTCGAGAATGTCTTTGAATTCATCGGTATCATTGATGATGGATATCATGGCTGCGTGTGTAGATATAACCGGAATCTGATCTGAAGAAGAGCCTGGCTCCCATTGATCTGGTTCGGTTGGAGAGTGTGAGTTATTCAGAATGTTTTCATGTTGCTCTACCTCGTCATCATCGTTGTATAGTTCTTCTGAGGATGCGTATGATGAACGGGTTTCTTTAGTATTCTGATTCTCTACTTTGACACTTGCAGGATCAATTTCTATATCCTTAATCTCAGCCTTGTCGGTCTTCTTCTTGAAACGAATGATTAAACTGTGATCTTCCGTCTCAAGCCTCATTATTTCTTCATGACGCTCAATGCTTGGAACGGGCATTGTCGCAGTCTCTTTTACGTCTTCCATTTCCTCTTCCTCTTCAGATTCCTCCTCTTCCTCTATTTCTTCGCTGGGATCCTCTTCTTCCATTTCTAGGTCATCTACAGACTATGATTCGACACCCATCTCGGTATCATCGGCTGGCGGTGAAGACTCATCATCGGAAGTGATCCGTCTGGTGGAAATAGCAAACATCTCTGCCTGTCCAGAAAGATCGGTTAGTCGGTCAATTTTGAAGGTAACGCTCTCCCCATGTGATCGTAAGATCAAGGTTTGATTGTACACATCAATAACAGTCCTAGCAGTATTCATGAAAGGTCTTCCTAACACTACTGGTGTGTATAGGTCTTCCTTAATATCCATTACTACGAAATCCGTAGGATACAAGAATTTGTCGACTTTCACCAAGACGTTCTCAACTATGCCCTTAGGATATCGAATTGTGTGATCGGCAAGTTGGATTGTCATTTTAGTTGGTGACAAGTCTCCTAACTCTAATCTCTTGTAGAGAGTAGGGGATTAGGTTGATACTTGTTCCTAAATCTGCTAGCGCATGAATGGTTCCAGATTGGTAGATTGAACACGGGAAAACGAATCGGCCCGTATCTCCTAGCTTTGGTGGTAGAGAGTTTCTGAGTAATGCAGAGTACTCTTCACTCAGTGGAATTTTGTTAGAGTCTGGTATCCTCTCCTTTGTAGAAAGAAGCCTTCGGATGTATCTCTTCTGGTTGGGAACTTTGGACATAGTGTCCAGGAATCTTCCATCAAGTTTGAAGGAATCAAGCTTGGATGGTTCTTCTTGTAGCCTTCCAGGATAGGGTACACGAACTGGAGTTTTCGGGGTCAGCTTCTGGGTATACGTTGATTTGTTCTTGAGCCTGGCTGACCTTCTCCGTGGTTCTTCCTATGGGATTACGGAATCCATTTGCTTTGCCTCTTCTATGTGGGGATTTTGGATAGTATTACTTGGCAACCTTCCCTGCGGTCGGGTCTCAAGGCGTTGTGATAACTGTCTGAGCTGCGTTTCCAGACTCTTGAGCAGAGCCAATTGATTTCTCATTAGTATCTCCGTCTGATCTTGCCTGGCTGTAGTTCTCTGATTTAGCTGTTATTGTCCTTGAATGAACTGAGTCAATTGATCATCAGCTCCGAGAGTGGGGTTAGTTGGTTTTGTAATCTGGGTGGTAGGGGAATTTTCCTCAACTGGTGAACCAGTGAGTGAACCACTGGGTACTGCGTTTGAAATGTCCCGTTCATATTGATTATAAACGTTCCATATTAATTGATTTCGTTGCGAGGTTTTGACCTCTATATGAGACATTTTTCAAAGACTGCATTCGTTTTTAAAACAAACCATAACCTTTATTTTATCGACAAGGTTAAAAGGACACCACCTAGATTATCAGAAATGATAATCTAAAAATATCACACTTACATACTACCAATACATATTGGTTTACAATATTAATATGTTACAACAAAGTAAATCTCGAATGCAGTTTTAAACAATATTATACAAGCATGCTGACATCAAATCTTGTCCATATGTTAGCATGCAACAGCGGAAACTCTTAATAATCACCTGAGAATAAACATGCTTTAAACGTCAACAAAAATATTGGTGAGTTATAGGTTTAACCTATATATCAAATTGTATTAATAGACCACAAGATTTCATCTTTCAATAACATGCAATCTGCATAAAAATCATTTGTATGGCTGAACACCTGGTAACTGAAATTAACAAATGCATCTAGAATATCCCCATATATAAATATCGAAGTACTAAAGCAGTTCAAATTCTCTGACTGGGGCTTGTCAATGGCCCATAGATCTATCTTTAGGATTCACGTCAATTGGTGACAATTATAATAAACACCAATTCTTAGGTTACCAAGTTCAACAAGGGCGATATCCGGTATAACGATTCAACATAGAATGTAGTTTCAATACTTGTGTCTATTTTTTAAATCATTTTCAAAACTGCATGTATTCTCATCCCAAAATATTAGATTTTTAAAAGTGGGACTATAACTCACTTTCACAGATTTTTACTTCGTCGGGAAGTAAGACTTGGCCACTGGTCGATTCACGAACCTATAACAAATATGTACATATATATTAAAGTATGTTCAAAATATATTTATAACTTTTTTAATACGTTTTGCTTGATTTAAGTTTATTAAGTCAGTTGTCCTCGTTAGTAACCTACAACTAGTTGTCCACAGTTAGATGTACAGAAAATAAAGCAATATATATTATCTCGAATCAATCCACGACCTCATGTATACAAGCCTCAGGCTAGATCACAACTCAAAGTATATATAATATTTTGGAATCAACCTCAACCCTGTATAGCTAACTCCAACATTACTGCATATAGAGTGTCTATGGTTGTTCCGAAATATATATATAGATGGGTCGATATGATATGTCAAAACATTGTATTTGTGTCTATGGTATCCCAAGATTACATAATATATTAGAATACATGTATAATACAATATGAGTTAGCTAGGATATGATTAATATAGATTTGTTACCAATTTTCACGTACCTACAACAAGAAAAATTATCCAATCTTGTTCTACCCATAACTTCTTCGTTTTAAATCCGTTTTGAGTGATTCAAGTTGCTATGGTTTCATATTGAACTTAAGTTTTATGAATCTAAATATAAAAAGTATAAGTTTATAGTCAGAAATATGGATTACATGTCATTTTTGTAAAGGTAGTCATTTCAGTCGAAAGAACGACGTCTAGATGACCATTTTGGAAAACATACTTCCACTTTGAGTATTACCATGATTTTTGGATATAGTTTCATGTTCATTAGAAAAATCATTTTCCCAGAAGAACAACTTTTAAATCAAAGTTTATCATAGTTTTTAATTAACTAACCCAAAACAGCCCGCGGTGTTACTACGACGGCGTATATCCGGTTTTACGGTGTTTTCGTGTTTTCAGGTTTTAAATCATTAAGTTAGCATATCATATAGGTATAGAACATGTGTTTAGTTGATTTTAAAAGTTAAGTTAGAAGGATTAACTTTTGTTTGCGAACAAGTTTAGAATTAACTAAACTATGTTCTAGTGATTACAAGTTTAAACCTTCGAATAAGGTAGTTTTATATATATAAATCGAATGATGTTATGAACATCATTACTACCTCAGGTTTTGTGGATAAACCTACTGGAAATGAGAAAAATAAATCTAGCTTCAAAGGATCCTTGGATGGCTTGAAAGTTCTTGAAGCAAAATCATGACACGAAAACAAGTTCAAGTAAGATTTCCACTCGAAATAAGATTGTTAAAGTTATAGAAATTGAATCAAAGTTTGAATATGAGTATTACCTTATATTAGAAAGATATCTTAGTGTAAATAAGAAAGATAACTTGAGGTTGGATGATCACTCAAAGTGGATTTGCAAGATTGGAAGTAAGCTAGCAAACTTGGAAGTGTTGTTGGTGTGTTCTTGAGTAGTTATTTTATAACTTGGTTTATGTATGGATTTATGAACTAGATTGAGCTAGATTTTGTTGAAGATGATGAAGAACACTTAGAATAAAGGAAGAACACTTGAGAGAGAGTAATTTGATTCAAGAAAATTGCAAAGTGAATGTGTTTGTGAGAGTACTACTTCACGTGAATTTGGAGTTCCTATATAGGCTCCATTAGTTTGTAATTTTGTGAGATATTTCATGCTAGAAGTTAAATGATGGTTCCCACATGGTTAGGTGACTCACAAGGGCTTCTAAGAGCTGATCATTTAAGTGTATATACCAATAGTAAATACATTTAGAAGCTAGGTATTGTACGAGTACGAATACGGGTGCATACGAGTAGAATTGTTGATGAAAATGAACGAGGATGTAATTGTAAGCATTTTTGTTAAGTAGAAGTACTTTGATAAGTGTCTTGAAGTCTTTCAAAAGTGTATGAATACATATTAAAACACTACATGTATATGCATTTTAACTGAGTCGTTAAGTCATCGTTAGTCGTTACATGTAAATGTTGATTTGAAACCTTTAAGTTAACGCTCTTGTTAAATGTTGTTAACCCAATGTTTATAATATCTAATAATATGTTAAATTATTATATTATTATGATATTATGATATATTAATATATCTTAATTAAGATATATTAATATATCATAATATCATGATAATATATACATTTAAATGTCATTACAACGATAATCATTACATATATGTCTCGTTTCGAAATCCTTAAGTTAGTGGTCTTGTTTTTACATATGTAGTTCATTGTTAATATGCTTAATGATATGTTTACTTCTCATTTATCATGTTTATATATAGTGTAACAATATATTAAAATGATTCATATGTAATTAGTAAAACGTTGTTATAACGATAATCGTTATATATACCGTTTTCAAGTTTCTTAATTCAATAATCTCATTTTTATGTATATAACTCATTGTTAAAATACCTAATGAGATACTTACTTATCATAATATCATGTTAACTATATATATATATCCATATATATGTCATCATATAGTTTTTACAAGTTTTAACGTTCGTGAATCACCGGTCAACTTGGGTGGTCAATTGTCTATATGAAACCTATTTCAATTAATCAAGTCTTAACAAGTTTGATTGCTTAACATGTTGGAAACACTTAATCATGTAAATATCAATTTCATTTAATATATATAAACATGGAAAAGTTCAGGTCACTACAGTACCTCCCCGTTAAATAAATTTCGTCCCGAAATTTTAAGCAGTTGGAGGTGTTGACGTATCTTCTGGAAATAAGTCCGGGTATTTCTTCTTCATCTGATCTTCTTGTTCCCAGGTGAACTTGGGTCCTCTACGAGCATTTCATCGAACCTTAACAATTGGTATCTTGTTTTGCTTAAGTCTTTTAACTTCACGATCCATTATTTCAACGGGTTCTTCGATGAATTGAAGTTTTTCGTTGATTTGGATTTCGTCTAAAGGAATAGTGAGATCTTCTTTAGCAAAACATTTCTTCAAATTCAACACGTGGAAAGTGTTATGTACAGCCGCGAGTTGTTGAGGTAACTCAAGTCGGTAAGCTACTGGTCCGACACGATCAATAATCTTGAATGGTCCAATATACCTTGGATTTAATTTCCCTCGTTTATTAAATCGAACAACTCCTTTCCAAGGTGCAACTTTAATTATGACCATCTTTCCAATTTCAAATTCTATATCTTTTCTTTTAATGTCAGCGTAGCTCTTTTGTCGACTTTGGGCGGTTTTCAATCGTTGTTAAATTTGGATGATCTTTTCGGTAGTTTCTTGTATTATCTCCGGACCCATAGTCTGTCTATCTCCCACTTCACTCCAACAAATTGGAGACCTGCACTTTCTACCATAAAGTGCTTCAAACGGCGCCATCTCAATGCTTGAATAGTAGCTGTTGTTGTAGGAAAATTCTGCTAACGGAAGGTGTCGATCCCAACTGTTTTTAAAATCAATAACACATGCTCGTAGCATGTTCTTCAAGCATTTGTATCGTCCTTTCGCTCTGCCCATCAGTTTGTGGATGATAGGCAGTACTCATGTCTAGACGAGTTCCTAATGCTTGCTATAATGTCTGCCAGAATCTTGAAATAAATCTGCCATCCCTATCAGAGATAATAGAGATTGGTATTCCATGTCTGGAGATGACTTCCTTCAAATACAGTCATGCTAACTTCTCCATCTTGTCATCTTCTCTTATTGGCAGGAAGTGTGCTGATTTGGTGAGACGATCAACTATTACCCAAATAGTATCAAAACCACTTGCAGTACTTCGCAATTTAGTGATGAAATCCATGGTAATGTTTTCCCATTTCCATTCCGGGATTTCGGGTTGTTGAAGTAGACCTGATGGTTTCTGATGCTCAGCTTTGACCTTAGAACACGTCAAACATTCTCCTACGTATTTAGCAACATCGGCTTTCATACCCGGCCAGCAAAAATGTTTCTTAAGATCTTTGTACATCTTCCCCGTTCCAGGATGTATTGAGTATCTGGTTTTATGAGCTTCTCTAAGTACCATTTCTCTCATATCTCCAAATTTTGGTACCCAAATTCTTTCAGCCCTATACCGGGTTCCGTCTTCCCGAATATTAAGATGCTTCTCCGATCCTTTGGGTATTTCATCCTTTAAGTTTCCCTCTTTTAAAACTCCTTGTCGCGCCTCCTTTATTTGAGTAGTAAGGTTAGTGTGAATCATTATATTCATAGCTTTTACTCGAATGGGTTCTCTGTCCTTTCTGCTCAAAGCGTTGGCTACCACATTTTCCTTACCCGGGTGGTAAGGAATCTCAAAGTCGTAATCATTCAAAAATTCAATCCATCTGCGCTGCCTCATGTTCAGTTGTTTCTGATTAAATATGTTTTGAAGACTTTTGTGGTCGGTATATATAATACTTTTGACCCCATATAAGTAGTGCCTCCAAGTCTTTAATGCAAAAACAACCGGGCCTAATTCCAAATCATGCGTTGTATAATTCTGCTCGTGAATCTTTAATTGTCTAGACGCATAAACAATTACTTTCATTCGTTGCATTAATACATAACCGAGACCTTGCTTTGAGGCTTCACAATATATCACAAAATTATCATTCCCTTCTGGCAATGACAATATAGGTGCCGTAGTTAAATTTTTCTTTAACAATTGAAACGCTTTCTCCTGCTCATCCTTCCATTCAAATTTTCTTCCCTTTATGCGTTAATGCAGTCAAAGGTTTTGCTATTTTGAAAAAATATTGGATGAACCTTTTGTAGTAACCAGCCAGTCCTAAAAATTGGCGTATATGCTTCGGAGTTTTCGGAGTTTCCCACTTTTCAACTGTTTCAATCTTTGCTGGATTCACCTGAATACCTTGTTTGTTCACTATGTGACCGAGGAATTGAACTTCTTCCAACCAAAATGCACACTTTAAAAACTTAGCGTACAGTTTTTCTTTCCTTAACAACTCTAGCACTTTTCTCAAATGTTCTTCGTGCTCTTGATCATTCTTCGAGTAAATAAGTATGTCATCGATGAAAACAATGACAAACTTGTCAAGATATGGCCCACACACTCGGTTCACGAGGTCCATGAACACAGCTGGTGCATTAGTCAATCCAAACGGCATAACCATAAACTCGTAATGACTGTAACGCGTCCAAAAAGCAGTCTTTGGATTATCATCCTCCTTCACCCGCATTTGATGATACCCAGAACGTAAATCAATCTTCGAATAAACCAACGAGCCTTGTAGTTGATCAAATAAATCATCGATTCTCGGTAGTGGGTAGCGGTTCTTGATGGTAAGTTTGTTCAACTCTCAGTAGTCGATACACAACCTAAATGTACCATCCTTCTTCTTGACAAACAAAACAGGAGCTCCCCACGGTGATGTACTTGGTCGAATGAAACCACGCTCTAAAAGTTCCTATAACTGACTTTGTAATTCTTTCATTTTGCTAGGTGCGAGTCTGTATAGAGAACGAGCTATTGGTACAACTCCTGGTACAAGGTCTATTTGAAATTCAACGGATCGATGTGGGGGTAATCCCGGTAATTCTTTCGGAAATACATCGGAAAATTCTTTTGCTACGGGAACATCATTGATGTTCTTTTCATCAGGTTTAACTTCCTCGATGTGTGCTAGAATGACGTAACAACCTTTTCTTATTAGTTTTTGCTCCTTCATACTACTAATAAGATTTAATTTCGCATTATTCTTTTCTCCATACACCATTAAAGGTTTTCCTTTTTCACGCACAATGCGAATCACATTTTTGTAACAAATGACTTCTGCTTTCACCTTTTTCAACCAGTCCATGCCAATTATTACATCAAAACTCCCTAACTCGACTGGTATTAAATCAATTTTAAATGTTTCGTCAACCAGTTTAATTTCTCTATCCCGACATACTTTATCTGCTGTAATTAGTTTACCGTTTACTAATTCGAGTAAAAATTTACTATCCAAAGGCGTCAATGGGCAACTTAATTTAGCACAAAAATCTCTACTCATATAGCTTCTATCCGCATCCGAATCAAATAAAACATAATCAGATTTATCGTCAATAAGAAACATACCCGTAACAAGCTCCGGGTCTTCCTGCGCTTCACCCGAATTAATGTTGAAGACTCGTCCACGGCCTTGCCCATTATTATTCCCTTGATTAGGGCATGATTTGCTGAAATGGCCCGGCTTTCTGCATCTGTAACAAATAATGGAATTATTTGTTCTGTTATTTTTGTATGCCTTTGGTCCATAGACATCACACTTCATTACACTATGTCCGGTTCTATTACACTTGGTACACACTACTACACAGAACTTATCTGGATGAAACCCTCCACACTTTAGACATTTATTGTTCTGATTTTTGTTGCCATTATTGTTATTGATTTGGTTGTTATTGGGATTGTTATTGCTGTTGGAACGGTTGTTATAGTTGTTGTTGTTGTTGGGACGTTTGTTGTAGTTATTGTTAGGATTGCGGTTATTATTGCGATTGTTGTTGCGGTTGTTGGGATAGTTGTTGCGATTGTTATTGTTGTTGTACTGGTGATTCTTGTCACCGTTTTCCTCCCATTTCCTCTTGAGTTGTTTCATGTTGGCTTCTTCGACCGCCTGTTCTTTAATTCTTCCCTCAATCTGATTTATGAGTTTATGAGCCATTCGACTTGCCTTTTGTATGGAAGCGGGCTCGTGTGAACTCACATCTTCTTGAATCCTTACTGGTAACCCTTTTATAAACGCGTCGATCTTCTCCTCTTCATCTTCGAACGTTCCTGGACATAATAGGCACAACTCTGTGAATCGTCATTCATATGTGGTAATGTCGAACCCTTGTGTTCGTAACTCTCTAAGCTCTACCTTGAGCTTTTTAACTTCGTTTCTAGGACGGTGCTGCTCGTTCATCAGTTGCTTGAATGCCGACCACGGTAGTGCGTAAGAAGCATTTTGTCCTACCTGTTCAAGATAGGTGTTCCACCACGTTAACGCAGTACATGTGAAGGTATGCGTAGCGTACTTAACTTTATCCTCTTCAGTACACTTACTTATGGTAAACACCGATTCGACCTTCTCGGTCCACCGTTTCAATCCAATTGGTCCTTCGGTTCCATCAAATTCCAAAGGTTTGCAGGCAGTGAATTCTTTGTAGGAGCATCCTACACGATTTCTTGTGGAATTAGTTCCACTGCTAGATCCAGAGTTATTGTTATTTTGCATCGCAGCCTGTACTACGGCTATGTTTGCTGCAAGGAAAACACGGAAGTCTTCCTCACTCATGTTCAAATTCTGACGAGTTGCCGGTGCCATTTCCTTCAAAAATAGCCCAAAGAATTAAGTTAATCATATAGAATTTTAAGAGTAGTCAATAGTATTTCATAGCATAGTATGAACTCATTTATAAAAGCTTTTTCTTCATATTAGCGTTTTATAGTTTTAATTCGGGTAGTACCTACCCGTTAAGTTCATACTTAGTAGCTAATATACAATTCAACTACTGTAAACTTACAATACCGCTATTATACATATAGGACGAAATATAGCACATAATAACTTTGCTACTTGTCAGCTATAAAGGCAATTCTAGTTAATACGCAAGTTGTTCAGCAAAAGAAATTAAGACACGTAATTCATAAGTCCAGAAACAAGTCATGCATTCAGGTTTTACTAAGACGACTTCTCATCCTTGATCTTGTGGAAAGTAACCGTTATGATCATTGGCTAGGCAGCATGTTGTCATGTCGTCAAAAGGACGAGGGTTTCATAATGCCCAACAGCCTCGTAGCAATCTAAAAACCTTGTTTCTTACCCCAACTACTAAGTCCGTCACTTGTGGGAAAGTTTTATTTAAAAGTTGTAATCCGATGTTCTTTTTCTCATTTTGGTAAGAAGCGAACATTACTAACCCGCAAGTATAACATGCTTCTTTATGTTGCATGTTAGAAGCTCTTTCTAACTCACGAAATCCTATGTTGGGATATGTTGAGTCAAAATAGGTTCTTAACTCGTAGCGTAAAATTGCATTTGGGTTCCCCGCATTTAACGCTTTAAAGAAAACACGGCGTAACTTACGGTATCCCCAATGTGATATACCCCACCTATCAAAGGAAAGCCTTTTATAAACTAAGGCATTTCTGGAAAGTCTTTCAAATGTTTGACAAGTTAATTTCGCCATAACTAATTGTGCTGATGAATTCTGACCGACTCTAGACAAGATTTCCTCAATCATATCCTCTGGTAGGTCTTCTAAAATATTCGGTTGTCTACCCTTAACGTCCATTTTGTTTTTATACTGTAAAATAGACAAGGATTAGATTCGTAAAAAAAAAAATTATCAAACAATACAAGCAATTTTTACATAGAACATAAAAGTACAAGCACACTACAATACATATAATACACAACATGATTACAACCCTCTAATCTGAATCACTGGTTTCTTCTTCTTTGGACTTGGTTCGTTTTCCTAATTTTCTAGGGATATATGGTGTTCCTCTAATACGAGCCGTCTTTTTCCACAATGGTTTAGAAAAACCTGCTGGTTTAGAGGTTCCCGGGTTATTGTTACATTTTAGGAAATACGGACGTTGCCAATACATATAAAGTTCATCGGGGTTGGAATCAGGTTTCTCTATTTTTATACCTTTTCCCTTATTATTTTCTTTTACTTTATTAAATTGGGTCGAGGTAATTTCTATAACATCATCGGAATCCTCATCGGGATTTGATTCATCGAAAAATTGGTAATCTTCCCAATATTTTGCTTCCTTGGCGGAAACACCATTGACCATTTTTGACTTTGGTCCGTTGGTTGTGGATTTTCTTTTATTTAATCGATTTACTGTAGGTATCAATATTTCTTCCTCCGGAACCTCTTCTTCTTCCGGTTCTTCCTCTTCCGGTTCCTCCTCTTTCGGTTCCTCTTCTTCCGATTCCTCCTTTTCCGGTTCCTCTTCTTTCGGTTCTTCTTCGGGAATTTGTGAATCTTCCCAAAATATATTCGACTCTTCATTATTATTAGGTGAGTTGATGGGATTTGTACTAGTGGTAGACATCTATCACACAATATCAAACACATTAAGAGGTTAATATATCACATAATATTTACATGTTAATAATATATAATTTCCAACAAAAGTGTTAAGCAATCGTTTTTAAAGAAAACATGGTCGATGTCCAGACTCACTAATGTATCCTAATAAACTCGATAAGACACACTAATGCAAATTTCTGGTTCTCTAAGATCAACGCTCGGATACCAACTGAAATGTCCCGTTCATATTGATTATAAATGTTCCATATTAATTGATTTCGTTGCGAGGTTTTGACCTCTATATGAGACATTTTTCAAAGACTGCATTCGTTTTTAAAAACAAACCTTAACCTTTATTTTATCGACAAGGTTAAAAGGACACCACCTAGATTATCAGAAATGATAATCTAAAAATACCACACTTACATACTACCAATACATATTGGTTTACAATATTAATATGTTACACCAAAGTAAATCTCGAATGCAGTTCTAAACAATATTATACAAGCATGCTAACATCAAATCTTGTCCATATATTATCATGCAACAGCGGAAGCTCTTAATAATCACCTGAGAATAAACATGCTTTAAACGTCAACAAAAATGTTGGTAAGTTATAGGTTTAACTTATATATCAAATTGTAATAATAGACCACAAGATTTCATCTTTCAATAACATGCAATCTGCATAAAAATCATTCGTATGGTTGAACACCTGGTAACCGAATGTATCTACAATATCCCCATATATAAATATCGAAGTACTAAAGCAGTTCAAATTCCCTGACTGGGGCTTGTCAATGCCCCATAGATCTATCTTTAGGATTCGCGTCAATTGGTGGCAATTATAATAAACACCAATTCTTAGGTTACCAAGTTCAACAAGGGCGATATCTGGTATAACGATTCAACATAGAATGTAGTTTCAATACTTGTGTCTATTTTGTAAATCATTTTCAAAACTGCATGTATTCTCATCCCAAAATATTAGATTTTTAAAAGTGGGACTATAACTCACTTTCACAGATTTTTACTTCGTCGGGAAGTAAGACTTGGCCACTGGTCGATTCACGAACCTATAACAAATATGTACATATATATCAAAGTATGTTCAAAATATATTTACAACATTTTTAATACGTTTTGCTTGATTTAAGTTTATTAAGTCAGTTGTCCTCATTAGTAACCTACAACTAGTTGTCCACAGTTAGATGTACAGAAAATAAAGCAATATATATTATCTCGAATCAATCCACGACCTCGTGTATACAAGCCTCAGGCTAGATCACAACTCAAAGTATATATAATATTTTGGAATCAACCTCAACCCTGTATAGCTAACTCCAATATTACTGCATATAGAGTGTCTATGGTTGTTCCGATATATATATATATATATATATATATATATATATATATATATATATATATATATATATATATATATATATATATATATATATATATATATATATATGGGTCGATATGATATGTCAAAACATTGTATTCGATTCTATGGTATCCCAAGATTACATAATATATTAGAATACATGTATAATACAATATGAGTTAGCTAGGATATGATTAAAATAGATTTGTTACCAATTTTCACGTACCTACAACAAGAAAAATTATCCAATCTTGTTTTACCCATAACTTCTTCGTTTTAAATCCGTTTTGAGTGATTCAAGTTGCTATGGTTTCATATTGAACTTAAGTTTATGAATCTAAACAGAAAAAGTATAAGTTTATAGTCAGAAATACAGATTACAAGTCATTTTTGTAAAGGTAGTCATTTCAGTCGAAAGAACGACGTCTAGATGACCATTTTGGAAAACATACTTCCACTTTGAGTATTACCATGATTTTTGGATATAGTTTCATGTTCATAAGAAAAATCATTTTTCCAGAAGAACAACTTTTAAATCAAAGTTTATAATAGTTTTTAATTAACTAACCCAAAACAGCCCGCGGTGTTACTACGACGACGTATATCCGATTTTACGGAGTTTTTCATGTTTTCAGGTTTTAAATCATTAAGTTAGCATATCATATAGATATAGAACATGTGTTTAGTTGATTTTAAAAGTCAAGTTAGAAGCATTAACTTTTGTTTGCGAACAAGTTTAGAATTAACTAAACTATGTTCTAGTGATTACAAGTTTAAACCTTCGAAGAAGGTAGTTTTATATATATAAATCGAATGATGTCATGAACATCATTACTATCTCAGGTTTTGTGGATAAACCTACTGGAAATGAGAAAAATAAATCTAGCTTCAAAGGATCCTTGGATGGCTTGAAAGTTCTTGAAGCAAAATCATGACACGAAAACAAGTTCAAGTAAGATTTCCACTCGAAATAAGATTGTTAAAGTTATAGAAATTGAATCAAAGTTTGAATATGAGTATTACCTTATATTAGAAAGATATCTTACTATAAATAAGAAAGATTTCTTGAGGTTGGATGATCACTCAAAGTGGATTTGTAAGATTGGAAGTAAGCTAGCAAACTTGGAAGTGTTGTTGGTGTGTTCTTGAGTAGTTATTTTATAACTTAGTTTATGTATGGATTTATTAACTAGAATGAGATAGATTTTGTTGAAGATGATGAAGAACACTTAGAACAAAGGAAGAACACTTGATAGAGAGTAATTTGATTCAAGAAAATTGCAAAGTGAATATGTTTGTGAGAGTACTACTTCACGTGAATTTGGAGTTCCCATATAGGCTCCATTAGTTTGTAATTTTGTGAGATATTTCATGCTAGAAGTTAAATGATGGTTCCCACATGGTTAGGTGACCCACAAGGGCTGCTAAGAGCTGATCATTGAAGTGTATATACTAATAGTAAATACATTTAGAAGCTAGGTATTGTACGAGTACGAATACGAGTGCATACGAGTAGAATTGTTGATGAAAATGAACGAGGATGTAATTGTAAGCATTTTTATTAAGTAGAAGTACTTTGATAAGTGTCTTGAAGTCTTTCAAAAGTCTATGAATACATATTAAAACACTACATGTATATGCATTTTAACTGAGTCGTTAAGTCATCGTTAGTCGTTACATGTAAATGTTGATTTGAAACATTTAAGTTAACGCTCTTGTTAAATGTTGTTAACCCAATGTTTATAATATCTAATATGATGTTAAATTATTATATTATCATGATATTATGATATATTAATATGTCTTAATATGATATATATACATTTAAATGTCGTTACAACGATAATCGTTACATATATGTCTCGTTTCGAAATCCTTAAGTTAGTGGTCTTGTTTTTACATATGTAGTTCATTGTTAATATACTTAATGATATGTTTACTTATCATTTATCATGTTTATATATAGTGTAACAATATCTTAAAATGATTCATATGTAATTAGTAAAGCGTTGTTATAACGATAATCGTTATATATATATATATATATATATATATATATATATATATATCATTTTCAAGTTTCTTAATTCAATAGTCTCATTTTTATGTATATAACTCATTGTTAAAATACCTAATGAGATACTTACTTATCATAATATCATGTTATTTTACAAGTTTTAACGTTAGGCTTGAAACCTAATTCAATAGTCTCACTGGTCAACTTGGGTGGTCAATTGTCTATATGAAACCTATTTCAATTAATCAAGTCTTAACAAGTTTGATTACTTAACATGTTGGAAACACTTAATCATGTAAATATCAATTTCATTTAATATATATAAACATGAAAAAGTTCGGGTCACTATAGCGTTAGGCTTGAAGATTCTGAATAGACAACAACGTCCCTTACCCCCAACGCCCGTGTAGTCTGTGAAATGCCCCGTCCTAATCCATCTGGACTCGAACCCATGACCACACGCTAACCCGACACCACACTAAACCATTCCTCCATCCTTGTGTTTCTGTTTTAAATCCTAATCTAAATATATTTAACGTGTTTTCTATATTCATCATCTTCTTCATTACCAAACCATCGATCAGAACCATAAACTAGTTACTATATCAGTTTATTGGTTTGAATTAAGGAGTTTAATTGAAACATAAATGACTTGTATAAATGGTCGAATTTAGTAGTGAAAATAAAATAAATATTTTTTTTTATAACACTGAAGAACAACTCACGGTTTAAAAAAAAAATCAAACATCGATTCGATAATCTGGACATTATCATATCAAAATTACAATGTGAAACCGGTTCTAACTCAATCCTAGAAACTTTAGGAACCATCAAATTAACTTAAATCATAACAGAAAAATTGAATTCGATAGAAGAACATCGTTTGACTTTTTATCTTAAAATCTTTGACTCGTAAAATTCATGATCGATATAACGAATTGAGAGCTGAGATTTGGCAAGTAGTTTAAGTAAATGAATGCTAACAAGGATGCATTACTGGATTTTGGTAACTGATTCGATTTGTAATTCTGTCTAAAAAGTGTAAATACCGAACGGTTTAAGAAAGAAAAAAAATAGGTGTGTTCTTCGATTTGTGATACTGCAGACGAATTATTAGGCTATAATGCAGATAAACAATCCAATGAGAATAAACAAAATAATAAAAAGTAAGAAAACGATAGCTAACAAATTCGCTTCAGTAAATCGTACTACGAATTGATAATTATAATTAATTTTATATTTAATAATATTAATAATAGAACCTAATATATTAATATTAATATTTTTAGATAATACAAAAACTGATTTTTAATAATATCATTAATTAATGATAACATATAATAATTTGTATTATTTTCTAATAACTATAATAATATTGTTAATAATAATAAAAAATGGTGATTACTATATTGATAAAAATAATAATAATAGTAATATGATAATATTGTTAATAATCATGATGATAATAATGATCATAATAATACTACTAATAATATAACAAATTACATGTAACAATTTCCTTATTATAATTGTAATAATGCTTATAACACTTAATAATATTAAGTAAAGTGATAAGATAATGATAATGATATTAAAATTAATAAAAATTTTAACACAGTATCTGTATCAAATTTTATATCCGTTAATATTAATAGTATTAATACTAATATTAATATTATTATTGGTAATACTAATGAAGTAATAATAATACTAATTATGATATCCATTTTCATTTTATTTTACATATTTAATTTTATAAAAAAATATAACATATAATAATTCAAATTATATTTCTATTTATTATTTATATATATATACACACATCTCTATTTACAATTAATTGTTCGTGAATCGTCGAGGATAGTCAAAGGTTAAATGAATATATGAAACAGTTCAAAATATTTGTGACTCAACATTACAGACTTTGCTTATCGTGTCGAAACCATTACAAGATTAAGTTTAAATTTGGTCGGAAATTCCCGGATCGTCACAGTACCTACCCGTTAAAGAAATTTCGTCCCGAAATTTGAGTGAGGTGGTCATGGCTAACAATAAAAATGTTTTCATGACGAATATGAGTTGATAACTTGAGTTTTATCATCATTGAGTAATATGGATAAAAATAATTCGATTATTCGAAGAGTACGAATGAAGCTATCACCAAAGAGTAAAATAGGAAAGTAAAGATTCATCTTAACTTTTGACAGAGTCAGGGTTGAATTCCTTAATTCAAGGGATTTAAAGAAAATCTTCGAAATCTAAAAGATTTGATTCTTCGGCGAGAAAGGAAATTAAGATCTCTATAATTAAATACGGTGATCTGCCTTGATTACTCTGTCTGATATTTCCATTGTAAATTAAACTCTTCCGTTCCATTATTCTCACCATTCTTATACTTTCTTTCTTAGTTCATACATCCAAAAGATTGTGAAAATGCTTAATCCAGTTCTAATCCTTGATATTTTTCTAATTATCATTTCTATCATCCTTCTTTTCAATCTTCCATCAGAAGAATCTGTTTACTTCTACTATTACCTTGGGGTGATACTATTCTTAATTATACCGTATCTTTATATTGCTATCCGTATTAATATCCACGGTTTGTAATCTCCGTGTTGTTATTGGGCTTTATATTTTCTCTTATATTTTGGAGCTCTTTGCTTTTTTATTCTCTTCTCAACCTCTAGTAAAGCGAGTAATGGTCCAGAATTCGTAAGTATGGAGTTTTGAATGAACTTAATGTTCTAAGAAAGAACGTAATAGCACGATTTGATTTGTTAAATTACCTGAATCACTGAGAGTAGAACTATCAAGAATATACTTTATTGATATGTTCAGAAGTTAAGCAGAATGAAAGTGGTATGTAACATGGCACGTGATGACGTCATGATCTATGAATCATCACGTCCCATTAGAAACTCAGCATGACTTACTGTAATATAATCACGTTGATCAAGTGTCATTATATTATACTAATTCATGCATCAATTTCTTTATATTTCTCCAGGATTCATTCATAAATTAAACTTAGATTTTACAGAAGTTTCCAATATAATGAAACACAGGAAGCACGAAGAGGTATATAATTTCGGACGAGAATATTTATGAAAATATCCTCAGAAATATCGAAGATATTTATGATGATATTTTGGAATTTCCAAATTCGAAGGTTGATGAAGAAAAATTTTTCGCAAGATTTTAACATGACTTCGGAGTAAGATATTCTCTAAAGATTTCAACGTATCCAGAATTACCTGGATTCTTTGAATATAGGGTATGGTCCTTGTATTTGTCCTTGGTCTCCTTCGTGGTTAGCTCAATCCGTTTTCCAGTTCCAACTTTTCTGAGCTTTTCCAACATACTATTCTTTATCATCAAACTTCCGATGATTAAGGTCGTTTACGGTTGCCTACAGTTTCTGCTGCTTCATTCAGCTTTTTCAAAGTTCAATGTATTGATTCGCAGACTGGGTGCTTTTCAGAATTTCAGAATGGAAGATCATAGTTCTAAGAGATAAATGTTATATGGATACATATAACTGTTGATGTGGAAACGCTGCGAGACTCACAATACAGATTTGCTGATTCCCGATAATTGGTATGGCAATTCTTGTTACAAGATGCGGATGAGTACCTGATGAGACTTCAATAAATAAATTTAGTGATTTGTCGGAGAGATTTAAACCAAGGAGCGACGACGTTGTTGGTACATCTGCTGGTAATATGGTGGAATATAAAAGGTTCCCCGGTAACAATAAAAGAGCACGCATATATATCAAGGTTATAGTAAGGCTAGTCCGACTGAAAAGTCGAAGTTGACTTGTTGGAGCTGTGACAAATTTGACTAATTCGTAAAGAGGTTGCAAAGTTATTTTTGGTAATAACAATTCCAAGGAATTATAAGTTCATTTTAAACTTCTACTTAGCTTCCAAGAGTTTTTCAGGTGCATGCCCATATGCATAAGTTCTTTCTTTCATAGGTATCGTGTGGTTGGATCATCCTCTCGATTGAGGTGTTTTCAAGAGTCATGAAAGGTTTGAGCGCAGATTGTAATCGTCAGGATACAAATGAGGTTTAAGATGAAATCAAGTGGCAAACTTGAAGAATTGTTTAGTTTCATATGTTATAATCAATATTTTAATTCATTTTTAATTGTCCAATCTTGATAGTCCACAGTCGATAGTCCACAGTTAACAGTCCAATAATTCATATATAGTTTAATTTATAATATTCGAATTAATTAATACGTATCGTGACCCGTGTACATGTCCCAGACTCAATCACAACTCAAACTATATATGTCATTGTAGAATTAACCTCAACCCTGTATAGTTAACTCTCGCATTACTGCATATAGAGTGTCTATGGTTATTCCAAATAATATATATAGATGCGTCGATATGATATGTCAAAACTTTGTATACGTGTCCCGATATTTAAATGCGTAAATAACAGTATTTAAATGACGATAAATAAAGTGCGTAAAATAAATAACAGAAATTAAATGACGATAGATAAAATTGCGAGAATATAAATTGCGATAAATAAACTGCAATAAATAAAATGTAATACGAAATTAACAGTTAGCTAGGAACAGTTAGCTAGGATTTTGTTAGCGTGGATTCTTAACAAACTTTTTTCATGGTTAAATTGTTTGTTTCTAACAATTTTTATTTTTTTTTGTCCAATGTTTTCTTCATTATGCCACTTGTTGGATTCTGATAGATCAAAATCCAAATATGAAATTAAATTAAAAGGGTTATTCTGTGGTGAACGGATACGTATATCGGTGGTTGTAAATAGGATAGTAAATGACTGTTGAATTAGATTTGAAAGAATGTACAGTATACTTATTAATGTGAAATCTAAATATTCCTCGGGTATTACCTACCCGTTAAAATATTTTCACCATTAACAGTTTGTACGAAAGAATTTTTAATTACAATCTTTATGAAAAAATATATATACATATATATTTTCTTCAGATGTAATCATGGATTTAATGAGTCAATATGATATTAAACTCATTTGATTTACCGTTAGAACAAGAATATATAACCTCTAAAACATTAGAGATTACATAATCGCCATGTCGAACGAAGATAGATGATGTAGAACGATTCATAGAACGATGATCATGCTCGAGGTACATAATAAGATGTTGAGGCGTGTTTTATTGAAACTTAAGTTGTTGGTGGTACTGGTATTGATTTTGGTGGTACTGTTGGTGCCGGTGATGTTGCTGAAGCTGATACGTTTTGCACCATATTTTTCAAGGCTACAATTCGGGCGCGAAGCTCGTTGACTTCAGCTACTACTCCGGGATGATTGTCGGTTGGAACGAGCGAATGAATAAGGTTTAGAATCTAAGATATTATGTAATCATGATAAGATATTCGAGAAATGAGTGTGAAAATGGTGTTTCGAACTAGTTTACTGGTAAGTGCATCAGGTTCTTCGTCAAGAGGTGAATTTGATTGACGGAAAGGATCACCTTCTTCTTGTCTCCAATGATTAAGTAGGCTACGATCTCATCAGATGAATTGGGGATGGATGATTGGTTGATTCATTCTGGTGACATTGCTTTCGGAGCTTAGGTGAAACTCCATATCGGAATAGCTGTCGGAATCCGAGTAATTCGAACTGGTTAAGGGATTCATCTCGTACGATCAGATGAAGGATTTTCGATAAGAAATAGATTATAGGATGCAGATTAGTACCCTGCAATACATAATTTACATATGCATATATAATGCTAATATCCCATATGTTACGGAGAAATCTACGTAAGCTGTCAGGCAAAGATAACAATAACAGATACGCTAAGATATGAATTTATCTATACACTGTCTATACAATAGAGGCAGTAAGACATGTCTAGACTAAGAATGATAAGCAGGTAATTTCCTAAAGATGATAAACAGATGATTTTTGACTAAAAATGATAAGCAAAACTTTTGACATGCAGACACGGTCGAAGTCCAGACTCACTAATGCATCTAAACAACTATCAGTTAGACACACTAATGCAAGACCTGGTTCGCTAAGACCACCGCTCTGATACCAACTGAAATGCCCCGTCCTAATCCATCTGGACTCGAACCCATGACCACACGCTAACCCGACACCACACTAAACCATTCCTCCATCCTTGTGTTTCTGTTTTAAATCCTAATCTAAATATATTTAATGTGTTTTCTATATTCATCATCTTCTTCATTACCAAACCATCGATCAGAACCATAAACTAGTTACAATATCAGTTTATTGGTTTGAATTAAGGAGTTTAATTGAAACATAAATGACTTGTATAAATGGTCGAATTTAGTAGTGAAAATAAAATAATTTTTTTTATAACACTGAAGAACAACTCACGGTTTAAAAAAAAATCAAACATCGATTCGATAATCTGGACATTATCAGATCAAAATTACAACGTGAAACTGGTTCTAACTCAATCCTAGAAACTTTAGGAACCATCAAATTAACTTAAATCATAACAGAAAAATCGAATTCGATGGAAGAACATCGTTTGACTTTTTATCTTAAAATCTTTGACTCGTAAAATTCATGATCGATATAACGAATTGAGAGCCGAGATTTGGCAAGTAGTTTAAGTAAATGAATGCTAACAAGGCGGCATTACTGGATTTTGGTAACTGATTCGATTTGTAATTCTGTCTAAAAAGTGTAAATACCGAAAGGTTTAAGAAAGAAAAAAATAGGTGTGTTCTTCGATTTGTGATACTGCAGATGAATTATTAGGCTATAATGCAGATAAACAATCCAATGAGAAGAAACAAAATAATAAAAAGTAAGAAAACGATAGCTAACAAATTCGCTTCAGTAAATCGTACTACGAATTGATAATTATAATTAATTTTATATTTAATAATATTAATAATAGAACCTAATATATTAATATTAATATTTTTAGACAATACAAAAATTGATTTTTAATAATATCATTAATTAATGATAACATATAATAATTTGTATTATTTTCTAATAACTATAATAATATTTTTAATAATAATAAAAAATGGTGATAACTATATTGATAAAAATAATAATAATAATAGTAATATGATAATATTGTTAATAATCATGATGATAATAATGATCATAATAATACTACTAATAATATAACAAATTACATGTAACAATTTCCTTATTATAATTGTAATAATGCTTATAACACTTAATAATATTAAGTAAAGTGATAAGATAATGATAATGATATTAAAATTAATAAAACTTTTAACACAGTATCTGTATCAAATTTTATATCCATTAATATTAATAGTATTAATACTAATATTAATATTATTATTGGTAATACTAATGAAGTAATAATAATACTAATTATGATATCCATTTTCATTTTATTTTACATATTTAATTTTATAAAAAAATATAACATATAATATTTCAAATTATATTTCTATTTATTATTTATATATATATATACACACATCTCTATTTACAATTAATTGTTCGTGAATCGTCGAGAATAGTCAAAGGTTAAATGAATATATGAAACAGTTCAAAATATTTGTGACTCAACATTACAGACTTTGCTTATCGTATCGAAACCATAACAAGATTAAGTTTAAATTTGGTCGGAAATTCCCGGGTCATCACAGTCTGACTACAGGCATACACGTTCAGACGGCTCATCGAATTGAGCGACTCGGTTGGGTAACGTATTAACATTCCACAAAGGTCTAAACCTTCTTAAGCATAATAGAATACGTGGTTTACTATATCCGAGAGACGTGATGTGTTTCAATGCTTTCGTTAATGATTGGTTTTAAAAGATAGTTAGGCCCTTAATGTAACATCCCAAAATTTTAAGATAATATTTTATGAGAATTTATTAGTGATTCGCTATGTTTAAGTATTTAACTAGCAAAATAAAATAGACAATTCAAGAATTTGTTAGTTAAATATTGGCAAGGACTAGTCATGCAAAGTATGAAATGAGATGGTTAGTTAGTGTTAAGGACCACCTAAACTATGTTTTGGTGGGGAGGGACCTAAGTTGCCAACTAGTGAAAGTTTATAAGTATTAAACTAGTCATGAAGCTTCTAGTTCATTTTGGGGAGAAAGTCCAAGAAAGAAAGAAAGAAAGAAAGAACGGGAGAGAAAGAGATGGGAGAAATTAGGGTTTTCAATTAGTGATCTAACCCTATAACAATCAAGTAAGTCTACAATCAAGGAAGCTAGTAGCACAAAGAAGTAAGAAGATCATCATCAACATCCATTTCTTCATGTTTTTCAAGTTTGAAGTCTTAAGAAGAAGTTGAGGTAAAACTAGTACACTTGAAATTATTGAAGTTTATGTTTATTTTATGCTTAGATCATGATGTAATGGATGTTTTATGAGTTGAGTTAGTGAATTTCGGATTTAAGTGCTATGGTGTATGTCTAAATGGGTTTTGTTAATGAAATGAAAGTATAAGAGTAGATTATGATGGGTTTAGGTTATGTTTATGTATAAATATTAGTTTTATAGTATTATGATACATGAATATGCATAATACTAGTTAAAAGATTGTGCATGGGGAAGAAGATGATTATATGTGTAATGAAATAGGTAAATATGGTTTTGTGCACATAAGGTGTTTGATAAAATGCTTCAATGAAAGTGAAAATTGTAATTTAACAAGAAATGTTATGGATAACGAGCTTATGATGAGTAATGAAATAATATAGTAGTTATTAATGGTAAAAAGGAGATTAAGAAGGTTAAAGACTAGTAAGTTATGTTGTGCATGAAATGAGGTTAATTAGTTAAGATTAATCTAGTTATGATTATAAAGATTAAAGGAAAAGTATGATTAATGCGAAATGACAAGATTAGCATTTTGTGTATTAGGTGCTAATCAAGGAAAGGAAGCAAACTTGGATGCAAATCGACAAGTGGCAAAGGTGAGTTAAATGGGGGTAATATGGGCGGGTCAAGGGTGATCATGGAATCCATGATCATAAGTTATGTAAAAGAGATGGTTATGATTATTCTATGTTTTTGAGTTTAATTATAGAAGTGTACTTGTGGTTATTTTGAATATGAGATAGGATGATATGGGTGACTTAATGCTCCCGGATTGCATCCGTGCAAGAGGGTGACGATTAAGTTCATTAGGTAAAGCTTAGACTTTTCGTCTATGTCAAAGTGCAAAGCTTAGACTTCATGTCTATTATAAGGCGAAAAGCTTAGACTTTGTGTCTATGTCAATGTGTAAAGCTTAGACTTTATGTCTATGTCCATATCACGTGATAAGCTTGGATTTATATCCATGTTAATTGTAAGCTTGGACGGGGTCCATGTTAAGAGTAAGCTTGGATTTATATTCATGTTAAGTGTAAGCTTGGACGATGTCCATGTTATGTGTAATCTTGAACACACATCTATGATAATGTTTTAAGCTTGAACTATGTACATGTCATGTGCTAAGATTAGACGTATGCCTAGGATGCGAGATGATCAAGTCCGAAACACGAAATCAACCTTTGGGTTGGAAGGTTATGGTTACGTTATGATTGTGTTTATGTTTTAAGTTTAAGATATTTATTTACCATTAACTCACTAAGCGTATTGCTTATCCCGTTATGTTGTTAATGTTTGTTAGGTTCTTATGCATCGAGAAGGTATGGGACGACAACGTTTTAGAGGAGCATTCGGCACTTAGCAAGTGGTATGCAAGTCTCTTATTTGAATCTAGCTTTATGATAACCGCTTATTAACGCCAAGGGTCAAAAGTGTATTAAGATAAAAGATGTTTATGTTTGTTTATGTGTTATGACGATAAAAACAGGTTGGAACGGAGTTGTTATGCGTTGATAGTCAAACGGGTCACAAGTGTTAATTTGGTTAAAAACTACCATGTCAGGGCTTGATCCCGGAATGGGATTAAAAGATCCCGGAATGGGATCAAAGGTGATTTTCAAGAAATCTGATCAGAACCTGATCCCATAGTGGGATGATGGGATCCCATAGTGGGATCTAAAAAAAAATGTCATCGTTTAAGGGCGTTAAAAGTTGGTATCAGAGCTATGGTTTAAGGGACTTGGATAATCCACTATAGAGATTATCTAGGCTTAAACCAACTCTAAGTTTTAATAAGCGGTTTATGACTTGCATGATAGATAATGTTTAAAGTATTATGTCATGTTCCTTAGGATTGTATATAATGCTAGAAACTAGGAGAAAGGAATGGGAAGAATGAATGTGTGTTATGCATGAGTTTTTTTAGTATTTTTGAGAAAACTATGCACTTGTGATGTGCTGTACGAGAGTGGTTTGGTACACCCGGATTGCATCCGTGCAAGAGGGTGATGATCAAACCCACTAAGTAATAAAGCTTGGATCCATGTCAATGATGATGAGCTTGGACTTGTGTCCATGAAAATGACGATGAGCTTGGACTTGTGTCCATGTCAATGATGATGAGCTTGGACTTGTGTCCATGAAAATGATGATGAGCTTGGACTTGTGTCCATGTCAATGATGATGAGCTTGGACTTGTGTCCATGAAAATGATGATGAGCTTGGACTTGTGTCCATGTCAATGATGATGAGCTTGGACTTGTGTCCATGTCAATGAGGATTAGCTTGGACTTGTATCCATGTTGATGATGATAAGCTTGGACTTGTGTCCATGTCGATAATGGTAAGCTTGGATCCATGGTAAAGTTAATGAGCTTGGACTTGCATCTATGGTAAAGTTAATGAGCTTGGACTTGCGTCCATGGTAGAGTTAATGAGCTTGGACTTGCGTCCATGGTAATGTTAGTGAGCCTGAACTTACGTCCATGTTAATCTTGATGAGTTTAGACCTTATGTCTATGGATTTGTGTTTAGCTTAGGCACAATCTTAGGTCATCCCTAGTAAGTTGTGTCTATGGTGTGGTATGACCGGATCCGATACAAGAAAGAAACTTGCGGGTTGACAGGTTATGTTTTGGTTATGATTATGCTAATGCTAAGAGTACTCTTGGGTTTTCGTGACCACGAGTTCTATATAGGATGATGTAAGTTGCAAGTTTAAGATGAACAAACACATGAATAGAAATGGTTATGTAAAGTAGTTGTCAAAAGTATAATAAATGTACCCTTAAGTTAAGATGACTAAAGACGATGTAACGGAAACGAGAAAAGCGTGAAAGCGGTTCAAGTAATACTGAAGCGTGAAAAGAATGAAATTTAGGGATGGAGCTTAGCATCCCTGATCGTTTAGAATATTAAGAAGTCATGAAAAGAAAAGGAAGTATGAAGGGAATGTGTACTCAGTCCGGGTTGGACTGGGACCCGAACCCGATCTAGAATAGAAGAAGGGTAAAGGAGTCACGAGATGTATGGTAGGTACCTTCCTTTACACCTGCACATGTTTTGTGTAACTTCCTACATGAATGCATATAGGCCTTAACCTTTAATTGGATAGGTAACGAAACTATATAGTTGTGACTATAGTGAGTAAATGATTATTTTGTTCCCTTGGAGTGGGGTTAGTATGTTGCAATGGAAATGTATAGCAATGAACCTTCAAGTGAAGGGACTGAATGAAAAGAAAGAGTTTCCCTTAGGCAAATGTAAGAATGTTAAGAGGACCAAATTACTTACTTTTAAGGTAGAAATGTCATGAGCAAGAGATCTCTTTGGTCCTAGAAGGAGAGAAAGATGTGATAGATTAGATTGAACCGATTGTAAGTACCTATAAATATTTGGATCTTCATAGCTTTAAGACTACACAAATGTAAGAAGAACAAGATTGAATGTAAAAAGCCTGAAAAAGAGTAGTTCTTCTTATATTAAAAAGGAAGAGATATGGTACATCAAATGATTGTAGTATGATGTAAGACTTAGTAGACAGTTAAGAAAACTAATTAAGCATGGGGAGTAAAATTTTGCATGAGAATGAGCAATCCAACTATCATGGTACTTAAGAACTGGTTGCGACTAAGTAGTAAGATGTGCATGATGTACGATGTTTAAAATAAAGACTAAGTGTATATACGAATGTGTATTATCGGTATCTAATGTGAGGGATGAGAAGATTTTTATGTTATGGTAATGAATTTAGGGAATGGAAGGAGGCGTCTTTGAAAATTCGCATGAGAATAGTCTGAAGAGAATTCATGAAAATAGGCATTGAAATGAGCTCTAAATCATAGATTGTACCTTATGGGTACATATATGAATAGTTGATTATCACAATGAAGGTACATACGAGTCCATATTTAAAATGTTGGGCATAATCAGAAGTGGAGA
The DNA here is from genome assembly GCF_046630445.1 of Rutidosis leptorrhynchoides. NCBI lineage: Eukaryota > Viridiplantae > Streptophyta > Magnoliopsida > Asterales > Asteraceae > Rutidosis > Rutidosis leptorrhynchoides. Next base: position 83,875,413 of record NC_092339.1, on the reverse strand, counting down.
AGCATGTTAAGGAACATGTTATGAATAGAAAGGAGAAATAATCGATAATAAGTTATCACCTATAAGCAACAGTGATATGGGATGACGATAAGAGGAGTTATGAGTGTCATTAGTCAGAGAACAAGACACAGATGTTTGGTAAGAACTTAAAATTGTAAAGTTAGTTTTGACTACAGAGTGGGAAAAATTAAAGAGTAAGGTTCCCTACCCGTAAAGATGATGAGATATGCATTTATGGCTACATTTGCGTGGTAGCAATGAGTCTTACGACATGTTCTGGTTATGTATTGAAAAAGGAGCAGGTTCCGCTATTCATTAGCCAGAGAATATGATGTAGAAATTGACGATGAAAATGAAAATAGCGTACGTTTGATTTATAATTATATGAGATAATATTGAAGGCTTGTTCAAGTAATTAAGAGAATTTTATAAGCACAAAGAATTTAATGGGTTTTGCATGAGGTATGTCAGATTCCCCGTTTCTAGTTAATGTGGTTAAGAGGAAAAAAAAGGGGGGGTTAAGTGAAAATACTTGGTTGAAGGGAGCATAATAATGGAAGATTGATCATGGTGATAATATGATCGTTAACTTTATGGAGATAGATGAAGGTTGAAATAATGGTACCTCTATAGACTTTAGTAGAAATATTTTACCAAGAAAGAACCTATGGAAGATTCAAAGGTATGTAAGTTTATGTACAAGTGATATGTGGGGAGCAAATGCGGGCTCTTGTATAGATTCGTGAATAGAGACTAAGAGATTATAGAAGATTTTAAATATTTAAGCAAATGAGTCATATAATGTGTGATTTGATGAAGAGACTTGAAAGATGAATTTTACAAGTGTAAAATTGGTGAAGGGTGTAATTTAATTAAGAAGAGAAAGGTACTTGATAAGATTCAAATGTAGTTGATAAGATTTTTGAATTCACCAAGAAATATAAAGGAATGTTCGTGAGGACACGAACAACCTAACAGGGGGAGAGTTGTAACATCCCAAAATTTTAAGATAATATTTTATGAGAATTTATTGGTGTTTCGTTATGTTTAAGTATTTAACTAGCAAAATAAAATAGACAATTCAAGAATTTGTTAGTTAAATATTGGCAAGGACTAATCATGCAAAGTATGAAATGAGATGGTTAGTTAGTGTTAAGGACCACCTGATAGTGCTCCAAATGAATATATATTTAGTAGCAATATCCTCCCAATATGTAAATTATTTAGTTGTAATTGTCCTATTTTAAGTTGTAATCGTTTATATTAAATAAGTGCGAAGACAAAAGGCGAAAACGAAGAATTGAAGACGCAAATGTCCAAAAAGCTCAAATGTACAAGATACAATCCAAGTGGTTCAATTTAATGATGAGAAACGTCTAAAATTGACAAAAGTACAAGTTACGAAGCGAAAAGCATGAAGATTAAAGAATTGGAGAAAAAGTGCCACTAAAGTTGGAAAAGTGCCACTAAAGCCATAGTGCACTCAAAAGTGCCACTAAAAAGTGAGTAAAAGACTCGCACGGATTTTGGAAGTTAAGGAAAATAATTTTTGTGCAAAGTTACAAATCGCGAAATGCAAAGTACAAGATATTAAATTATACGAAAGGACGTTCGAAAATCCGGAACCGGTACCCGAGCCAACTATCAACGCGCGACGCAACGGACCAAAAATTATGAGTCTACTATGCACAAGAATATAATATAATATATATAATTATATAAATTATATATAAATTATATATATTTATATATTATGTCGACAAAGAAGAAAACAAGCAAATGTGGCTGGATCCAGCTGGCCATGCGATCGCATGGCCTGGAAGGCAAAAAGCCATGTGATCGCATGGGGCCAAAATCCTGGCCACATCTATAAATAACCAATGAATTCGACGAGTAAAAAACATATATATATATATATATATATATATATATATATATATATATATATATATATATATATATATATATATATATATATATATATATATATATATATATTATAGTATAGGGTAGTTTTATATTAGATTAGTTTGGGTTATGTAAAGGTTATTTTACGGGTTTTAAAGTCGAAGCTCTGTCCGTGTAACACTACGCGATAAATAATCAATGTAAGCTATGTTCTCCTTTTTAAATTGATGTCTCGTACTTAAGTTATTATTATGCTTATTTAAGACGAAGTAATCATGATGTTGGGCTAAAAATATTAAAATTGGGTAATTGGATTTTGTACCATAATTGGGGTTTGGACAAAAGAACGACACTTGTGGAAATTAGACTATGGGCTATTAATGGGCTTTATATTTGTTTAACTAAATGATAGTTTGTTAATTTTAATATAAAGATTTACAATTGGACGTACCTATAAATAACCATATACACTCAAATCGGACACGATGGGCGGGGTATTTATACGTACGAATAATAGTTCATTTAACCGGACACGGGAATGGATTAATAGCCACTAGAATTATTAAAAGAGGGGTGAAATTATGTACAAGGACACTTGGCATAATTGATAACAAAGTATTAAAACCTTGAGTTACACTCAGTCGATATCCTGGTGTAATTATTAAACAAAGTATTAAGACCTTGTTACAGTTTAAGTCCCCAATTAGTTGGAATATTTGACTTCGGGTATAAGGATAATTTGACGAGGACACTCGCACTTTATATTTATGACTGATGGACTGTTATGGACAAAAACCAGACGGACATATTGAATAATCCAGGACAAAGAACAATTAACCCATTGGGAATAAAATAAAATCAACACGTCAAACATCATGATTACGGAAGTTTAAATAAGCATAATTCCTTTATTTTCATATTTAATTGCACTTCTAATTATCACATTTTTAATTATCGCAATTTTATTTCATCGCACTTTTATTTATTGCAATTTCATTATCGTTATTTATTTTACGCTTTAAATTAAGTCTTTTATTTATTTAATATTTTACATTAGGTTTTAACTGCGACTAAAGTTTTAAAATCGACAAACCGGTCATTAAATGGTAAACCCCTTTTTATATATTATTATATATAATTATAAATATTTGGTACAAATATAGTTAATTAAAATATAGTGTACAATAAGCCCGCTCCCTGTGGAACGAACCGGACTTACTAAAAACTATACTACTCTACGATTAGGTACACTACCTATAGTGTTGTAGCAAGGTTTAGGTATATCCCATCTGTAAATAAAATAATAAAACTTGTATAATATTTTGCAATAAAAATAATAGTATTTCGTATCCCTCCGCTCGCACATCAAGTTTTTGGCGCCGCTGCCGGGGACTCGGCGAAACGCTATATTTTTAATATATATTTGTATACATATATTTATATATCATTTTTAGAAAAACAATAAAAAACAATAAAAAAAAAACCCTGGAACCCAGACCCATGCGATCGCATGAGCCGGGTGTTGTAAAGCCATGCGATCGCATGGCCTGATCTGACACGCCAGAAACCCTATTTCAGCATTTATTACGGGGTATTATTTATTATTATTATTATTATTTAGGGTTATTTATAATAATATTTAGTTTTAGTTTTAATTTAATTTGTAATTTAAGTTTTAATTAGTTTTATAATTATAAAAAAATTAATACTTTTATAAAATATATAATATAAAAATAATATTTTTATAAAATTTATATTTTTATCATTTTAATTACAATTTGTATTTTTATCGTTTATTCGTACTATTTGTATTTTTATCGTTCGTAATTAGTTTTAAGACTAGTATTTTGCCGTAGCTTATTTTATATTTCTAGATTTTTAGGTTTTGCCGTAAAATCCCTTAAGTGCCTTTTCTTTAGATTAAGATTTATGTGCTTTAGAATTTTGCGACGCTGTTTATAAATTTTAGTACCTTTTAAGTTTCGACGTTTTTCTTTCTTATTTTTATTTTTCGACGTTTTTCGACGCGCTTCTTTTTCTTTCTTATTTCTCGACGATCTAGTTTTTAGGACATAGAATTTTCTATTTCTTCTCTAAAATTTCAAAAACGAAAAAAATATTTTAAGCGGTTAAATTGATAGACATCCAAATTTTCTGGTTCGTAGTAATAGTTGGATTTGTTAGTGGGTGAGTTGTGAGCTTCCGATTTAAAGGGTTCTGGCTCCCTGCTGCATCTATTGGCTATTCGAAACGTGGGCAAAATCAGAAAAGTCTATTAATTTGATAACTTATATAATTTTTATTTTTATAACTAATAGGATAATTAAGTAAATGCACCACATTGTAGCTAAAATTTGGTAATAAGCGCATTATGGAAAATCTCGAGAATATTTTGGAAACTCTTTATGACATCCGAAATCAATTTAATCAATACTCTCAAACGGGTGTTGATGACAATTTGTTCGGTCAATCTTGGATCACGAATGACGAAACAATAACTGGTTGTGAAATCTGTGGAGATTATCACTCAACATGGGAATGTTATTATTACGTTCCTATGGAAAATTATGCACCCATGGAACCTGAATGGAATGATTATGAAGAATACAATTCAAATTGGGATTATTCCTAAGAATATATCCAAACTCAACAACCAGAAGACGAGGAAAATTATGTGCCTGAAAATTCTTTAGATTATATGAAAATCAAACTCGAAGAACTCGATGCTCAAAATGAACAAATGAGAGAGTTTGTAAATCGGCAAGCTGAAACTCTATCAGATTACACACCTGTTGATCTGAGGAGTATTGTGCAAGAAAATCTCATATCATCGAATTTTGATGAATTCGAGAGCTCCGAAAAATCACCAATTATCCCGATGATACTTTTTATTCAGCTTTACCAATTTCACAACATATCGACACATTAGCCTCTACTAACGAAATCATCAATCAATCAATAAATGAAGAAGAAGTAAGGGTGACAAATTGGTACTCTTGGGAAAACGATAACGTTGAAAATTTTACTCCCGAGACCAAAGTGGTGGGACCGATAAGTACCATTAATGAAGAAGAATTTGCTTCGATCCCAAAATTCACCATTCCACAACCTTCCAATCTAATATTCTCAATAGACGAGTCATCTACTGAAGATGAACTACGAGCTGTAATAGATAATGACACCTCGGATTTCACCCAATTGGGTAATAGAGGTGAAACCTTTGATCCCGAGAATGAACGGAAAGAAATTTTAGGAATTGTCCACCCTATAGAAATAAGTATGTCGGTGTATATCGATCCATTTAACCAAGAACCAGAAAAGAGACATTTCCATTTACTAAAAGCTACACTAAAAAAAGAATTAAGTAGTGACGATCGGGTGGTTCTAAACTTTAAACTCATTGATATATTATACACCACCCGAGATGTAAATAACTGGCTCACTATTCTAATTCGTGAAACTTATTCTACCGACTTCACATGTCGTCAGCTAAGTGTGGGGAAGTCTAACCCCACTTAACGTTAAATTAGGGGTTCGGGTTAGTGCATAACTCGTTAATAAAAATGCACGATTAGGGTAAAAGACGCATTTTCAAAAATTAGCAAACAGTTCAGAAAAGCAACCGTTTTTGAAGAAAAATATGTGTGATAAAACAAGAAGGAATGAACGATGAGGTGCACCATCTATCATTCGACGAGCTTTGTAATTACAAACTGGGTATTATTAATCACTTTTCTACACTAATCACCCTCATGAATTTATAATTAGAGTCAGATTTCATGCAAATGAGGGCATTGCATGATCTCAAGTCTGGGGAAGGGTTATAAATTCTCTCGGGTTTATACTTGGCTTATTTTCTAAATTTTATGAAAATTTGAAAAATTTTCAACTAAATGAATTAAAAATCATGTTTATACATATTTATGAACGATAAAACTAGGTGTTAATGCCGAAATTATTGTTACCTCGGAAATGACATAAATTGAGAAACAACTAAAACGCTTGAATTTATTTATTAAGATATAAAAAGACGCATGAAAAAAGCCAAGTGTGGGGAGAATGTACCAAGTTATTCAATTAAAAACTATCTATCACATGTTTCTGTAAAGTTTATTGCAGGTGCTTTTGTTTTGGACTAAATTAACTGTTTTACCCGATTTATTGTAATACTTTTGAAAGAAAAGATGGATCTACACGATGAATCAATTCCATCATTAAAAGGAAGTAAAGTCTTTCGAAAAAGACACGCGCTTCTTGATTTAGGTCAAGAAGTTGTCGTCCAGACCAGCTGTAGGTTGACGAAAAATCTAGAAAAGTCATCTCTAAAATCAGTAGGAAATCCACGGACCTCAGCATCAAACAGGGTCGCCAAGTGGTCAGACTTATCCTAACCATGAGAGGATCTGTCTCGTAAAATGGGGAGGACACCGTGAAAATTAGCTGGATAAGACTAATGAATCAGACCCCCAGAAAGGATAATCTCCTTAAAAGATCAAAAATCAGCTTTTAAGACTGATATTACTCAATCCTAGAGATTGACCTTAAAGATTGAGAATTACAAACTCATGGAATTCAATGATATCTAAACTCGAGCTTGAACGAGAAAATATTTTGATCAAAATTACAAACCGATTTGTTTTCTTAAAATCCATTTTCAATGCGTTCATTACCATTGAACGTAAAATCCTAGGAATTCACCTGGAATTCATTAGGTCACCTGAACCAAATCGGGTGTCAACCGTAAGAACGGTGGTTGCATAGCATGGTCGGAGACAGGACCTTGTGCCAGACCGAAAAATCATAGGATGATCTTTACTATTGCTCCTACAAAGGATAGTAATTGCATCCGACACGTTTTAGACCATGAACAAATGCATGTCATTAGACATTGCCTTAACAGTTGCTTGTTCAACGCTTTCCTTTACAACCGGACGGTAGTTTGCCGAAAGGTAATATACGGAGCAAGTATACTGGACGTGTTGCTTTCCTAATACAAGGTTAGCAAGTGGGTGACACAAAACCGTAAGTTTTGAGCTAAAATTTTAAAATCTGAAACCCACAAAACCCACAAAAATATTTTGCAAACACCGGTGAAGGGTTATTCCGGAAAACTTATCTAGGGTAAAAGCTAGAATGAATTTTCAAAAGATCAAATGTTTTCATAAAGATCCAATTTTCTTAAGGATCTAAATTTTTATAGTCATGTGGGACTGTAAACCACATCGGTACTATCATTGTTTATACCGCCGTATCAAAATCACTAATGTATAAAGTGTGAAGAATAAAGAAGTGATTCGTATGATTTAATTTCAAGTTCTGTATTGCTTGAGGACAAGCAACGTTTAAGTGTGGGGATATTTGATAGTGCTCCAAATGAATATATATTTAGTAGTAATATCCTCCCAATATGTAAATTATTTAGTTGTAATTGTCCTATTTTAAGTTGTAATCGTTTATATTTAATAAGTGCGAAGACAAAAGGCGAAAACGAAGAATTGAAGACGCAAATGTCCAAAAAGCTCAAATGTACAAGATACAATCCAAGTGGTTCAATTTAATGATGAGAAACGTCTAAAATTGATAAGAGTACAAGTTACGAAACGAAAAGCATGAAGATTAAAGAATTGGAGAAAAAGTGCCACTAAAGCTGGAAAAGTGCCACTAAAGCCATAGTGCACTCAAAAGTGCCACTAAAAAGTGAGTAAAAGACTCGCACGGATTTTGGAAGTTAAGGAAAATAATTTTTGTGCAAAGTTACAAATCGCGAAATGCAAAGTACAAGATATTAAATTATACGAAAGGACGTTCGAAAATCCGGAACCGGTACCCGAGCCAACTATCAACGCGCGACGCAACGGACCAAAAATTATGAGTCTACTATGCACAAGAATATAATATAATATATATATAATTATATAAATTATATATATATATTATATATATTTATATATTATGTCGACAAAGAAGAAAACAAGCAAATGTGGCTGGATCCAGCTGGCCATGCGATCGCATGGCCTGGAAGGCAAAAAGCCATGCGATCGCATGGGGCCAAAATCCTGGCCACATCTATAAATAACCAACGGATTCGACGAGTAAAAAACATATATATATATATATAATACTCCTCTAATAATAATAAATAGATATATATATATATATATATATATATATATATATATATAGTATAGGGTAGTTTTATATTAGATTAGTTTGGGTTATGTAAAGGTTATTTTACGGGTTTTAAAGTCGAAGCTCTGTCCGTGTAACACTACGCGATAAATAATCAATGTAAGCTATGTTCTCCTTTTTAAATTGATGTCTCGTACTTAAGTTATTATTATGCTTATTTAAGACGAAGTAATCATGATGTTGGGCTAAAAATATTAAAATTGGGTAATTGGATTTTGTACCATAATTGGGGTTTGGACAAAAGAACGACACTTGTGGAAATTAGACTATGGGCTATTAATGAGCTTTATATTTGTTTAACTAAATGATAGTTTGTTAATTTTAATATAAAGATTTACAATTGGACGTACCTATAAATAAACATATACACTCAAATCGGACACGATGGGCAGGGTATTTATATGTACGAATAATAGTTCATTTAACCGGACACGGAAATGGATTAATAGCCACTAGAATTATTAAAACAGGGGTGAAATTATGTATAAGGACACTTGGCATAATTGATAACAAAGTATTAAAACCTTGGGTTACACTCAGTCGATAACCTGGTGTAATTATTAAACAAAGTATTAAGACCTTGTTACAGTTTAAGTCCCCAATTAGTTGGAATATTTGACTTCGGGTATAAGGATAATTTGACGAGGACACTCGCACTTTATATTTATGACTGATGGACTGTTATGGACAAAAACCAGACGGACATATTGAATAATCCAGGACAAAGAACAATTAACCCATGGGAATAAAATAAAATCAACACGTCAAACATCATGATTACGGAAGTTTAAATAAGCATAATTCCTTTATTTTCATATTTAATTGCACTTCTAATTATCACATTTTTAATTATCGCAATTTTATTTCATCGCACTTTTATTTATTGCAATTTCATTATCGTTATTTATTTTACGCTTTAAATTAAGTCTTTTATTTATTTAATATTTTACATTAGGTTTTAACTGCGACTAAAGTTTTAAAATCGACAAACCGGTCATTAAACGATAAACCCCATTTTATATATTATTATATATAATTATAAATATTTGGTACAAATATAGTTAATTAAAATATAGTGTACAATAAGCCCGCTCCCTGTGGAACGAACCGGACTTACTAAAAACTATACTACTCTACGATTAGGTACACTGCCTATAGTGTTGTAGCAAGGTTTAGGTATATCCCATCTGTAAATAAAATAATAAAACTTGTATAATATTTCGCAATAAAAATAATAGTATTTCGTATCCCTCCGCTCGCACATCACCACCTAAACTATGTTTTGGTAGGGAGGGACCTAAGTTGCCAACTAGTGAAAGTTTATAAGTATTAAACTAGTCATGAAGTTTCTAGTTCATTTTGGGGAGAAAGTCCAAGAAAGAAAGAAAGAAAGAAAGAAAGAACGGGAGAGAAAGAGATGGGAGAAATTAGGGTTTTCAATTAGTGATCTAACCCTATAACAATCAAGTAAGTCTACAATCATGGATGCTAGTAGCACAAAGAAGTAAGAAGATCATCATCAACATCCTTTTCTTCATGTTTTTCAAGTTTAAATTCTTAAGAAGAAGTTGAGGTAAAACTAGTACACTTGAAATTATTGAAGTTTATGTTTAGTTTATGCTTAGATCATAATGTAATGGATGTTTTATGAGTTGAGTTAGTGAATTTCGGATTTAAGTGCTATGGTGTATGTCTAAATGGGTTTTGTTAATGAAATGAAAGTATAAGAGTAGATTATGATGGGTTTATGTTATGTTTATGTATAAATATTAGTTTTATAGTATTATGATACATGACTATGCATAATACTAGTTAAAAGATTGTGCATGGGGAAGAAGATGATTATATGTGTAATGAAATAGGTAAATATAGTTTTGTGCACATAAGGTGTTTGATAAAATGCTTCAATGAAAGTGAAAATTGTAATATAACAAGAAATGTTATGGATAAGGAGTTTATGATGAGTAATGAAATAATATAGTAGTTGTTAATGGTAAAAAGGAGATTAAGAAGGTTAAAGACTAGTAAGTTATGTTGTGCATGAAATGAGGTTAATTAGTTAAGATTAATCTAGTTATGATTATAAAGATTAAAGGAAAAGTATGATTAATGCAAAATGACAAGATTAGCATTTTGTGTATTAGGTGCTAATCAAGGAAAGGAAGCAAACTTGGATGCAAATCAACAAGTAGCAAATGTGAGTTAAATGGGGGTAATATGGGCGGGTCAAGGGTGATCATGGAATCCATGATCATAAGTTATGTAAAAGAGATGTTTATGATTATTCTATGTTTTTGAGTTTAATTATAGAAGTGTACTTGTGGTTGTTTTGAATACGAGATAGGATGATATGGGTGACTTAATGCTCCCGGATTGCATCCGTGCAAGAGGGTGACGATTAAGTTCACTAGGTAAAGCTTAGACTTTTCATCTATGTCAAAGTGCAAAGCTTAGACTTCATGTCTATTATAAGGCGAAAAGCTTAGACTTTGTGTCTATGTCAGGGTGTAAAGCTTAGACTTTATGTCTATGTCCATATCACGTGATAAGCTTGGATTTATATCCATGTTAAGTGTAAGCTTGGATGGGGTCCATGTTAAGAATAAGCTTGGATTTATATCCATGTTAAGTGTAAGCTTGGACGATGTCCATGTTATGTGTAATCTTGAACACACATCTATGATAATGTTTTAAGCTTGAACTATGTACATGTCATGTGCTAAGATTAGACGTATGCCTAGTGAAAGGACCCGTTCATATACATTATAAACGATTCACAATAGTTGATTACATCGCGAGGTATTTGACCTCTATATGATATGTTTTACAAACATTGTATTCTTTTTTAAAAGACAAACTTTCTTTACATCTAAAATTGACGGCATGCATACCATTTCATATTACATTTACATCCAACTATAATTGACTTAATATTAATCTTGATGAACTCAACAACTCGAATGCAACGTCTTTCAAAATATGTCATGAATGACTCCAAGTAATATCCTTAAAATGAGCTAATGCACAGCGGAAGATTTCTTTAATACCTGAGAATAAACATGCTTTAAAGTGTCAACCAAAAGGTTGGTGAGTTCATTAGTTTATCATAATCAATAATTTTCATAATAGTAATAGACCACAAGATTTCATATACATAAACGTTTTAATAAAAATATTCTAAGTGGTTGAGCACTTGGTAACCATACTTAACATTTAATCAACGTCGCATATTCCCTTTATTATGAAATCTCACTACACTGTACCAAGTGTAGTCACTGAAACGAAGTACTGTGCAACCGTTGAATACCGGTCGTCCAGTCCGGTTGGGGTTGTCAGGCCCGATAGATCTATCAACAGGATTCGCGTTTACAATACCGCATGTAAATGGTAGTTACCAAGCTATTAGGGAAAAATATGCAAAGTGGTACAACTCAACGTAGAATATGTTTTTAGTACTTGTGTCCATTTCGTAAAACAGTTATAAAACAGTGCATGTATTCTCAGCCCAAAAATATATATAAAAAGGGAGTAATGAAACTCACAATACTGTATTTCGTAGCAATTATGTATATGACGGCACTGAACAAGTGCAGAGTTTGTCTCGGATTCACGAACCTATATTAAGTATATATATTTATATGTTGGTCAATATCTGTCTAATAATTTAAGTCAAGTCGTAGTGTATCACAATCCTAATGCTCGAGACCGACATGCAAAAGTCAACAAAAGTCAACAAAAGTCAACTTGACTCAAAATGACTTCCAAAATCTATACATGTTTATTATATAACTTATATATAGTCATTTTATATATTTAAATATATTTATCAGATCTTATTATACTAAATAATACAAATCATTAATTAATAAATAAAAATTTATATTTAAATTCATATATGATAAAAATATACTTTTATATATCTCAAGTAATAAAATTTATAAAATTCACTTAATATCATAAAAATATAGTGGTATGTATTATTAATGTAATTATATTACGTGTGGTAAAAATATCTTTGTACGCATATTTATTTGATAAAATAATATTGATAATAATAATAATGATAAAAATAATAAAATGATAGTTTCAATAAAAATATTAATTTTTAGTAATAAAGATAATTTTATTTATAACATCAACTGATAACAATTATAATAATCGTTTTAATAATAATATTAAAATTAATAATAATTCAGTTGACCATATCTTTAATCCGTTCATCGAACCCACACGATTTCTAAATTAAAAGTTATTAATTTTTCTTTAGCTTTTCAACGACATGCATATCATATACCTTATCTCAGTAGCATATGTATCAAATTCGTGATTTATCATAAACTATTTAACGACGAAACTAAGCATACAAACATGCATAATGATATATACTCGAGCACTAGTAAGGGATACACTATTAATATATAAAAGATAAGATATGAATGCTCACGTATCAATATTGTGATTCAATATTGCAGGAAAGTACGTAGACGCAACGAAAATGATAAACGTTATGTTGACCTCACGAGCAATACCCTCGAACAATACCCATAACCTCCATAGCTATAATCCATAATTTCCTTAGCTCTATCCCGTTTGAAAACTTATTTTGAAATCGTCTGAATATAACCCCGTCGTAGTATTTTATGTATACTAATAATATCTTGAAATAATACTAAGTAAATATATATATATGCAATTCGATTGAGAGAGTTTAGAGAAATATATTTTCAAGTTTCTATGAAATAATGAAACCTATTGAATTCTATTTATAATAGATTTTTGAATTATTAAAGTGAATTATTAAAGTATGAATTATTAAAGTGAATTATTAAAGTATGAATTATTAAAGTGAATTATTAAAGTATGAATTATTAAAGTGAATTATTAAAGTATGAATTATTAAAGTAAATTATTAAAGTATGAATTATTAAAGTGAATTATTAAAGTGAATTATTAAAGTTAAAGTAAAGTAAAAGTAAAGTAAAAGTAAAGTAAAGGTAAAGTTAAAGTATAGTAAAAGTATAAAACTATGTACGTATAATAAGCGTATAAATATATTTAATATTAATTTAAATCGTTATATCATAAAACATTTTAGAAAAGTAGAATTATATATATTCATAATAGGTTTCAAGTTTTTAAATTACAGTCTGTTGGTGAAACATGGGATAAAGTCCAAAGGTTTAATAAACGTATGAAATCATCTTAATGAAAAATGTCGAGTTACTTAACTTGTCGATATCCAACATCTAAGTTATTTACACTCCACATTCTTACTTATAGATCACTTTACCATTTTTTTAATATTGTCAAAAAGAATAGATTTCTTAAATCACAGTGGACCTCATAACATTGGCCCGTAATCATATCATAATGTATCTGATAATTCAATCATTTGATATTACCTCTTAATTCTGTCGATAAATATATCGAAACAAATACGTTCATGTAAAGTATCATATATCTAATACTTTGTTAATGTTTTCAGTTAATATTATATATTATATATACATATCTATGTACACATAATTGTTCGTGAATCGTCGAACACGGTCAAAGGGTAATTGATTACATGAATGTAGTTCCAAATTTTTTGAGATTCAACATTACAAATTCTGCTTATCGTGTCGGAAACATATAAAGGTTAGGTTTAAATTTGGTCTGAAATTTCCGGATCGTCACAGTACCTACCGGTTAAAGAAATTTCGTCCCGAAATTTGATCTAGGTCGTCATGGCTAACCATAAAAATGTTTTCATGACTGATATGTGTTGATAGATAGGATTTTATTACCATAGAGTAATATGGATAAAATGATCCGATTACTCGAAGCGTATGAGTGAAGCTATCACAAAATAGTGGAATGAGGAAAATAAGTTTCGTCATAATTTTTGACGTAGTCATGGTTGAATTCCGGAATTCAAGGGATTAAAAAAAAAAAAATCTTGGAAATCTATAAGATCTGTTTCTTCGAGATTTAAGGAAATTAGGATCTCTTTAATTAAATGCGATGATCTGTCCCGATTACTACGTCTGATATTTCCCTTATATATTTACCTTTTCCATTCCATTAGTTTTTACCACTTCTATACTCAATTCCAATTTCAAAAGATTGCGAAAATGCTTAATCCAGTTCTAATCCTTATCCTTATCCTTACTATCGCAACAATCATTCTCCTTTTCCAACTTCCACCGGAGGAATCTGTTTTCTTCTACTTCGCCCTTGGGGTTATAGTGTTTTTAATTCTCCCGTGTCTTTCTGTTGCGATAAACATTGATATACACGGTTTGTAATTTATGTGTTGTTATTGGACTTTACATTCTCCCTTACATTTCGGAGTTTCATACTTTTGTTGTCTCTTCCCGGCTTTAAGTAAAGCGAATAATGGTCCAGAATTAGTAGGTATGAAGTTTTGGATGAACATAGTTAATGTTCTAGAAGGAAATCGTAATGGTACGATCTTGATTTGGCAAATTACCAGAATATCTGGAAAGATAGAACTATCAAGAAGATATGTTCTTAATATGTTTGGAGATTTGGTAGAATGTAAGAGTCGTGCAAATGGCACATGATGACGGTATGTTCAGTGAATCATCACGTTCCATTAGAAACTCAGCATGAATTACTGTAATATAATCACGTTGATCAAGTGTCATTATATTATACTAACTCATACTTCAGTTCCCAACACCACTTCAAAACATTCATATTTGAATTTTTTTTCAGAATTTAGAAACCAACACAGTTTCTTTTATGTTGCAGATATTATGGAGAGATAAATGATCTCAGATAAGAATAGTTGTGAAAATATCTCCAGAAATATGGAGAATATGTATAATGAGAGATACGAAGATATCTTATAATATTTAAGATAAGAAGATGATGAAGAATAAGGTCCGCAAAGGTTTAGAGTCAGGAGTAAGGTATTCGTTAATGACTTTGTCAGAAACAGAATCATCAAGATTCTTTAAATACAGACTTTGGTCCTTGTATTTGTCCTTGGTCTCCTTCACGGTCTGCTCAATCCATTGTTCAGTACCAACTCTTCTCTTTTTCTAGGCTTTACCAACACATTATTCTTTGTCATCAAACTTTTGACTGTTAAAGTCATTTACAGTTTCTGCTGCTTCATTAGCATTTCGAGAACTAATTCACAGTTTGAGATGTTTTTCAGAAACTTCACATTCGAAGTGTGTAAGTTTAGGAGATAGACGTTATATGTATATATAACTATTGAAGTAGAAACGCTGCGAGATTTTAAAATACTGATTGCTGATTTTTCAGTAATTGGTATGGCAATTCTGGTTGCAAGATGTGGATGAGTAAGAGATGGAGTTTCAATGAATAAGTATAGTAAGTTTTCGGAGAGGTTTAAGTCAAAGGTTAATGAAGTTGTTGATAAGTTTACTGCTAATGTGGTGAGATATTAAAGGTTTCCGAGTAACGATGGTGAAAGGGCAGCGTATCTATCGAAGTTATAATAAAATTAGTTTTACTGAAAAGTCGAAGTTGACTTGTTGGAGCTTTGACAAAACTGGCTACTTTGAAAAGAATCGTAAGGTTGTTTTTGCTAATAAATGATAAAGAATTCAACGCGGGTACGTGTTAAACTATGACTTTGGGTTCGAGAGTTTTTCAGGTACAAGACTTCGGGTAATGTGTGATTGGATCATCATCTCGATTGTTCCTTATTTGAAGTGTCTTCCGAAATTTTGAAGCGTTTTAAATGCAGCTTGTCATTGTCAATATCCAAAGAATAAATTCGTCATAAATCTAAATTGATTCTCTTATCCTTTTGAGTGTTACAATTAAAAGTGATGTTCTATCACAGTTTTTGAAGTCAAAGTATAGCTTTGAAAAAATGTAAGGATCTAAGAGTGATGGTTTTGCTTATATCTCAAGTTGCATTCTGAGATTTCAAAAATCAGAATAGGTGATTGAATTTGAATGAGTATGGTTGTTTTGATTTCTTATAAAAGAAGGTATACTGTTGTGAAAATAGGGAGTATAGTTGATGATTTACTGAATTAGAATCAAAGAATGTAATATATTAATTGTGCATTTATATATCTCTCGGGTATTACCTACCCGTTAAAAAAAATGTCACAAATAATATTTTGAACTAGAATTTTTCATTACAGTCTTTATGAAAATATATGTATGTATATTTTCTTCAGATGTAATACAGATTTAAAGAGTTAATATCATATTAAGCTCATTTGATTTTCAGCTTGGATTAGTAAAGAATAATCTCTAAAACATTAGATATTACATAATCTTCACGGAGTATTTTGCTAATGTAATCAATACTTCAATATTTATTCTTATAGATATTTCTTTAGTGAATTATGCCGATGCTCATAGAACTCTTGCTAACTTCACAAGATACGAATGTTGTTTTCCAGTAAGTTTCGAGTACATTGAAGATGAAAGTGTAAAATTAAACATGTTATTGAATGATACACTTGGTTTATTAGGAAACCGAATTCATTTAATTGAATCAAAGATTGTAGTTACGATGGTTAGGTTGTTAACGAAGGATGTACATCATAGCATATTAGTAATATGAATTTAACTGAGTAGTATCTACCCTTTTTCAATTCATATTCAATAGCTTAGTACGAAAGATTTTTATAGTTTCAGCATTCATATATATAATATATATATATATATATATATATATATATATATATATATATATATATATATATATATATATATATATATATATATATATATATATATATATATATATATATATATATATATATATATATATATATAATTTCTTCAGAAGAATGAGTTAATACTTCATAACTCGTTGATACAAAATACTCGTTGTTGATCAATGATGTCGTCCACGGCGATTCTTGAACTGACAGAACTTGTGATGTTATAGGTGCTGCTAGTGCTGATGATGCTGACATTACTGACGGTGATGGTGGTGCTGACGATATTGTTGATGCTGATGATACTGCCGGTAACTGCTGGTGATGCTGCTGAAGCTTGTGGTATTGAGGCTTGCGATGTGGATGTTATGGGCGGTATTGGTTATGCTGCTGGTGCTGCTGATGGTGTTTGTAATCCTTGCACCATGTGTTCCAAAGCCACTACTCGGGCGCGAAGTTCGTTAATTTCTGCTAGTACACCGGGATGATTGGCGGTTGGAACCATAGGATGAATAAGATTCGCAATATGGGATAGTATATAATCATGATGAGATACTCTAGAAATGAGTGAGAAAATGGTGTCTCGAACAGGTTCGCCCGTAAGTGCTTCAGGTTCATCGCCAAGAGGGCAATGTGGTGGATGGAAGGGATCACCTTCTTCTTGTCTCCAATGGTTGAGTTGACTACGGACCCATCCCCAATTCATCTAAAATAGATGATGGGAAATTGGTTGATCCATTCTGGTGATGCTACTTTCGGAGCTCAGGTAGATATTCATATCGGAATAGCGGTCGGAATTTGAGGAATTCGAACTGTTTGAGGGATCCATCTCGTAGGATCAGGGAAAGAATTTTTGGTATGAAATAGATTGTAGAATTTAGATTTGGTATTCTTCAATTACATAATTTGCATATGTATATATAATACCAAAATTCAGTGAATTACGGAGAATCTTTGAAAAGATGTCAGTCAAAGTTCACAGTAATAGATGTGCTAAGATAAGAATCCATCTATACACTATTATGCAATAAATGCAGGAAAACGCGTTTAGACTTAAAATGATAAGCAGGTAATTTTCTAAGGATGATAAGTAGATGATTTTCGATTAGAATTGATAAGCAAACTTTTTGACATGCAGACACGGTCGAAGTCCAGACTCACTAATGCATCTTAACAACTATCAGTTAGACACACTAATGCAAGACCTGGTTCGCTAAGACCACTGCTCTGATACCAACTAAAAGGACTCGTTCATATACATTATAAACGATTCACAATAGTTGATTACATCGCGAGGTATTTGACCTCTATATGATACGTTTTACAAACATTGTATTCATTTTTAAAAGACAAACTTTCTTTACATCTAAAATTGACGGCATGCATACCATTTCATATTACATTTACATCCAACTATAATTGACTTAATATTAATCTTGATGAACTCAACGACTCGAATGCAACGTCTTTCAAAATATGTCATGAATTACTCCAAGTAATATCCTTAAAATGAGCTAATGCACAACGGAAGATTTCTTTAATACCTGAGAATAAACATGCTTTAAAGTGTCAACCAAAAGGTTGGTGAGTTCATTAGTTTATCATAATCAATAATTTTCGTAATAGTAATAGACCACAAGATTTCATATACATAAACGTTTTAATAAAAATATTCTAAGTGGTTGAGCACTTGGTAACCATACTTAACATTTAATCAACGTCGCATATTCCCTTTATTATGAAATCTCACTACACTGTACCAAGTGTAGTCACTGAAACGAAGTACTGTGCAACCGTTGAATACCGGTCGTCCAGTCCGGTTGGGGTTGTCAGGCCTGATAGATCTATCAACAGGATTCGCGTTTACAATACCGCATGTAAATGGTAGTTACCAAGCTATTAGGGAAAAATATGCAAAGTGGTACAACTCAACGTAGAATATGTTTTTAGTACTTGTGTCCATTTCGTAAAACAGTTATAAAACAGTGCATGTATTCTCAGCCCAAAAATATATATAAAAAGGGAGTAATGAAACTCACAATACTGTATTTCGTAGCAATTATGTATATGACGGCACTGAACAAGTGCAGAGTTTGTCTCGGATTCACGAACCTATATTAAGTATATATATTTATATGTTGGTCAATATCTGTCTAATAATTTAAGTCAAGTCGTAGTGTATCACAATCCTAATGCTCGAGACCGACATGCAAAAGTCAACAAAAGTCAACAAAAGTCAACTTGACTCAAAATGACTTCCAAAATCTATACATGTTTATTATATAACTTATATATAGTCATTTTATATATTTAAATATATTTATCAGATCTTATTATACTAAATAATACAAATCATTTATTAATAAATAAAAATTTATATTTAAATTCATATATGATAAAAATATACTTTTATATATCTCAAGTAATAAAATTTATAAAATTCACTTAATATCATAAAAATATAGTGGTATGTATTATTAATGTAATTATATTACATGTGGTAAAAATATCTTTGTACGCATATTTATTTGATAAAATAATATTGATAATAATAATAATGATAAAAATAATAAAATGATAGTTTCAATAAAAATATTAATTTTTAGTAATAAAGATAATTTTAGTAATAACATCAACTGATAACAATTATAATAATCGTTTTAATAATAATATTAAAATTAATAATAATTCAGTTGACCATATCTTTAATCCGTTCATCGAACCCACACGATTTCTAAATGAAAAGTTATTAATTTTTCTTTAGCTTTTCAACGACATGCATATCATATACCTTATCTCAGTAGCATATGTATCAAATTCGTGATTTATCATAAACTATTTAACGACGAAACTAAGCATATAAACATGCATAATGATATATACTCGAGCACTAGTAAGGGATACACAATTAATATATAAAAGATAAGATATGAATGCTCACGTATCAATATTGTGATTCAATATTGCAGGAAAGTACGTAGACGCAACGAAAATGATAAACGTTAGGTTGACCTCACGAGCAATACCCTCGAACAATACCCATTACCTCCATAGCTATAATCCATAATTTCCTTAGCTCTATCCCGTTTGAAAACTTATTTTGAAATCGTCTGAATATAACCCCGTCGTAGTATTTTATGTATACTAATAATATCTTGAAATAATACTAAGTAAATATATATATATATATATGCAATTCGATTGAGAGAGTTTAGAGAAATATATTTTCAAGTTTCTATGAAATAATGAAACCTATTGAATTCTATTTATAATAGATTTTTGAATTATTAAAGTAAATTATTAAAGTATGAATTATTAAAGTAAATTATTAAAGTATGAATTATTAAAGTGAATTATTAAAGTATGAATTATTAAAGTGAATTATTAAAGTATGAATTATTAAAGTGAATTATTAAAGTATGAATTATTAAAGTGAATTATTAAAGTGAATTATTAAAGTTAAAGTAAAGTAAAAGTAAAGTAAAAGTAAAGTAAAGGTAAAGTTAAAGTATAGTAAAAGTATAAAACTATGTACGTATAATATGCGTATAAATATATTTAATATTAATTTAAATCGTTATATCATAAAACATTTTAGAAAAGTAGAATTATATATATTCATAATAGGTTTCAAGTTTTTAAATTACAGTCTGTTGGTGAAACATAGGATAAAGTCCAAAGGTTTAATAAACGTATGAAATCATCTTAATGAAAAATGTCGAGTTACTTAACTTGTCGATATCCAACATCTAAGTTATTTACACTCCACGTTCTTACTTATAGATCACTTTACCATTTTTCGAATATTGTTAAAAAGAATAGATTTCTTAAATCACAGTGGACCTCATAACATTGGCCCGTAATCATATCATAATGTATCTGATAATTCAATCATTTGATATTACCTCTTAATTCTGTCGATAAATATATCGAAACAAATACGTTCATGTAAAGTATCATATATCTAATACTTTGTTAATGTTTTCAGTTAATATTATATATTATATATACATATCTATGTACACATAATTGTTCGTGAATCGTCGAACACGGTCAAAGGGTAATTGATTACATGAATGTAGTTCCAAACTTTTTGAGATTCAACATTACAAATTCTGCTTATCGTGTCGGAAACATATAAAGGTTAGGTTTAAATTTGGTCTGAAATTTTCGGGTCATCACAGTACCTACCCGTTAAAGAAATTTCGTCCCGAAATTTGATCTAGGTCGTCATGGCTAAACATAAAAATATTTTCATGACGGATATGTGTTGATAGATAGGATTTTATTACCATAGAGTAATATGGATAAAATGATCCGATTACTCGAAGCGTATGAGTGAAGCTATCACAAAATAGTGGAATGAGGAAAATAAGTTTCGTCATAATTTTTGACGTAGTCATGGTTTAATTCCGGAATTCAAGGGATTAAAAAAAAAAAATCTTGGAAATTTATAAGATCTGTTTCTTCGAGATTTAAGAAAATTAGGATCTCTTTAATTAAATGCGATGATCTGTCCCGATTACTACGTCTGATATTTCCCTTATATATTTACCTTTTCCATTCCATTAGTTTTTACCACTTCTATACTCAATTCCAATTTCAAAAGATTGCGAAAATGCTTAATCCAGTTCTAATCCTTATCCTTATCCTTACTATCGCAACAATCATTCTCCTTTTCCAACTTTCACCGGAGGAATCTGTTTTCTTCTACTTCGCCCTTGGGGTTATAGTGTTTTTAATTCTCCCGTGTCTTTCTGTTGAGATAAACATTGATATACACGGTTTGTAATTTATGTATTGTTATTGGACTTTATATTCTCCCTTACATTTCGGAGTTTCATACTTTTATTGTCTCTTCCCGGCTTTAAGTCAAGCGAATAATGGTCCATAATTAGTAGGTATGAAGTTTTGGATGAACATAGTTAATGTTCTAAGAAGGAAATCGTAATGGTACGATCTTGATTTGGCAAATTACCAGAATATCCAGAAAGATAGAACTATCAAGAAGATATGTTCTTAATATGTTTGGAGATTTGGTAGAATGTAAAAGTCGTGTAAATGGCACATGATGACGGTATGTTCTGTGAATCATCACGTTCCATTAGAAACTCAGCATGAATTACTGTAATATAATCACGTTGATCAAGTGTCATTATATTATACTAACTCATGCTTCAGTTCCCAACACTACTTCAAAACATTCATATTTGAATTTTTTTCAAAATTTAGAAACCAACACAGTTTCTTTTATGTTGCGGATATTATGGAGAGATAAATGATCTCAGATAAGAATAGTTGTGAAAATATCTCCAGAAATATGGAGAATGTGTATAATAAGAGATACGAAGATATCTTATAATATTTAAGATAAGATGATGATGAAGAATAGGGTCCGCAAAGGTTTAGAGTCAGGAGTAAGGTATTCGTTAATGACTTTGTCAGAAACAGAATCATCAAGATTCTTTAAATACAGGCTTTGGTCCTTGTATTTGTCCTTGGTCTCCTTCATGGTCTACTCAATCCATTGTTCAGTACCAACTCTTCTCTTTTTCTGGGCTTTACCAACACATTATTCTTTGTCATCAAACTTTTGACTGTTAAAGTCGTTTACAGTTTCTGCTGCTTCATTAGCATTTCGAGAACTAATTCATAGTTTGAGATGTTTTTCAGAAACTTCACATTCGAAGTGTGTAAGTTTAGGAGATAGATGTTATATGTATATATAACTATTGAAGTAGAAACATTGCGAGATTTCAAAATACTGATTGCTGATTTTCATTAATTGGTATGGCAATTCTGGTTGCAAGATGCGGATGAGTAAGAGATGGAGTTTCAATGAATAAGTATAGTGAGTTTTCGGAGAGGTTTAAGTCGAAGGTTAATGAAGTTATAGATAAGTTTACTGCTAATGTGGTGAGATATGAAAGGTTCCCCAGTAACGATGGTGAAAGGGCAGCGTATCTATCGAAGTTATAATAAAATTAGTTTTACTGAAAAGTCGAAGTTGACATGTTGGAGCTGTGATAAAACTGGCTACTTTGAAAAGAATCGTAAGGTTGTTTTTGCTAATAAATGCTAAAGAATTCAACGCGGGTATGTGTTAAACTATGACTTTGGGTTCGAGAGTTTTTCAGGTACAAGACTTCGGGTAATGTGTGATTGGATCATCATCTCGATTGTTCCTTATTTGAAGTGTCTTCCGAAATTTCGAAGCGTTTTAAATGCAGCTTGTCATTGTCAATATCCAAAGAATAAATTCGTCATAAATCTCGATTGATTCTCGTATCCTTTTGAGTGTTACAATTAAAAGTGATGTTCTATCACAGTTTTTGAAGTCAAAGTATAGCTTTGAAAAAATGTAAGGATCTAAGAGTGATGGTTTTGCTTATATCTCGAGTTGCATTCTGAGATTTCAAAAATCAGAATAGGTGATTGAATTTGAATGAGTATGGTTGTTTTGATTTCTTATAAAAGAAGGTATACTGTTGTGAAAATAGGGAGTATAGTTGATGATTTACTGAATTAGAATCGAAGAATGTAATATATTAATTGTGCATTTATATATCTCTCGGGTATTACCTACCCGTTAAAAAAATGTCACAAATAATATTTTGAACAAGAATTTTTCATTACAGTCTTTATGAAAATATATGTATGTATATTTTCTTCAGATGTAGTACAGATTTAAAGAGTTAATATCATATTAAGCTCATTTGATTTTCGGCTTGGATTAGTAAAGAATAATCTGTAAAACATTAGATATTACATAATCTTCACGGAATATTTCGCTAATGTAATCAATACTTCAATATTTATTCTTATAGATATTTCCTTAGTGAATTATGCTGATGCTCATAGAACTCTTGCTAACTTCACAAGATACGAATGTTGTTTTCCAGTAAGTTTCGAGTACATTGAAGATGAAAGTGTAAAATTAAACATGTTATTGAATGATACACTTGGTTTATTAGGAAACCGAATTCATTTAATTGAATCAAAGATTGTAGTTACGATGGTTAGGTTGTTAACGAAGGATGTACATCATAGCATATTAGTAATATGAATTTAACTGAGTAGTATCTACCCTTTTTCAATTCATATTTAATAGCTTAGTACGAAAGATTTTTATAGTTTCAGCATTCATATATATATATATATATATATATATATATATATATATATATATATATATATATATATATATATATATATATATATATATATATATATATATATATATATATATATAATTTCTTCAGAAGAATGAGTTAATACTTCATAACTCGTTGATACAAAATACTCGTTGTTGATCAATGATGACGTCCACGGCGATTCTTGAACTGACGGAACTTGTGATGTTATAGGTGCTGACGGTGATGGTGGTGCTGATGATATTGTTGATGCTGATGATACTGCCGGTAACTGCTGGTGATGCTGCTGAAGCTTGTGGTATTGAGGCTTGCGATGTGGATGTTACTGGCGGTATTGGTTATGTTGCTGGTGCTGCTGATGGTGTTTGTAATCCTTGCACCATGTGTTCCAAAGCCACTACTCGGGCGCGAAGTTCGTTAATTTTTGCTAGTACACCAGGATGATTGGCGGTTGGAACGAGCGGATGAATAAGATTCGCAATATGGGATAGTATATAATCATGACGAGATACTCTAGAAATGAGTGAGAAAATGGTGTCTCGAACAGGTTCGCCCGTAAGTGCTTCGGGTTCATCGCCAAGAGGGCAATGTGGAGGATGGAAGGGATCACCTTCTTCTTGTCGCCAATGGTTGAGTTGACTACGGACCCATCCCCAATTCATCTAAAATAGATGATGGGAAATTGGTTGATCCATTCCGGTGATGCTACTTTCGGAGCTCAGGTAGATATTCATATCGGAATAGCGGTCGAAATTTTAGGAATTCGAACTGTTTGAGGGATCCATCTCGTAGGATCAGGGAAAGAATTTTTGGTATGAAATAGATTGTAGAATTTAGATTTGGTATTCTTCAATTACATAATTTGCATATGTATATATAATACCAAAATTCAGTGAATTACGGAGAATCTTTGAAAAGATGTCAGTCAAAGTTCACAGTAATAGATGTGCTAAGATAAGAATCCGTCTATACACTATTATGCAATAAATGCAGGAAAACGCGTTTAGACTTAAAATGATAAGCAGGTAATTTTCTAAAGATGATAATTAGATGATTTCCGACTAGAATTGATAAGCAAACTTTTTGACATGCAGACACGGTCGAAGTCCAGACTCACTAATGCATCTTAACAACTATCAGTTAGACATACTAATGCAAGACCTGGTTCGCTAAGACCACCGCTCTAATACCAACTGAAAGGACCCGTTCATATACATTATAAACGATTCACAATAGTTGATTACATCGCGAGGTATTTGACCTCTATATGATACGTTTTACAAACATTGCATTCATTTTTAAAAGACAAACTTTCTTTACATCTAAAATTGACGGCATGCATACAATTTCATATTACATTTACATCCAACTATAATTGACTTAATATTAATCTTGATGAACTCAACGACTCGAATGCAACGTCTTTCAAAATATGTCATGAATGACTCCAAGTAATATCCTTAAAATGAGCTAATGCACAACGGAAGATTTCTTTAATACCTGAGAATAAACATGCTTTAAAGTGTCAACCAAAAGGTTGGTGAGTTCATTAGTTTATCATAATCAATAATTTTCGTAATAGTAATAGACCACAAGATTTCATATACATAAACGTTTTAATAAAAATATTCTAAGTGGTTGAGCACTTGGTAACCATACTTAACATTTAATCAACGTCGCATATTCCCTTTATTATAAAATCTCACTACACTGTACCAAGTGTAGTCACTGAAACGAAGTACTGTGCAACCGTTGAATACTGGTCGTCCAGTCCGGTTGGGGTTGTCAGGCCCGATAGATCTATCAACAAGATTCGCGTTTACAATATCGCATGTAAATAGTAGTTACCAAGCTATTAGGGAAAAATATGCAAAGTGGTACAACTCAACATAGAATATGTTTTTAGTACTTGTTTCCATTTCGTAAAACAGTTATAAAACAGTGCATGTATTCTCAGCCCAAAAATATATATAAAAAGGGAGTAATGAAACTCACAATACTGTATTTCTTAGCAATTATGTATATGACGGCACTGAACAAGTGCAAGGTTTGTCTCAGATTCACGAACCTATATTAAGTATATACATTTATATGTTGGTCAATATCTATCAAACAATTTAAGTCAAGTCATAGTGTATCACCATCCTAATGCTCGAGACCGACTTGCAAAAGTCAACAAAAGTCAACTTGACCCAAAATGACTTCCAAAATCTATACATGTTTATTATATAACTTATATATAGTCGTTTTATATATTTATCAGATCTTATTATACTAAATAATACAAATCATTTATTAATAAATAAAAATTTATATTTAAATTCATATATGATAAAAATATACTTTTATATATCTCAAGTAATAAAATTTATAAAATTCACTTAATATCATAAAAATATAGTGGTATGTATTATTAATGTAATTATATTACGTGTGGTAAAAATATCTTTGTACGCATATTTATTTGATAAAATAATATTGATAATAATAATAATGATAAAAATAATAAAATGATAGTTTCAATAAAAATATTAATTTTTAGTAATAAAGATAATTTTAGTAATAACATCAACTGATAACAATTATAATAATCGTTTTAATAATAATATTAAAATTAATAATAATTCAGTTGACCATATCTTTTAATCCGTTCATCGAACCCACACGATTTCTAAATGAAAAGTTATTAATTTTTCTTTAGCTTTTCAACGACATGCATATCATATACCTTATCTCAGTAGCATATGTATCAAATTCGTGATTTATCATAAACTATTTAACGACGAAACTAAGCATACAAACATGCATAATCATATATACTCGAGCACTAGTCAGGGATACACTATTAATATATAAAAGATAAGATATGAATGCTCACGTATCAATATTTTGATTCAATATTGCAGGAAAGTACGTAGACGCAACGAAAATGAAAAACGTTAGGTTGACCTCACGAGCAATACCCTCGAACAATACCCATAACCTCCATAGCTATAACCCATAATTTCCTTAGCTCTATCCCGTTTGAAAACTTATTTTAAAATCGTCTGAATATAACTCCGTCGTAGTATTTTATGTATACTAATAATATCTTGAAATAATACTAAGTAAATATATATATGCAATTCGATTGAGAGAGTTTAGAGAAATATATTTTCAAGTTTCTATGAAATAATGAAACCTATTGAATTCTATTTATAATAGATTTTTAAATTATTAAAGTGAATTATTAAAGTATGAATTATTAAAGTGAATTATTAAAGTATGAATTATTAAAGTAAATTATTAAAGTATAAATTATTAAAGTGAATTATTAAAGTATGAATTATTAAAGTGAATTATTAAAGTATGAATTATTAAAGTGAATTATTAAAGTGAATTATTAAAGTTAAAGTAAAGTAAAAGTAAAGTAAAGTTAAAGTTAAAGTATAGTAAAAGTATAAAACTATTTACGTATAATACGCGTATAAATATATTTAATATTAATTTAAATCTTTATATCGTAAAACATTTTAGAAAAGTAGAATTATATATATTCATAATAGGTTTCAAGTTTTTAAATTACAGTCTGTTGGTGAAACATGGGATAAAGTCCAAAGGTTTAATAAACGTATGAAATCATCTTAATGAAAAATGTCGAGTTACTTAACTTGTCGATATCCAACATCTAAGTTATTTACACTCCACGTTCTTACTTATAGATCACTTTACCATTTTCTAAATATTGTCAAAAAGAATAGATTTCTTAAATCACAGTGGACCTCATAACATTGGCCCGTAATCATATCATAATGTATCTGATAATTCAATCATTTGATATTACCTCTTAATTCTGTCTATAAATATATCGAAACAAATACGTTCATGTAAAGTATCATATATCTAATACTTTGTTAATGTTTTCAGTTAATATTATATATTATATATACATATCTATGTACACATAATTGTTCGTGAATCATCGAACACGGTCAAAGGGTAATTGATTACATGAATGTAGTTCCAAACTTTTTGAGATTCAACATTACAAATTCTGCTTATCGTGTCGGAAACATATAAAGGTTAGGTTTAAATTTGGTCTTAAATTTCCGGGTCGTCACACCTAGGATGCGAGATGATCAAGTCTGAAAAATGAAATCAACCTTCGGGTTGGAAGGTTATGGTTACGTTATGATTGTGTTTATGTTTTAAGTTTAAGATATTTATTTACCATTAACTCACTAAGCGTATTGCTTATCCCGTTATGTTGTTAATGTTTGTTAGGTTCTTATGCATCGAGAAGGTATGGGACGACAAGGTTTTAGAGGAGCATTCGGCACTTAGCAAGTGGTATGCAAGTCTCTTATTTGAATCTAGCTTTATGATAACCGCTTATTAACGTCAAGGGTCAAAAGTGTATTAAGATAAAAGATGTTTAAGTTTGTTTATGTGTTATGACGATTAAAACAGGTTGGAACGGAGTTGTTATGCGTTGATAGTCAAACGGGTCACAATTAATTTGGTTAAAAACTACCATGTCAGGGCCTGATCCCGGAATGGGATCAAAGGTGATTTTCAAGAAATCTGATCAGAACCTGATCCCATAGTGGGATGATGGGATCCCATAGTGGGATCTAAAAAAAAAAATGTCATCGTTTAAGGGCGTTAAACTTAAACAGAGTTCAACCATAAAGAACACCATGGCCAAGTCAAGCTGACTTCCATGAACACATTCGGTTAACCTAACGGTCCAATCCTTTATGTGTCTAAACAAACAGTTCCTTAATTAACTAAGAATCCCTCAAGCGGGGTGCAATGCTTAAGACCGCATTATGGTGCAGTGTACTGGTCAACACTAATCGGGTTTCATGGCCTTACTTATCAGAGGTACAGCTTACAACAACCGCTGTGCTTCAGCGTACACACACGAAGTTTATATGCTTGGTGACTACACTAGCATGGTCTGGGACTGACAATGTACTAAGGGTCTAGTCAGGTGTTTCACTACGAAAGAGTCCTCAGTCGGAATGCAAAGCTTGATAGACTTACTACAACCGGTGTGCCTCAGTCGATCTTACGTTATATCCAATAGACTTCTCTTACCAAGGGGTGACACAGATAGTGTACTCTGAATCGGGGTTCGCGACTTCCCAATAACAGAGCCTATAACTACGTTCTATTAGTTGGAAAGGCGATTGAGTTTAAAGCATAATCGGAAAGCATTTCAATAGCATACACAAACCATAATATTATTTTGGCATTATAACTGCTTACATCATAGCATACACTAAAGATAACTACTCGCTAATCATGGCAACAATATCACATAACATAATGATAGAAGACATTATATAAAGATAAGGGATAGAAGTACCAGTATATTAAACGAGTTCTGAATACAAAAGTGACAACTTCAAAACTCCAGACCGCTCCTAATATAATCTTCGGCGTTCTTCTCCGGGTACTAGGTTTCCCGCACAGAGTCGAAGGCCTTGAGAGTATGACTAATATTGTACAAGAGAGAGAAAGAAGTGAATTGAAGTGTGTGTTGGAATGAATGACAAAGACCCTTTAAATAAACAAGAATTTTGCCTGCAAACGGCTGGCAAGCCGTTTGGCAGGCCGTATTTGGCTGGCCGTTTGCTAGGCAAGCCGTTTATCGAGCCCGTTTGCCTGACCGTTTGGCAGGCCGCTTGCCATACCAGCAAGCCATTTGGAAAGCCGTATGGCAGGCCATTTTTGTGCCTGGTCAGCCTTGATTCACTGGATCATAACTTGATTTCTTGTCTTTCACCGTTTTCGCTCTAGAATCTTCGTTTTAGCTCCGATTCTCTTGATTCTTTTTGCACCGTGTTCGTAATTACTTGTTCTTCAATTCTAACCGACAAAGTGGGTATTTTTCTGACAAAGTTCGAATCTTTCTTGTTTTTGGGCCTTAATACCGGGGTGAAAACGTGACTTTTTAGCCGATATCAGAGATCACGGGGACGTGATCCAGTTTAAGTGGGGGAGAGTTGTAAGACCCTGAATTTTTGTGCGTCCAAAAATATTCCTGAGAGTGTCAGTAAATGTTTGCAGCAGGAAGTGCCACTAAAAGTGAACCTAACACTTATGCATTTTCAGATTTTACATCAGAATCAGAATCAGTCAATTTCAGTCCCTGAACTTCAGAATCGGAGAAACGGGCTGACTTCATTTTCAGTTATAGTGCGCGGCGCGCACTTATTTGTGCGGCGTTCAACATGAGCTGACAGACACATTCGTTATTTTTAATAAATTAAAGGGGCATTTGGGTCTTTTCGCGTAAGGTTCGGTTTTGAGCCATAAAACTGATCCATTGATCAACCTTATCCTCATTTCACACTCACAAACTCTCTCATCTTCAAACCCTATAGAGAGGAAGAGTTTTTAGAGAGGGAAATCTCCATTTGGAGAAGAAGGAGGTTGATTCGGGTTAAGGTGCAAGAGGCAAGGTTGTTCATCTCGTCAACGGCAACATTTTGGTGGTATTGGTAAAGGTTGCTCGGTTGCGTTGGAGGTGATTTACATACATGACTTGTGCAAACATTTCAAGGTGAGTGGAATAATTATATATGTATGTATACGGTTTATTTATTTGCGGGATATGGGTTTAAAGTTCGATGTGACGATACCATATCCTTGTGTGTGTTATTGTTCGATGAGGGTTTAAAGTTCGGTGTTGACGATACCTCATGTATGGATTTAAAGTTCGATGTTGACGATGCCATACCACTATTGTTTGTTAGAAGAGGGTTTAAAGTTCGGTGTTGACGATACCTCATGTATGGAGTTAAAGTTCGATATTGACGATGCCATACCACTATTGTAGTGATTGGATGAGGGGTTAAAGTTCGATGTTGACGATACCTCATATGTGGGTTTTAAGTTCGATGTTGACGATACCACATTAAATGGGGCGGATGGGGTTTAAGTTTGATGTTGATGATACCATTCGCGGGGCTAGCCTTGAATACTAACGGATGTTTGGAACATCTATGGTTTGTGTGTTGTTTATTATTTAGCATTTATATTGTTGAGTTTATGTGCTAATGATGATGCTAGTTTGTACGTTTGAAAATGCTAGCTTGTATGCATTGATATGCGGGGTTTATGCATGGTTGTGTTAGTAGGTGCAAGTAGGTAAATTGTATATGTGTGTGTGTATATATATATATATATATATATATATAATTATTGCATTCACTAAGCATTTTGCTTACCCCTCTCGTTGTTTACCTTTTTACAGGTATCGTGATTGTGAAGCTAGCTAGTTGTTAGACTAGATGCAAAGGAGCGCTTGGGCTCGATCGGGTAGCTTTTGGATATTTGTATGCGGATTGGGGATTTGGTGGTCCTCGGGATTATGCTCTTGGTATTGAGTTAGGTTATAGAGTCCTAACTCGTCAAAATGTATATTTGGGTCGAAATTACACCGTTTGGTTGTATGGGTGTTAAAACCTCTTTTTGTAATCTCGTAGTCAGTTGAATTATATGAGTTATGTCGGTCATTGAACGAGTTAACATTTAAAAGATTTATGTTTGAGAAAAATGGGCTTGTGTGAGTAAAAAACGGACAGCTGCTTTTGTGTACTAAAGCGTGCCGCGCAAAGCCTTGTGCGCCGCACAAGTGGTCAAGGTCAGGTAACTGGTGTTAAGTACAAGTTCTGGATTCGTTTCACGCGTTAGCGCGCGCCGCGCACCCATTTGTGTGCCTCGCATATGGACTGGCCAGATTTAATATTTGTTTTAAAAAAAGGGCGTGTTTTCTCGTGTTACGTTTTGGGGTCCTTATAAGTGGTATCAGAGCATAGTCTAAGGGAATTAGGTGACCTTGAAATAGGTGCCTAGTCTTAGACTTATTGGCGGTTATGCATTATTTGCGAGACTTGTAGGAATACAGGTCGGATTGACATTTGTTAGTGCCTTAGATAGCTAGTGCCTAATGTAAGTAGGTGAACTTGGACATTGTTTTAGTGATAGTCACCTAGGTTGTAGGTTGACTTGTTGTTGTGGTGTACTTGTGTACATTTATTATTATATTGTATATTGGTGTATATATACAGGTATCTATTTGGTGCAGTGTCCTAGGGACGAATCTATCGGAGAGATTTGGATATTTGGCGGTTGAGTGATCAAGTTCATGGTAAGGATTATGGTCATTCGGGTACTAGGAGTTATCGCGTGTTATTTTGTGTTAATGTCGCGTCAGTTCGGGTAAAGTACTTTGCATGACCATGTGAAAAAGGTAAGGTACGCAATTGTAATAGTGACTAATCACCATTATTACAACCGTGTATCTTGACACCGAGCATGACATGACGAGTACCGAACGGAGGAAACGTGGCATGGTTGGGGTAGATTCGGGGCGAAATAGGAATCATGTATTGGTTCCTAGGATATGGTGGTCTCGAGAGATGTGCTTGTTGTCACATCGGGTTCTTTGTGAGTCGGGAAGTGTTACGGTAGTTAAAGTTAGCTAAGGTGAGTGAGAAAACTCACAAGTTTGGTACGTGCTTAGTCACCCTAAGTAGTGGGTGCACTGTTGAGATTGTCATTGGTTGTAGTTACCCATCGTAACTAGGATGGCCGATTAAGGTGTGCGTGTGTGTGCGTCGAGGACTCAAATTCCGTAATGAGATGAAACATGTCTAATGATGGTAGTATTGGGTTACACACGGTAGAGTGTGCGGTTAGAGAATCGTGTAAGGGTTCTAGTTGTGAGTTGCCTTGGAATTGGCGAATCGAGGAGTCTTTGGGTCGTTAAACTCATGGGAGTGGGACCCATATGGCTGTGGTTGCGTTAGTGTGTTGTGAATTATAGGGTAACATTCCTAACGGAATATCCCATGTAGTTGTGGTTGTGCCGATATGTGAAAGGGTGTAAGATTTGGTATTCCCGAGCATCTCCTTAGTGTTAGATGAAAGTTTTTGTTAGGCTATATCGTTTGGCCTTGTGGAATTGTGGGTAGTGTGTGATTGCTAGAAACTTTTGATAAAGACAATAAACCGTAAGGTTTGTCGAGTAGGTATGGCTTCGGGTCATTATTGTGGAGAGATGGCTGACATCGGGTATATAGAACCTAAAGATCGAGTTTCTAAATCTTGGTAGATTGCGGTGGGAGTCTGCATGACACTGCGTCAGGTTCCCTCTTATACCTACTAGTGTAATGTTCAACTCCGGGGATGGTGTGATAACTTTGTGCTTGGGGTTCCCGTGAGATACCCTTGGAAACAGCGGAGATTACAATAGTGATCGAAGGGTGATAGTAATTCGACGGTTGCAAAAGTCAAAGTTTAAAGAGCATTGTGGTAAATACTTCTTATGAAGTGACGGATGAGCAAATCTTGTTGCTCTTAAGTGATAGATGGGTAAAGATGACCGGTGAGCAGAAGATGGACTTTATGGTCGATTAGGCCGAAGGTTATGATGAAGTTTTGATGTTGCGGTTGATGCAATTATTGTGTCGGATTGGCCACTCTTCTCCATGAGAGTGAGCAATTGTTGATAAAGGTTCGTTGCGTGGAAGATCGGGTGACCTCGACGGAGATACACGACTGATTAAGCGGAGTGTCATATGCCTAGGTTTAGAGGCGTACGTAGCACTTTGGCGGAGTTCGTTTTGCGAACGATAAAGGGCTGTTAGTTATGATTTGTGGTTTGAAGGTGCGGGGTTGTCGCGTGTACGACATCTCTAGTGATTGTGTATGACGGCTCTGAGAGCCTAAAGTGAATTTGCGGTGATTTGGTGTGTTTGACTGATGTGTGAAATCTAGTATATAATTTATCTCTGAAAAATACCGGTTAAAAGGATTACTACACACTAACGGGCAGTGTACCCGGTCGTGCAATAGTATGAAGTTGGTAAATCCGTATTCGTTCCAAGGACAGTTTAAACGTGAAAATTAAGGTTGCTACTAATGAAATTAAACTAAGTTAATCTATGAAAATGGAAAGTACAAAATATTTTTGTTGGTGGCTATTTAATGATTAGCCAAATCAAGGATAACTTTAATTAATTAACGAAGAAAAACAATATTTTTTGTATTTTTAAGTTTAAGTTTTAAAGCAAACAAACAAGTAAAAATAAAATAGTTGAAATCAAATAGGAGAACGAATGCTTGTCTAGACCTTTTACACCTAGTATTGGATGCATTTAGGTTAAGCCCAAGTTATTATCTAACTTATGTGAATTATCTAGTCGGTTCACCTGGAATTCCCCAGCACAAACACTTCAATTAAGATTAAACAACACGGAATTCCCCGTAGCCTAAGACATCCTAATTATGACCAAATACCTCAACTGAGATGAAGACTCGAATCACAATCACACCAACTCTCGTTGCGTATAATTCACCCCTATTTCGTCTAGCCTTTTGAATCCAATTTACTCTCGTCTCCGAGTAAGCAAACAATCAATTAAGACAAACCAATTGTAAATGTATGCATTAAATTGATGAACTCTCATCCTATCAAACAAATACACAACCAATTGAATCGAAAAGTCTAGCTAAAATAAGAGTCGTTCTTTAATTCAAACATCAAATCATCATTAATTAAAAGAATAACTGATAAGTAGCATCCAATACGAAGGTTTATAAGTCTAGATAAACATTAAATAACTTAGTCAATAACCATGTCAACAATAGAAATCAAAGTAATAAATAATAGAGTAAACATTGTTTGATAAGTAAGAATCAACCTAACACAATGAATCTTGATTAGTTCTTGAATTGATCGGAATGATTAGAGCGTTAGAGTAACCTTAGAATTCCCAAAAAGTGCCCAAAAATCGCCCTAAGAGCTCTAAAAATCGGCTGACAAAAAGATTACCCTTAATATAAAAGAACTGCACCCTTTTTATACACTTTAAAATCTGGCCGACTCAATCCACGCGGTGCGCAGATAAGTGCGCGGCGCGCACATCTAAATAAAACACCCTGCACAAAATTAATAAATCCCTGATCTGATTCGAAGTACAATTGCGCGGTGCGCATCCTTCCGCGCGGCCGCGCACTTCCACATAAATTATGGTGTTCGAAAAGTGAAAGCTCCTGATCTGTTTTGAAGTAGAACTGCGCGGTGCGCAGCCTGATGCACAGCGCGCATACCTGAATACAGCAATTCTGCTCCATTTTTACTAATAACTTGAATAAATCACAACCAAAATCACCCGATAACATAGAAACTGCTGTAAACGCACCATAAAACACTCAATTAATCACTTCTCGGCTCTCAAATCATAATCTTCCAAATAATCGCAAATAATAACCAAAACCTTATCCGAATGGACTAAAAAACACGGATATTGCCATGATAAATATATGAGAAATGTGCAATATCAATGACCAACGATGAGAATGGTCATGTGTGTCATGGAATGACAATTCTGCGGGATGTTATCATCTTAGCAGTGAGAATATAAGGGCTGAATCCTAAGTGAGGGAGTTTTTACTGTCGCCCGAGGAAGCTCCGGTGGTGTTATGTATAGTGAGTGTCAGAGTGTACCGTGCTAAGTCGGAGTTCCTAACGAGGAAGAGGGACGGGTTGATGATGTCGACTCGAGATCGTGCATTACGATTGTGAGTTACAGTTCTGGAATGTTATGGTTAAGATTGTGATGATGGGATCACAGGAAGTGTAAGTCTTCTTATGTAAGGTGGTCGTGTAGTACCAAAGTGCAGTATGAGACCAAATGTGAAGTTTGAGATCTCGGAGTGAGAGAATGAAGTTGTTGTTGCGGGTGCTCTCGTAGTGAAAAATCTGGGTTGTCGTGAAACTCAGACAGTATAATTGAATGGGAACGAGTTCGATATCGTGGTGAATACTGTATTTTCCATGTCGGGAAACGTGATCGGGGAAATTGTCAGTTGATTATTCCACTTTATGGACAAATTATGAGGCGGAGAGTGTCAGTTCCGATTGTCTCACATCGAGACACGCGGATGTTGTTTGGTTGCGAGAGGTTGTTCCCTAGTGAGGCGACCCGATAGTTGCATTGAAATGTTGAGGCCATCCTTAACGGACGGTTGAGGAAAGAGAATTCACCAGGCGTTGGTGGATATTTCTTTGGGTCGCGTGACGAATTGCGAACTTTTGGGGGTGATAATTCGTTGTTGACTGGATTCTAGTACACGAATAGTTTCCATGCTAGTACTAGGAAGCTGAATTGTAAGGATGTGTTGGAGGGTTTAGGGGAGAAACCCTGTATCGGGTGTTAGTGTTTTGTCTAACTCGTGGTGTATTATTAACGTCCTGGATTAATTCAGAGACTGATGGTCGTGTGCGGATCGATTGATGGGAAGGTTGGTGTCCCTAGTGTGATTATTTGGTGATACCGATATTTCTTCATAGAAGGAATGACCCGGTGGTGGAGACGGGGAAAGTTGATTTTTGATTCAGAGAACATTCTTGATTGGCTGGTTTACGAGTCGTTGAAGTACGGAGTTTTGACGCGGTATAAATCCTTCTTGATTTGGATTAATACAAGACTTGGTTCACGGCGTAGTGAATTTAGTAGATCGCGTTGGGTGATATAGTTGTGAATGTAGCTTGTTGCGAGTTGTAGCCGAGAGAATTTGAAGGAATATATGGTTTTTTCCGTATTTCCTAAGTCAGCATTTTGGATGTTGAGCGTATCAGATACCGCTGGTTGCGGTAATGCACACTAATGACTATTAGCGTGTGGTGAGATTTTCGGGTTAATGAAAATTTTTATGGACATCGAGTTTGGATGTGTGTCAGAGGGCCATAGAGTGTGGGTCCTATTGGTTAAGTGACGGAGATCATGGGGACATGAGTGGGGGAGAGTTGTAAGATCCTGAATTTTTGTGCGTCAGAAAATATTCCTGAGAGTGTCAGTAAATGTGTGCAGCAGGAAGTGTCACTAAAACTGAACCTAACACTTATGCATTTTCAGATTTTACATCAGAATCATAATCAGTCAATTTCAGTCCCTGAACTTCAGAATCAGAAAAACGGGCAGACTTCATTTTCAGTTATAGTGCGCGGCGCGCAAAATGAGCTGACAGACCCATTCGTTATTTTTAATAAATTAAAGGGGCATTTGGGTCTTTTTGCGTAAGGGTCGGTTTTGAGCCATAAAACTGATCCATTGATCAACCTTATCCTCATTTCACACTCACAAACTCTCTCATCTTCAAACCCTATAGAGAGGAAAAGTTTTTAAGGATTACTACACACTAACGGGCAGTGTACCCGATCGTGCAATAGTATGAAGTTGGTAAATCCATATTCGTTCCAAGGATAGTTTAAACGTGAAAATTAAGGTTGCTACTAATGAAATTAAACTAAGTTAATCTATGAAAATGGAAAGTACGAAATAGTTTTGTTGGTGGCTATTTAACGATTAGCCAAATCAAGGATAATTTTAATTAATTAACGAAGAAAAACAATATTTTTGGTATTTTTAAGTTTAAGTTTTAAAGCAAACATACAAGTAAAAATAAAATAGTTGAAATCAAATAGGAGAACGAATGCTTGTCTAGACCTTTTACACCTAGTATTGGATGCATTTAGGTTAAGCCCCAGTTATTATCTAACTTATGTGAATTATCTAGTCGTTTCACCTGGAATTCCCCAGCGCAAACAGTTCAATTAAGATTACACGACCCGGAATTCCCCGTAGCCTAAGACCTCCTAATTGTGACCAAATACCTCAACTGAAATGAAGACTCGAATCACAATCACACCAACTCTCGTTGCGTATAATTCACCCCTATTTCGTCTAGCCTTTTGAATCCAATTTACTCTCGTCTCCGAGTAAGCAAACAATCAATTTAGACAAACCAATTGTAAATTTATGCATTAAATTGATGAACTCTCGTCCTATCAAACAAATACACAACCAATTGAATCGAAAAGTCTAGCTTTAATAAGAGTCGTTCTTTAATTCAAACATCAAATCATCATTAATTAAAAGAATAACTGGTAAGTAGCATCCAATACGAAGGTTTATAAGTCTAGACAAACATTAAATAACTTAGCCAATAACCATGGCAACAATAGAAATCAAAGTAATAAATAATAGAGTAAACATTGTTTGATAAGTAAGAATCAACCTAACAAAATGAATCTTGATTAGTTCTTGAATTGATCCTTGATAACGGAATGATTAGAGTGTTAGAGTAACCTTGGAATTCCCCAAAAGTGCCCAAAAATCGCCCTAAGAGCTCCAAAAATCGGCAGACAAAAAGATTACCCTTAATATAAAAAAACTGCACCCTTTTTATACACTTTAAAATCTGGCCGACTCAATCCGCGCGGTACGCAGATAAGTGCGTGGCGCGCACATCTAAATAAAACACCCTGCACAAAATTAATAAATCCCTGATCTGATTCGAAGTACAATTGCGCGGTGCGCATCCTTCCGCGCGGCGCGCACTTCCACATAAATTATGGTGTTCGAAAAGTGAAAGCTCCTGATCTATTTTGAAGTAGAACTGCGCGATGTGCAGCCTGATGCGCGGCGCGCATACCTGAACACAACAACTCTGCTCCATTTTTACTTATAACTTGAATAAATCACAACCAAAATCACCCGATAACATAGAAACTGCTGTAAACGCGCCATAAACACCATATGTAGTGACCCGAACTTTTCCATGTTTATATATATATTAAATGAAATTGTTATTTACATGATTAAGTGTTTCCAACATGTTAAGCAATCAAACTTGTTAAGACTTAGATTAATTGAAATAGGTTTCATATAGACAATTGACCACCCAAGTTGACCGGTAATTCACGAACGTTAAAACTTGTAAAAACTATACGATGACATATATATGGTTATATATATAGTTAACATGATTTTATTATAAGTATGTATCTCATTAGGTATTTTAACAATGAGTTATATACATAAAAATGAGACTATTAATTTAAGAAACTCGAAAACGATATATATAACGATTATCGTTATAACAACGTCTTACTAGGTACATATGAATCATATTAAGATATTGATACACTTGGTTAATTATTTTAAATGATAAGTAAATATATTATTAAGTGTATTAACAATGAAATACATATGTAAAAATAAGACTACTAACTTAATGATTTTGAAACGAGAGATATATGTAACGATTATCGTTGTAACGGCATTTAACTGTATATATATCATACTAAGATATATTATATATCATAATATCATGATAATATAACAATTTAACATCTCATTTGTTATAATAAACAATGGGTTAACAACATTCAACAAGATCGTTAACCTAAAGGTTTCAAAACAACATTTACATGTAACGACTAACGATGACTTAACGACTCAGTTAAAATGTATATACATGTAGTGTTTTAATATGTATTCATACACTTTTGAAAGACTTTAAGACACTTATCAAAATACTTCTACTTAACAAAAAAAGCTTACAATTACATCCTCGTTCAGTTTCATCAACAATTCTACTCGTATGCACCCGTATTCGTACTCGTACAATACACAGCTTTTAGATGTATGTACTATTGGCATATACACTCCAATGATCAGCTCTTAGTAGCCCATGTGAGTCACCTAACACATGTGGGAACCATCATTTGGCAACTAGCATGAAATATCTCATAAAATTACAAAAATATGAGTAATCATTCATGACTTATTTACATGAAAACAAAATTACATATCCTTTATATCTAATCCATACACCAACAACCAAAAACACCTAAAAACACTTTCATTCTTCAATTTTCTTCATCTAATTGATCTCTCTCAAGTTCTATCTTCAAGTTCTAAGTGTTCTTCATAAATTTCAAAAGTTCTAGTTTCATAAAATCAAGAATACTTCCAAGATTGCAAGTTTACTTCCAAGTTTTCTAAATCCATTCCAAGTAATCATCCAAGATCAAGAAACCTTTGTTACTTACAGTAGGTTATCTTTCTAATACCTATTCAAACTTTAATTCAATTTCTGTAACTATAACAATCTTATTTCGAGTGGAAATCTTACTTAAAATTGTTTTCGTGTCATGATTCTGCTTCAAAAACTTTCAAGCCATCCAAGGATCCTTTGAAATTTTTCTCATTTCCAGTAGGTTTATCCAAGGAACTTGAGGTAGTAATGATGTTCATAACATCATTCGATTCATACATATAAAGCTATCTTATTCGAAGGTTTAAACTTGTAATCACTAGAACATAGTTTAGTTAATTCTAAACTTGTTCGCAAATAAAAGTTAATCCTTCTAACTTGACTTTTAAAATCAACTAAACACATGTTCTATATCTATATGATATGCTAACTTAATGATTTAAAACCTGGAAACACGAAAAACACCGTAAAACCGGATTTACGCCGTCGTAGTAACACCGCGGGCTGTTTTGGGTTAGTTAATTAAAAACTATGATAAACTTTGATTTAAAAGTTGTTATTCTGGGAAAATGATTTTTATTATGAACATGAAACTATATCCAAAAATTATGGTTAAACTCAAAGTGGAAGTATGTTTTCTAAAATGGTCATCTAGACGTCGTTCTTTCGACTGAAATGACTACCTTTACAAAAACGACTTGTAAATTATTTTTCCGACTATAAACCTATACTTTTTCTATTTAGATTCATAAAATAGAGTTCAATATGAAACCATAGCAATTTGATTCACTCAAAACGAATTTAAAATGAAGAAGTTATGGGTAAAACAAGATTGGATAATTTTTCTCATTTTAGCTACGTGAAAATTGGTAACAAATCTATTCCAACCATAACTTATCAACTTGTATTGTATATTATGTAATCTTTAGATACCATAGACACGTATACAATTTTTTGACCTATCATGTCGACACATCTATATATATTTCGGAACAACCATAGACACTCTATATGTGAATGTTGGAGTTAGCTATACAGGGTTGAGGTTGATTCCAAAATATATATAGTTTGAGTTGTGATCAATACTGAGATACGTATACACTGGGTCGTGGATTGATTCAAGATAATATTTATCGATTTATTTCTGTACATCTAACTGTGGACAACTAGTTGTAGGTTACTAACGAGGACAGCTGACTTAATAAACTTAAAATATCAAAATATATTAAAAGTGTTGTAAATATATTTTGAACATACTTTGATATATATGTATATATTGTTATAGGTTCGTGAATCAACCAGTGGCCAAGTCTTACTTCCCGACGAAGTAAAAATCTGTGAAAGTGAGTTATAGTCCCACTTTTAAAATCTAATATTTTTGGGATGAGAATACATGCAGGTTTTATAAATGATTTACAAAATAGACACAAGTACGTGAAACTACATTCTATGGTTGAATTATCGAAATCGAATATGCCCCTTTTTATTAAGTCTGGTAATCTAAGAATTAGGGAACAGACACCCTAATTGACGCGAATCCTAAAGATAGATCTATTGGGCCTAACAAACCCCATCCAAAGTACCGGATGCTTTAGTACTTCGAAATTTATATCATATCCGAAGGGTGTCCCGGAATGATGGGGATATTCTTATTTATGCATCTTGTTAATGTTGGTTACCAGGTGTTCACCATATGAAT
The DNA here is from genome assembly GCF_046630445.1 of Rutidosis leptorrhynchoides. Lineage (NCBI taxonomy): Eukaryota > Viridiplantae > Streptophyta > Magnoliopsida > Asterales > Asteraceae > Rutidosis > Rutidosis leptorrhynchoides. Next base: position 83,833,954 of record NC_092339.1, on the reverse strand, counting down.
GATTTTTATCTCTATGTATGGGATGTGTATTGAAATATGAAATCTTGTGGTCTATTGTTACGATTTGATATATATAGGTTAAACCTATAACTCACCAACATTTTTGTTGACGTTTAAAGCATGTTTATTCTCAGGTGAATACTAAGAGCTTCCGCTGTTGCATACTAAAATAAGGACAAGATTTGGAGTCCATGTTTGTATGATATTGTGTAAAAACTGCATTCAAGAAACTGATTTCGATGTAACATATTTGTATTGTAAACCATTATGTAATGGTCGTGTGTAAACAGGATATTTTAGATTATCATTATTTGATAATCTACGTAAAGCTTTTTATACCTTTATTTATGAAATAAAGGTTATGGTTTGTTTTAAAATGAATGCAGTCTTTGAAAAACGTCTCATATAGAGGTCAAAACCTCGCAACGAAATCAATTAATATGGAACGTTTTTAATCAATAAGAACGGGACATTTCAGTTGGTATCCGAGCGTTGGTCTTAGAGAACCAGAATTTTGCATTAGTGTGTCTTATCGAGCTTGTTAGGATGCATTAGTGAGTCTGGACTTCGACCGTGTTTACTTGAAAAATGATTGCTTAACAAATTTTGTTGGAAACTATATATTTTTAACATGTGAATATTATGTGATATATTAATCTCTTAACGCGTTTGATATTATGTGATAGATGTCTACCTCTAGAACAAGTCCCATTGACTCACCTAATAATAATGAAAAGTCAAATGTAAATTGGAATGATTCGTGGACTGATTCATAAGTTCCCGAAGAGGAACCGGAAGAAGAGTCGGAACCGGAAGAAGAATCAGAACCGGAAGAGGAGGAACCGGAGGAGGAAATAGAACCGGTGGGAGAAATAATAAAAAGGTTAAGTAAAAGAAAATCCTCAACTAATCGACCAAGGTTAATTATGGTCAATGGTGTTTCCACCAAGGAAGCAAAATATTGGGAGGATTACCAATTCTCCGATGAATCGGATTCCGACGAGAATTCCGAAGATGTTATAGAAATTACCCCAACTGAATTTAAAAAGGCAAAAGAAAATAATAAGGGAAAGGGCATAAAAATAGAGAAATCTAATTCCAACCCCGATGAACTTTAAATGTATCGTCAACCCCCGAAGCCCTTAAGTTGTAACAATGACCCGGAACCTCTAAACCACCAGGTTTTTCTAAACCAATGTGGAAAACGACGGCTCGTATTAGGGGAACATCATATATCCCTAGAAACTTGGCAAAACGAACCAAAACCGAAGAAGAAGAAACGAGCGAGTCAGAATAAGATAGTTGTATTCGTGTGGTGTAATATATGTAATATAGTGTGCTTATGCTTTATGATATATGTAAAAAGTGCTTGTATTAATAAGTAATTTTTTTATGAATCTAACTCTTGTCTATTTTACAGTTTAAAAACACAAAATGGATAGACAACCCAATATTTTAAGAGACCTACCCGGAGACATGATTGATGAAATCTTGTCTAGAGTCGGTCATAATTCCTCGGCACAACTATTTAAGGTGAAATCAGTTTGTAAGACATTCGAAGAACATTCCAAGAATGTCTTGGTTTATAAGAGACTTTCGTTTGAAAGATGGGGGATATCACATTGGGAAACCCATAAGTTACGATGTGTTTACTTTGACACATATATTGCGGGGAACCCAAATGCTATTTTACGCAACGGGTTAAGAAATTATTTTGACTCAATGTATCCGAATATAGGACTTCATGATTTAGAAAAAGCGGCTAACATGCAACATAAAGAAGCATGCTATGCTTACGGGTTAGTAATATTCGCTTCTCACCAAAGTGAGAACAAGAACATCAGGCTACAACTATTAAACAAAACGTTCCACAAGTAACGGAGTCGGTAATTGGGGTAAGAAATGAGGTTTTTAGATTGTTACGGGACTGTTGGACATTACGTAACCCTCGTCCCTTTGACGAGGTTACAACACGCTGTCTTATCAATGGCCATAACGGTTATGTTCCACAAGACCAAGGATGGGAAGTAGTCCTAGTAAAACCAGAATGCATGACTTGTTTCTGGACGTATGAATTACGTGTCTTTATTGCCTTTGCTGAACGACTTGTGTACTAGCTAGAATTATCTTCACAACTATCTTGTATCAAAGTTATTGTGTGCTATATTTCATGCTTTATGTAAAATAAGCGGTATTGTAAGTTTGTAAAATATTGTATAAAAGTTTGAACGCGAAATATTATTATAATCATTTTTTCATATAGAATTGTAGTAGTTGAATTGTATATTAGCTACTAAGTATGAACTTAACGGGTAGGTACTACCCGAATTGAAACTTATAAAACGCTAATATGAAGAAAAAGCTTTTATAAATGAGTTCATATTATGCTACGAAATACTATTAACTACTCTTAATATTCTGTATGATTAACTTGTTCCATTTGACTATTTTGAAGGAAATGGCACCGACTACTCGACACACCGTGAATATGAATGAAGAGGAATTCCGTACTTTTCTAGCTTCAAACATAGCCGCAGTACAGGCTGCGCTACATACCAACAATAACCTTGGATCTAGCAGTACAGGAAATTGTGTAGGATGCACCTACAAAGAATTCACTGCCTGCAAACCTTTGGAATTTGATGGAACCGAAGGACCGATCGGATTGAAACGGTGGACCGAGAAGGTCGAATCGGTGTTTGCCATAAGTAAGTGTACTGAAGAGGACAAAGTGAAGTACGCTACGCATACCTTCACAGGTTCTGCGTTAACATGGTGGAATACCTATCTAGAGCAAGTGGGACAAGATGATGCGTACGCACTACCGTGGTCAGCATTCAAGCACTTGATGAACGAGAAGTACCGTCCCAGAACCGAGGTCAATAAGCTCAAGACAGAACTTAGAGGGTTACGAACCCAAGGATTTGATATTACCACGTACGAAAGACGATTCACAGAATTGTGCCTATTGTGTCCGGGAGCGTTCGAAGATGAGGAAGAGAAGATCGACGCGTTTGTGAAAGGATTACCGGAAAGAATCCAAGAAGATATAAGTTCACACGAGCCCGCCTCCATACAACAGGCATGTAGAATGGCTCACAAATTAGTGAACCAGATTGAGGAAAGAATTAAAGAACAGAAGGCTGAAGAGGCCAATGTGAAGCAAGTCAAAAGAAAGTGGGAGGAAAACGGTGATAAGAACCACCAATACAACAACAACAGCAATTACAATAATAATCGCAACAATTATCCCAACAATCGCAACATCAATCGCAACTACAACAAACGGCCCAACAACAACAACAACAACAACAACAACAACAACTACAACAACTACAACAATCATCCCAACAACAATAACAACCGCAACAACAACAACAATCAGAAGCAGCTATGCCAAAGGTGTGAAAAGTATCACTCGGGGTTCTGCACCAAATTTTGCAACAAGTGTAAAAGAAATGGTCATAGCGCGGCGAAGTGTGAGGTCTACGGACCAGGGGTTAACAGAATGAAAGGAACAAATGGTGTCGGAACGAGTAATGGCGGAGCAAGTAGTGTCGGAGCAAGTTATGCCAATGTAGTTTGTTATAAATGTGGAAAACCGGGCCACATTATTAGAAATTGCCCGAACCAGGAGAACACGAATGGACAAGGCCGCGGAAGAGTTTTCAATATTAATGTGGCAGAGAAACAGGAAGACTCGGAGCTTGTTACGGGTACGTTTTTTATTGACAATAAATCTGCTTACGTTTTATTTGATTCGGGTGCGGATAGAAGCTATATGAGTAGAGATTTTTGTGCTAAATTAAGTTCTCCATTGACGCCGTTGGATAGTAAATTTTTACTCGAATTAGCAAACGGTAAATTAATTTCAGCAGATAATATATGCCGGAATCGAGAAATTAAACTGGGTAGCGAAATATTTAAGATTGATTTGATACCAGTAGAGTTAGGGAGTTTTGATGTAATAGTTGGCATGGACTGGCTGAAGAAGGTGAAAGCAGAGATCGTATGTTATAAAAATGCAATTCGCATTGTACGAGAAGAAGGAGAACCCTTAATGGTGTACGGAGAAAAGGGCAACATGAAGCTACATCTTATTAGTAATTTTAAGGCACAAAAACTAATAAGATAAGGTTGCTATGCTGTTCTAGCACACGTCGAGAAAGTACAAACTGAAGAAAAGAGCATCAATGATGTTCCCGTCGCAAAAGAATTTCCCGATGTATTTCCGAAAGAATTATCGGGACTACCTCCACATCGATCTGTTGAATTTCAAATAGATCTTGTACCAGGAGCTGCACCAATAGCTCGTGCTCCTTATAGACTCGCACCCAGCGAGATGAAAGAACTGCAAAGCCAACTGTAAGAACTATTAGAACGTGGTTTCATTCGACCAAGCACATCACCATGGGGAGCTCCTGTTTTGTTTGTCAAGAAGAAGGATGGTACATTTAGGTTGTGTATTGACTACAGAGAGTTGACCAAACTTACCATCAAAAACCGTTATCCACTGCCGAGAATTGACGACTTATTTGATCAACTACAAGGCTCTTCGGTTTATTCGAAGATCGATTTACGTTCTGGATATCATCAAATGCGAGTAAAGGAGGATGATATTCCAAAAACTGCTTTTAGGACGCGTTATGGTCATTACGAGTTTATGGTTATGCCGTTTGGATTGACTAACGCACCAGCTGTGTTCATGGACCTTATGAACCGAGTGTGTGGGCCATATCTTGACAAGTTTTTCATTGTTTTCATCGATGACATACTTATTTACTCAAAGAATGATCAAGAGAACGAAGAACATTTGAGAAAAGTGCTAGAAGTATTGAGGAAAGAAAAACTGTACGCTAAGTTTTCAAAGTGTGCATTTTGGTTGGAAGAAGTTCAATTCCTCGGTCACATAGTGAACAAAGAAGGTATCCAGGTGGACCCGGCAAAGATCGAAACCGTTGAAAAGTGGGAAACCCCAAAAACTCCGAAGCATATACGTCAATTTTTAGGATTGGCTGGTTACTACAGAAGATTCATCCAAGATTTCTCCAAAATAGCAAACCCTTGACTGCATTAACGCATAAAGGGAAGAAATTTGAATGGAAGGATGAACAAGAGAAGGCGTTTCAATTATTGAAGAAAAAGCTAACTACGGCACCTATATTGTCATTGCCTGAAGGGAATGATGATTTTGTGATTTATTGTGACGCATCAAAGCAAGGTCTCGGTTGTGTATTAATGCAACGGACGAAGGTGATTGCTTATGCGTCTAGACAATTGAAGATTCACGAGCAAAATTATACGACGCATGACTTGGAATTAGGCACGGTTGTTTTTGCATTAAAGACTTGGAGGCACTACTTATATGGGGTCAAAAGTATTATATATACCGACCACAAAAGTCTTCAACACATATTTAATCAGAAACAACTAAATATGAGGCAGCGTAGGTGGATTGAATTGTTGAATGATTACGACTTTGAGATTCGTTACCACCCGGGGAAGGCAAATGTGGTAGCCGACGCCTTGAGCAGGAAGGACAGAGAACCCATTCGAGTAAAATCTATGAATATAATGATTCACAATAACCTTACTACTCAAATAAAGGTGGCGCAACAAGGAGTTTTAAAAGAGGGAAATTTAAAGGATGAAATACCCAAAGGATCGGAGAAGCATCTTAATATTCGGGAAGATGGAACCCGGTATAAGGCTGAAAGGATTTGGGTACCAAAATTTGGAGATATGAGAGAAATGGTACTTATAGAAGCTCATAAAACCAGATACTCAATACATCCTGGAACGGGGAAGATGTACAAGGATCTCAAGAAACATTTTTGGTGGCCGAGTATGAAAGCCGATGTTGCTAAATACGTAGGAGAATGTTTGACGTGTTCTAAGGTCAAAGCTGAGCATCAGAAACCATCAGGTCTACTTCAACAACCCGAAATCCCGGAATGGAAATGGGAAAACATTACCATGGATTTCATTACTAAATTGCCAAGGACTGCAAGTGGTTATGATACTATTTGGGTAATAGTTGATCGTCTCACCAAGTCAGCACACTTCCTGCCAATAAGAGAAGATGACAAGATGGAGAAGTTAGTACGACTGTATTTGAAGGAAGTCATCTCCAGACATGGAATACTAATCTCTATTATCTCTGATAGGGATGGCAGATTTATTTCAAGATTCTGGCAGACATTACAGCAAGCGTTAGGAACTCGTCTAGACATGAGTACTGCCTATCATCCACAAACTGATGGACAGAGCGAAAGGATGATACAAACGCTTGAAGACATGCTACGAGCATGTGTTATTGATTTCGGAAACAGTTGGGATCGACATCTACCGTTAGCAGAATTCTCCTATAACAACAGCTACCATTCAAGCATTGAGATGGCGCCGTTTGAAGCACTTTATGGTAGAAAGTGCAGGTCTCCGATTTGTTGGAGTGAAGTGGGGGATAGACAGATTACGGGTCCGGAGATAATACAAGAAACTACCGAGAAAATCATCCAAATTCAACAAAGATTGAAAACCGCCCAGAGTCGACAAAAGAGCTACGCGGACAGTAAAAGAAAAGATATAGAGTTTGAAATTGGAGAAATGGTCATGCTTAAGATTTCACCTTGGAAAGGCGTTGTTCGATTTGGTAAACGGGGGAAACTAAATCCAAGGTACATTGGACCATTCAAGATTATAGATCGTGTCGGACCAGTAGCTTACCAACTGGAGCTACCTCAACAACTCGCGACTGTACATAACACTTTCCACGTCTCAAATTTGAAGAAATGTTTTGCTAAAGAAGATCTCACTATTCCGTTGGAAGAAATCCAAATCAATGAAAAACTTCAATTCATTGAAGAACCCGTCGAAATAATGGATCGTGAGGTTAAGAGACTTAAACAAAACAAGATACCGATTTTTAAGGTTCGATGGAATGCTCGTAGAGGACCCGAGTTCACCTAGGAGCGTGAAGATCAGATGAAGAAGAAATACCCGCATTTATTTCCAGAAGATACGTCAACACCTCCAACTGCTTAAAATTTCAGGACGAAATTTATTTAACGGGTAGGTACTGTAGTGACCCGAACTTTTCCATGTTTATATATATATTAAATGAAATTGTTATTTACATGATTAAGTGTTTCCAACATGTTAAGCAATCAAACTTGTTAAGACTTGATTAATTGAAATAGGTTTCATATAGACAATTGACCACCCAAGTTGACCGGTGATTCACGAACGTTAAAACTTGTAAAAACTATACGATGACATATATATGGTTATATATATAGTTAACATGATTTTATTATAAGTATGTATCTCATTAGGTATTTTAACAATGAGTTATATACATAAAAATGAGACTATTAATTTAAGAAACTCGAAAACGATATATATAACGATTATCGTTATAACAACGTCTTACTAGGTACATATGAATCATATTAAGATATTGATATACTTGGTTAATTATTTTAAATGATAAGTAAATATATTATTAAGTATATTAACAATGAAATACATATGTAAAAATAAGACTACTAACTTAATGATTTTGAAACGAGAGATATATGTAACGATTATCGTTGTAACGGCATTTAACTGTATATATATCATACTAAGATATATTATATATCATAATATCATGATAATATAACAATTTAACATCTCATTTGTTATAATAAACAACGGGATAACAACATTCAACAAGATCGTTAACCTAAAGGTTTCAAAACAACATTTACATGTAACGACTAACGATGACTTAACGACTCAGTTAAAATGTATATACATGTAGTTTTTTAATATGTATTCATACACTTTTGAAAGACTTTAAGACACTTATCAAAATACTTCTACTTAACAAAAAAAGCTTACAATTACATCCTCGTTCAGTTTCATCAACAATTCTACTCGTATGCACCCGTATTCGTACTCGTACAATACACAACTTTTAGATGTATGTACTATTGGTATATACACTCCAATGATCAGATCTTAACAGCCCATGTGAGTCACCTAACACATGTGGGAACCATCATTTGGTAACTAGCATGAAATATCTCATAAAATTACAAAAATATGAGTAATCATTCATGACTTATTTACATGAAAACAAAATTACATATCCTTTATATCTAATCCATACACCAACGACCAAAAACACCTACAAACACTTTCATTCTTCAAATTTCTTCATCTAATTGATCTCTCTCAAGTTCTATCTTCAAGTTCTAAGTGTTCTTCATAAATTCCAAAAGTTCTAGTTTCATAAAATCAAGAATACTTCCAAGATTGCAAGTTTACTTCCAAGTTTTCTAAATCCATTCCAAGTAATCATCCAAGATCAAGAAACCTTTGTTACTTACAGTAGGTTATCTTTCTAATACAAGGTAATAATCATATTCAAACTTTAATTCAATTTCTATAACTATAACAATCTTATTTCGAGTGGAAATCTTACTTAAAATTGTTTTCGTGTCATGATTCTGCTTCAAAAACTTTCAAGCCATCCAAGGATCCTTTGAAATTTTTCTCATTTCTAGTAGGTTTATCCAAGGAACTTGAGGTAGTAATGATGTTCATAACATCATTCGATTCATACATATAAAGCTATCTTATTCGAAGGTTTAAACTTGTAATCACTAGAACATAGTTTAGTTAATTCTAAACTTGTTCGCAAATAAAAGTTAATCCTTCTAACTTGACTTTTAAAATCAACTAAACACATGTTCTATATCTATATGATATGCTAACTTAATGATTTAAAACCTGGAAACACGAAAAACACCGTAAAACCGGATTTACGCCGTCGTAGTAACACCGCGGGCTGTTTTGGGTTAGTTAATTAAAAACTATGATAAACTTTGATTTAAAAGTTGTTATTCTGGGAAAATGATTTTTATTATTAACATGAAACTATATCCAAAAATTATGGTTAAACTCAAAGCGGAAGTATGTTTTCTAAAATGGTCATCTAGACGTCGTTATTTCGACTGAAATGACTACCTTTACAAAAACGACTTGTAAATTATTTTTCCGACTATAAACCTATACTTTTTCTGTTTAGATTCATAAAATAGAGTTCAATATGAAACCATAGCAATTTGATTCACTCAAAACGGATTTAAAATGAAGAAGTTATGGGTAAAACAAGATTGGATAATTTTTCTCATTTTAGCTACGTAAAAATTGGTAACAAATCTATTCCAACCATAACTTATCAACTTGTATTGTATATTATGTAATCTTGAGATACCATAGACACGTATACAATGTTTCGACCTATCATGTCGACACATCTATATATATTTTGGAACAACCATAGACACTCTATATGTGAATGTTGGAGTTAGCTATACAGGGTTGAGGTTGATTCCAAAATATATATAGTTTGAGTTGTGATCAATACTGAGATACGTATACACTGGGTCGTGGATTGATTCAAGATAATATTTATCGATTTATTTCTGTACATCTAACTGTGGACAACTAGTTGTAGGTGTGATGCCCCGTACAAAACCATCGTGTACGAATCATCAACAACAGGATCATTACAAGGTTAAGTACTATATGCTGTAATTAAAGAAGTTGCATTCATGATAAAAAGGTGATGTCATAACCGACATCAAATGTTTTACATTTCAAAAGCATGCTTCACTAAGTAGAAGCAAATAATAAGTGTATGTGACCACAGTGGTCGTTACAAGTCATAGTTCAAAAGTACGAATGTTTGAATGCAAAGTAAAGTAGTTCATGCGTGGACAACTCTAAGCAGCGGGTTCTACAGCACGACTAGTACACAGCGGAAGCAACCTCAAGCACCTGAGAAATACATGCTTAAAAACATCAACACAACTGTTGGTGAGCTATAGTTTAAGTATAACAGTATGTAAGGTAGGCCACGAGATTTCAGTGCTACAAAGAGCGTTTCAAAACAGTATGATAAAGTATATGTTAACCGTGGGCACTTGGTAACTAACTTAACGTTTATACCCCCTGAAAGTACACTTGGCAAGTGCGTATGTCTACGAAGTATTAAACACTCGTTAAATGCTAGCGCGACTAGCCCGAGTGGGGATGTCAAACCCTATGGATCCATATCTAAGATTCGCGTTCACGGTTCAAAAACCAATGATTAAACGTTACCGAGCTAAAGGGAATGTTTATGCCGTTGTATAACCCACACATATATAAGTTTAAGTACTCGTGCCTAGTATGTAAAACATAAAATCCGCATGTATTCTCAGTTCCCAAAAGAAGTTAAAGTAAAAAGGGAATGCTATAACTCACAATGATATGTAGCGGTAAAGTAGTAGTCGGGAAAGGTGTGCAAGTAAATGGTCCGAAGTCCTCAACCTAAGTCAAATAGTACTAGGTCAGTAAATCGTCTTAATAGGTTTAAAAGTATGTAATTAAGGTCTTAAGGATCATCATCATTCATCATTAAACAAAAGGCGTAAGGTAGGTTTCGTTTATGAAAGTAGTTTAAAACAAAGTCTGAATTCAGTCAGTAACCACGGCCTCTACCCTTACTGAATTAAGGTGAGACTAGTGGCCACGGCTCCGTCTATGAGTCCCTTAAGTGTGGTAAAATTTACAGAAGCAAACTCGTCTTGATTTGACTGTGGCGACGGTCTAAGTGCGAGTAGGTCAGAAATTTCTGCACAACGTTAAAGGACATAGTAACGATCGGAGGGCCATAAATCCTAAACCGTAACTCGGATTAAGACGAGTCCTATATGAAAAGTTATCTACTCGAAAAGTTATATCTAAAAATCAAGGTTAGAACAGCCCAGGTCTACTGGTCTGTTCCAGAAGTATCAGGTCAGTAGGTTTTGGACAGAAGCAGTGAGTTTAAAAGGGTTCCGGTGGTCTTGGTGCTTGATGTTCATCATTGTTCTCATCCTTGATGCATATAGCTTCAAGTGTACAACTCATTGATGTATCTATATCATCTTAACCAAGTCTTGACCATCATAACCCTAGTGCAAGTCTAAGACATGAAGCACAACTCACTTAAGAGTTGTATGAAGTTTGATGAACCAAAGTTACATCAAAGTCTTAGGTTTGACACTTACATGAACTATAAACTTGAAAGTTAACTAACTAATCAAGATCATAAGTAGTAGAACATAGTTCTTAGTTTGATCTTGAAGATCCAAGACTCAAAAGTCTAGATCCAAAGTAATATTTAAAGAAAACTTGTTTGTGTGTTCTTGAACTTTCAAAGTTAACTTAATTTGTTCAAGAGATATGAGATCAAGACTAACTTGTAGCACTTGACCATATAAACTAACTACATGAAATTAAAGTGCATAAATTGAAGAAGTAAACTTAAATAAACAAGAAAAAGATTCATGGTTGTTCATACTTTTAAAGATTCAACCAAAGTTGATCTTTAAGTAAAGTAAACTTTAAGTTTACTTCCATGACTTACAAGTATGTCTTTAATCAACACAAGAACTTTATAATCTTTGAAACATTATATGTAGAATCTAAACTAGAGAGTTTAGTTCTTGATTGTTCTTGTTAAAACAAGATAAAAGATGAATCAAACTAGAAAGTTAGATTCTTGAAACATGTAAGTAAATAACAACAATTAACAAGACAAGTAACATTAACAACAAGAACAACAAATGATGATGATGATTTGCATGTATATAATTCGGTTTTAAGACAAAAGAAAGAAGAAGAAAAACTTGAACAAGCTACTTACAAGTTGAGAGAAAAAGAGAGAAAACTTGGAAGTATTTTTGTGTGTGTGTTTGAAGGAGAGAATGCAAGTGAAGAGGTGATACAAAAATGAATCAAACACTCCCACCATGGCCTTCTAGGCCACGGTTCTGCAGCAAAAAAGGGAGGGGGGGAGTAGTTCTTTGGTTACTAGCTTGTAAAGTTCATTAAAGTTGGATATTAAGGTGTTAGTGCATGGGGATGATGTGTAACAAGATTCCAAGTGCCTTAAACTAGCTAGTTACCATCTAACATGATACTTACACTTGAAAGAGTGGGCTAAAGGGTCCATTAATAATGTAGGGTGGACTTGGAAGCCCAACATCAAGAGTCCATTACACTAATAAAGCCCAAGTTCAAATAAATCACAAGTTAAACCAATTAAAGCCCAAGTAACTAACTAATAGCCTTAGTTAATTAAAATGATTAATAATTTTAATCATGAATGTAAATAATATCTAAAAATATTATTCGTGAAAGTTCCGGGTGTCACAAAGACGTTTCGGGCTCTTAAAAGTCAAGTACGGGCAATCAAGGCAACATGTAAATGTAATAACATACATTCATTTAATCACACGTATTAATAATAGTAATTATTAATAAATAAATGTTGGAAATTCTAGGGTCGTTACATTACCCACCTGTTAAAGAAAATTTCGTCCCGAAATTTTAAGCTGAGGTAGATGGAGGAGTCGGGAAAAGGTGAGGATACTTTCGCATCATTTGATCCTCTCGCTCCCAAGTAAACTCAGGTCCTCGTTTGGCATTCCATCGTACCCGTACAATCGGAATCTTGTTGCGTTTCAAAGTTTTGATCTCACGATCCATAATTTCAACAGGTTCCTCCACAAAGTGGAGTTTGTCGTCAATAGTAAGTTCTTCCAATGGTATGATAAGTTCAGGTGCAGCAAGACACTTCTTCAAGTTCGATACATGGAAGGTAGGATGAACTGAGCTCAATTGTGCTGGTAGATCCAAACGGTATGCAACTGGTCCAACACGTTCCAAGATCTCGAAAGGACCAATGTATCGTGGGTTCAACTTTCCACGTTTTCCAAAACGGATCACACCTTTCCAAGGTGCAACCTTCAACATTACACGATCACCAACATTAAATTCAAAGTCCTTACGTTTAAGATCGGCATAACTCTTTTGGCGATCACGGGCAGTCTTAAGTCTAGCTTGAATCTGAGCAATCTTCTCCGTCGTTTCGTGGACTACCTCGGGTCTGGTGATTTGCTTTTCGCCTACTTCGGCCCAACAAATAGGAGATCGGCACTTACGGCCATATAATGCTTCGAAAGGTGCGGCATTAATGCTCGAGTGATAACTGTTGTTGTACGAGAATTCGGCGAGTGCAAATGTCTTTCCCAAGCCTTTCCAAAATCAATGACACATGCACGCAACATGTCTTCCAAGGTCTGAATCGTTCGCTCACTTTGCCCGTCAGTCTGAGGATGATAAGCAGTGCTCATGTCGAGACGAGTTCCCATGGCTTCTTGCAAAGAACGCCAAAATCTAGAAGCAAAACGGGGATCGCGATCTGAGATGATCGATAAAGGTACACCATGACGAGATACAACCTCTTTAATGTATAATTGAGCAAGTCTCTCCATTGTATCAGTTTCCTTCATCGCTAGAAAGTGTGCAGATTTGGTGAGGCTGTCAATAATAACCCAAATGGTATCGTATCCGCCCACCGTCTTTGGCAGCTTGGTGATAAAATCCATTGTTATAATTTCCCACTTCCATTGTGGGATTTCCGGTTGTTGAAGTAAACCAGAAGGTCTCTGATGCTCAGCTTTAACCTTTGAGCAAGTCAAACACTTACCAACATAAGTCGCAACGTCCTTCTTAAGATTCGGCCACCAATACTGTTCTTTAAGGTCGTGGTACATTTTTCCCGCTCCAGGATGAATTGAATATCTCGACTTGTGTGCTTCATCAAGTATCAGGTTCCGTAGATCTCCATAAAGAGGTACCCAAATTCTTCCGGCATAACATCAGAGTCCAGACTCCCTAACCTCGAATCGAGAGACAAGTATGTTCAAATGTTCGTGAGATATGTTCTCCTCTTTGAGAGCCTCATCTTGGGCTACTCTGATCTGGCTGTTGAGGTTCGAATGGATGGTGATGTTCAGAGCCCTAACACGAAGAGGTGCCGTCCTCTCCTTTCGGCTTAAAGCGTCAGCTACAACATTGGCCTTGCCAGGGTGATAACGGAGTTCACAATCGTAGTCGTTGAGCGTCTCGATCCATCGACGCTGTCTCATATTTAGTTGCTTCTGATCAAAGATGTGCTGGAGACTCTTGTGGTCGGTGAAGATAGTGCTCTTAGTTCCATACAGATAATGTCTCCACAATTTGAGTGCAAAGACAACGGCTCAAGTTCAAGATCATGTGTAGTGTAGTTCCGCTCGTGAATCTTCAATTGGCGGGAGGCATAGGCAATAACCTTTGATCGTTGCATCAGTACACAACCAAAACCACTCTTCGATGCATCACAATAAACAACAAAGTCGTCACTGCCTTCAGGAAGTGATAGGATAGGTGCGGTGGTTAACTTCTTCTTCAAAGTTTGAAATGCTGATTCGTGTGCGGGTTCCCAAATGAACTTCTTGCCCTTGTGAGTCAGCGCGGTCAAAGGACGCGCAATCAGAGAAAATCCTTCGATAAACCTTCGGTAATAACCGGCGAGACCTAGGAATTGGCGAATATGCGTCGGAGTAGTGGGGGTCTCCCACTTGCTGATGGCTTCAATCTTGGTGGGATCAACTTTGATACCCTGGTCGCTCACAACATGACCCAGAAATTGAACTTCCTTCAACCAAAATTTACACTTGGAGAATTTGGCGTAAAGTTGCTCTTGTCTTAAGAATTCAAGCACTAATCGGAGGTGTTGCTCATGTTCTTCTTCGCTCTTAGAGTAGATGAGGATATCATCTATGAAGACGATAACAAACTTGTCCAAGTAAGGCTTGCAGACACGATTCATGAGGTCCATGAACACGGCAGGTGCATTTGTCAAACCGAATGGCATCACGAGAAACTCATAATGACCATAACGGGTCCTGAATGCAGTTTTCATCACGTCACTTTCCTTCACCCTCAGCTGGTGATATCTGGATCGCAAATCGATCTTTGAATAAACGCTCGATCCTTGTAGTTGATCAAAAAGATCGTCAATTCGTGGAAGAGGATACCGATTCTTGATAGTCAATTTGTTGAGTTCACGGTAGTCGATACACATACGGAAGGATCCATCCTTCTTCTTCACAAACAACACAGGTGCACCCCAAGGCGAGAAGCTTGGTTGGATAAACCCTCGATCTAATAGCTCTTGTAGTTGACTCTGTAATTCTTGCATCTCGGAAGGTGCGAGTCTATAAGGTGCGCGAGCTACAGGTGCAGCTCCTGGCACTAAGTCAATCTGAAACTCTACTGCTCTCTGCGGCGGTAATCCAGGCAATTCCTCTGGGAAGACATCAGAAAATTCGTTCACAATTCGAACGTCGTTCACGCTCTTCACCTCAGTTTCTACCGCTTTCACATGTGCTAGGACAGCAAAACGTCCCTTCTTCATAATCTTTTGCGCTTTCACGCAACTAATGAGGTTCAACTTCGAGGTACATCTCTCTCCATAGATAACTAGTGGTTCGCCATCTCCTTGTGGTATGCGAAGTGCTTTATCTCCACAGATAATATCGGCCTTTATCTTGCTCAACCAATCCATACCGACGATCACGTCAAAACTTCCCAGTTTGATAGGTATCAAGTCAATTTCGAAATCTGCACCAGCTATGTTGATAACAGCTCCATGACTAATATGGTCAACCTTTTCAAGTTTTCCATTTGCGACCTCGACAAGCATACTTTCTTTTAACGGGACTAATGACCAATTAATCTTATCGCCAAAATGTCTACATACATAACTTCTATCCGCACCAGTATCAAACAAGACAGAAGCTAAAAGATTGTTGATTTTGAATATACCTATCACCAAGTCGGGGTTATCGCGTGCATCCCTTGCATTAACATTGAAGGCTCTACCTCGGGGTGGTCCTCCGTCCTTTCGCTTGTTTGGGCATGCGTTTCTGAAATGGCCCGTCTGTCCACATTCGTAGCACTTCTTAGGTCCATTGGTGTTCGGCTTCCCATTCAAAGTAGTGACCTTGCAGTCCTTCCCGATGTGCCCAGCCCGTTGGCACTTCTCACAGACAAAATTGCAATACCCAGTGTGGTGTTTGTAGCACCGTTTGCATTGTGGTAAGGTTCCTTTGTAGTTCGGGTTGGTGTTGGTGTTTTGTTGGGATTAGGGTTTCCACCGTTGTTGTGCCTCTTGGCGGGGGTTTGATCGTAGTTTCTCCCCCTGTTGTTGTTGTTGTTGTTGTTGTTGTTGTTGTTGTGGTTGTTGTCCCATTTCCTCTTTTCGCTACTACCAGCTTCAAACTTAGCCTTCTCCGGCTCATCAATAAGAATCTGATTCATGAGAGTATGCGCCATGCGCATTGCTTCGGGAACATTCGGTGGTTTGGATGAGGTGACATTTCCTTTGATGGACTTAGGGAGTCCCGAGAAGTATTTCTCCATGTGCTTGAATTCGGGGGTGACCATGGTCGGACACATAAGAGCCAACTCCAAAAACCTACGGTTGTAACTGTTAAGGTCGTTCCCTATGGCCTTTAACTGCATAAATTCGATTTCCATCTTCTGAATTTCAATTCTCGGACAATACTCATCAATCATAGCCGCCTTGAATTCCTCCCATGGCGTAGCATACGCCTCATCGATACCTTTCGCTTGAGCTAACGTGTTCCACCACGTTAGCGCACCGTCAGATAGCGTGCAAGATGCAAACTTGGTCTTATTATCCTCCGAACAGTTGCTAACTCGGAATACTGATTCAAGTTTTTCGAACCATCTGGTGAGACCAACTGGTCCCTCGGTGCCGCTGAAGTTATGCGGTTTGCAGCTCTGGAATTCCTTGTATGTACACCCATTTCGAACGGGTGGAATAACCGGTGGTGGTGGCGGTGGAGCTTCGAGATTTCTTTCTGCTAGGGCTGCAGCGACCCGTTCGTTGATCATGTCCTCAATCTGGGCGGCGGTAGGTGTGGATCTTCCGTTAGCCATGGTATTCTAAACAAAATTTTTGACTCAAGTCAAAATCCAGTATGCAAGTAGTAATAATACAGTATATAGTGACCAAAATGGAATCAAAACATCACATGTTATTAAATAATGCATCTAGGTACAAATATCACACAATCATCGTACAGCAATGTAAATAGAACATCGTGCAAGAATTAAATAATGCAAAGTTCCATTCATTAATAATAATAAGTTTCATACATCTGAATAAGTTCGTACAATACATATGAAATACATGAAACTATATCTAGATTACATCATGAAATCTAAATACAAAGTCCTACGGTGAAGGCGGGTGAACTGCTCCTCGAGCCAACTGCTCCTCGAGCTCAGTGACTCGAGCTCGGAGAGTCTCAATCTCCCTCATCAGTTCCTCGTTAGAGGGAGCTGGTGGGGCAGGCGGTGCAGGTGGGGCGGGTGGTGCCGGTGGTGCTGATGTAGATGGTCCAGCTCCGGATGTAGACGGTACGTCCCTAGATGTAAGTGGTCCGTATCTAAATCTAGGTGGTACGGTTCCAGGAATAGTCAATACGTAACGGGGAACCTTACGTATCTGTGGGTCGGCAGGGTATGGCACAACTCGTTTACGAGCAGTAACCCTACGACGATGGCCAAAAGCGTCAGTAAAAGCACGACCTCTATTCACCCCTGGAATGACGGTGCCGTCGAAACGGTACCGCTTCTTCGGCGGGGTGGAGGGTGCCTGAATAGGTCTATCAGCAGGATCCTCATCATCGCTGGAGTCGTCTGATGATGAAGAATCGGCGGATGATGAGTCATCCGAATCGTGTGGGGGTGACACTGGTGGCTGAGCTGGTAATCCGAAGCGTCCGAAGGCGGCCAACATCTGTCTGTGTCTGCCTGGCGGAATCACGACTAAACGTCCGTCGGGAGTGCATCGGCAAGGCGTGCGCATGTGGTTACGAAATGGCCCTTCCCCGAACTCCGCGGGGATCTCAATACCACCAATGCGGGGCTGTGACCTCGAGGGTCCGGGAGCAGACACTGGGGTAGGTGCACTAGTACCAGCTCCGGAAGTAGAAGCGCCGGGATCACTAGTGGGTGTCGGGGCCGGTGTATCGGCAGTAGCAGCAGCAGGTGTAGCAGTAGGTAGGGCGACGGGGTCTGAGTCTGTACTGCCCGAAATGACAGCAGGTGGAACATCCGACATCTGAACAAGGAAAAATAAATTTTCCATGTCAGTATGTCATAAAGCAAGCAAATAATAGGCCAACAGTTTAAATCATGTATAACAATAAGTAGCATGGCAATAATAACGAATCGTACAGAAGTAGCATGCAATCGAAAGCAAGTAATATCATGCAGTAGTGAAATCATGTAGTAGCATACGGCATATAGCAGAAAAAGTAAGCATTAGCATGTAGTAAGCTCAGCGGAAACAAGTAAACTAGCAAGTTGTAGATTAGTCCTATTAGTGAATCCTACTCGGGTCGGTCTTAGACTCACTAATGCAACCTAATTCCCTACAACCAATGCTCTGATACCAAATGTGATGCCCCGTACAAAACCATCTTGTACGAATCATCAACAACAGGATCATTACAAGGTTAAGTACTATATGCTGTAATTAAAGAAGTTGCATTCATGATAAAAAAGGTGATGTCATAACCGACATCAAATGTTTTACATTTCAAAAGCATGCTTCACTAAGTAGAAGCAAATAATAAGTGTATGTGACCACAATGGTCGTTACAAGTCATAGTTCAAAAGTACGAATGTTTGAATGCAAAGTAAAGTAGTTCATGCGTGGACAACTCTAAGCAGCGGGTTCTACAGCACGACTAGTACACAGCGGAAGCAACCTCAAGCACCTAAGAAATACATGCTTAAAAACGTCAACACAACGGTTGGTGAGCTATAGTTTAAGTATAACAGTATGTAAGGTAGGCCACGAGATTTCAGTGCTACAAAGAGCGTTTCAAAACAGTATGATAAAGTATATGTAAACCGTGGGCACTTGGTAACTAACTTAACGTTTATACCCCCTGAAAGTACATTTGGCAAGTGCGTATGTCTACGAAGTATTAAACACTCATTAAATGCTAGCGCGACTAGCCCGAGTGGGGATGTCAAACCCTATGGATCCATATCTAAGATTCGCGTTCACGGTTCAAAAACCAATGATTAAACGTTACCGAGCTAAAGTGAATGTTTATGTCATTGTATAACCCACACATATATAAGTTTAAGTACTCGTGCCTAGTATGTAAAACATAAAATCCGCATGTATTCTCAGTTCCCAAAATAAGTTAAAGTAAAAAGGGAATGCTATAACTCACAATGATATGTAGCGGTAAAGTAGTAGTCGGGAAAGGTGTGCAAGTAAATGGTCCGAAGTCCTCAACCTAAGTCAAATAGTACTAGGTCAGTAAATCGTATTAATAGGTTTAAAAGTATGTAATTAAGGTCTTAAGGGTCATCATCATTCATCATTAAACAAAAGGCGTAAGGTAGGTTTCGTTTATGAAAGTAGTTTAAAACAAAGTCTGACTTCAGTCAGTCACCACGGCCTCTACCATTACTGAATTAAGGTGAGACCAGTGGCCACGGTTCCGTCTATGAGTCCCTTAAGTGTGGTAAAATTTACAGAAGCAAACTCATCTTGGTTTGACTGTGGTGACGGTCTAAATGCGAGTAGGTCAGAAATTTCTGCACAACGTTAAAGGACATAGTAACGATCGGAGGGCCATAAATCCTAAACCGTAACTCGGATTAAGACGAGTCCTATATGAAAAGTTATCTACTCGAAAAGTTCTATCTAAAAATCAAGGTTAGAACAGACCAGGTCTACTGGTATGTTCCAGAAGCATCAGGTCAGTAGGTTTTGGACAGAAGCAGTGAGTTTAAAAGGGTTCCGGTGGTCTTGGTGCTTGATGTTCATCATGGTTCTCATCCTTGATGCATATAGATTCAAGTGTACAACTCATTGATGTATCTACATCATCTTAACCAAGTCTTGACCATCATAACCCTAGTGCAAGTCTAAGACATGAAGCACAACTCACTTAAGAGTTGTATGAAGTTTGATGAACCAAAGTTACATCAAAGTCTTAGGTTTGACACTTACATGAACTATAAACTTGAAAGTTAACTAACTAATCAAGATCATAAGTAGTAGAACATAGTTCTTAGTTTGATCTTGAAGATCCAAGACTCAAAAGTCTAGATCCAAAGTTATATTTAAAGAAAACTTGTTTGTGTGTTCTTGAACTTTCAAAGTTAACTTAATTTGTTCAAGAGATATGAGATCAAGACTAACTTGTAGCACTTGACCATATAAACTAACTACATGAAATTAAAGTGCATAAATTGAAGAAGTAAACTTAAATAAACAAGAAAAAGATTCATGGTTGTTCATACTTTTAAAGATTCAACCATAGTTGATCTTTAAGTAAAGTAAACTTTAAGTTTACTTCCATGACTTACAAGTATGTCTTTAATCAACACAAGAACTTTATAATCTTTGAAACATTATATGTAGAACCTAAACTAGAGAGTTTAGTTCTTGATTGTTCTTGTTAAAACAAGATAAAAGATGAATCAAACTAGAAAGTTAGATTCTTGAAACATGTAAGTAAATAACAACAATTAACAAGACAAGTAACATTAACAACAAGAACAACAAATAATGATGATGATTTGCATGTATATAATTCGGTTTTAAGACAAAAAAAGAAGAAGAAAAACTTGAACAAGCTACTTACAAGTTGAGAGAAAAAGAGAGAAAACTTGGAAGTATTTTTGTGTGTGTGTTTGAAGGAGAGAATGCAAGTGAAGAGGTGATACAAAAATGAATCAAACACTCCCACCATGGCCTTCTAGGCCACGGTTCTGCAGCAAAAAAGGGAGGGGGGGGGAGTAGTTCTTTGGTTACTAGCTTGTAAAGTTCATTAAAGTTGGATATTAAGGTGTTAGTGCATGGGGATGATGTGTAACAAGATTCCAAGTGCCTTAAACTAGCTAGTTACCATCTAACATGATACTTACACTTGAAAGAGTGGGCTAAAGGGTCCATTAATAATGTAGGGTGAGCTTGGAAGCCCAACATCAAGAGTCCATTACACTAATAAAGCCCAAGTTCAAATAAATCACAAGTTAAACCAATTAAAGCCCAAGTAACTAACTAATAGCCTTAGTTAATTAAAATGATTAATAATTTTAATCATGAGTGTAAATAATATCTAAAAATATTATTCGTGAAAGTTCCGGGTGTCACAAAGACGTTTCAGGCTCTTAAAAGTTAAGTACGGGCAATAAAGGCAACATGTAAATGTAATAACATACATTCGTTTAATCACACGTATTAATAATAGTAATTATTAATAAATAAATGTTGGAAATTCTAGGGTCGTTACAGTAGGTTACTAACGAGGACAGCTGACTTAATAAACTTAAAACATCAAAATATATTAAAAGTGTTGTAAATATATTTTGAACATACTTTGATATATATGTATATATTGTTATAGGTTCGTGAATCAACCAGTGGCCAAGTCTTACTTCCCGACGAAGTAAAAATCTGTGAAAGTGAGTTATAGTCCTACTTTTAAAATCTAATATTTTTGGGATGATAATACATGCAGGTTTTATAAATGATTTACAAAATAGACACAAGTACGTGAAACTACATTCTATGGTTGAATTATCGAAATTGAATATGCCCCTTTTTATTAAGTCTGGTAATCTAAGAATTAGGGAACAGACACCCTAATTGACGCGAATCCTAAAGATAGATCTATTGGGCCTAACAAACCCCATCCAAAGTACCGGATGCTTTAGTACTTCGAAATTTATATCATATCCGAAGGGTGTCCCGGAATGATGGGGATATTCTTATTTATGCATCTTGTTAATGTCGGTTACCAGGTGTTCACCATATGAATGATTTTTATCTCTATGTATGGGATGTGTATTGAAATATGAAATCTTGTGGTCTATTGTTACGATTTGATATATATAGGTTAAACCTATAACTCACCAGCATTTTTGTTGACGTTTAAAACATGTTTATTCTCAGGTGAATACTAAGAGCTTCCGCTGTTGCATACTAAAATAAGGACAAGATTTGGAGTCCATGTTTGTATGATATTGTGTAAAAACTGCATTCAAGAAACTGATTTCGATGTAACATATTTGTATTGTAAACCATTATGTAATGGTCGTGTGTAAACAGGATATTTTAGATTATCATTATTTGATAATCTACGTAAAGCTTTTTAAACCTTTATTTATGAAATAAAGGTTATGGTTTGTTTTAAAATGAATGCAGTCTTTGAAAAACGTCTCATATAGAGGTCAAAACCTCGCAACGAAATCAATTAATATGGAACGTTTTTAATCAATAAGAACGGGACATTTCACCATAAAACACTCAATTAATCACTTCTCGGCTCTCAAATCATAATCTTCCAAATAATCGCAAATAATAACCAAAACTATATCCGAATGGACTAAAAACGGCGGATATTGCCATGATAAATATATGAGAAATGTGCAATATCAAATCACCCCACACTAGAGTCTTGCTTGTCCTCAAGTAAATCCAACTCGAAAATAATCTTCTACCAAATGATAACGTCTTCATAGTGTAAGAAGAACCAAAGAACATGAACCAAATGAGCAACTAGCATGGGTACGGTTTTAATAGAATAAATTAACCATGTGACTTCCACTTGTAATCCCAAATTAAAACTTCAAATTCGGATTTAACCTCATAGCAAACCCTAGCATAAATAATATGCACTAATCAAATGTAAACTTCATACAAACAAAGCATATTAGGCATTATTAACACTAATCATGTGAATCATTAAGCATTAAACGAATTAGGGTTAACCCCACACTTGAACTTCAATTAATCATCAATTAAAACATAACTAGCACAAATAGAGATGAAATTAAGTGTAAGAGTAAGAGAAACGGACCCTAGGAGGCATGATTCACAAGTAATTTGAGAGAAAATCACAAAAAATTTGAAAATTGATGAAACCCTAGCCTTGAGGATCGATCGTATATGTGTGTGTGTGTTTGAGTGGGTGTAAATTGGTATAAAATAACCCTAAAAACCCCCAAAGGTCGACCAGACCCATTTAATTTCGGGTTAAAACAAATTTGGATTCGGGTACCTAAAAAAAAACAGCGACGGGTCTGATAGCAGAAGCGTGCGGCGTGCAAAAAGAGCGTGGTGCGCGTTAGTACGTGGAAATATTGCGCGGTGCACGTACACATGCACGGTGCGCATTATAGCTTGAAACCAAATCAGAAATTAACCAAAACGCCCAGTTACTTTCCTTCACATGTTTCAAGCATGAAAAATAAAAACTACAAAAGCAAAAATTATACAAATTCTACAACAAAAATCATAACAAGACGATCACGCGTCGTTAGAGGTAAAGATGAGTTTGATCTCATCATCCACCTCTTGCGGTCCATTTACGTAGTGTTTGATTCGATGACCGTTCACCTTAAACTCTTCCCCCTTTGAATTAACCAAATCAACTGCCCCATGGGGTTAAACCTTACGAACAATAAATGGTCCCGACCACTTAGACTTTAACTTTCCGGGAAACAAACGGAACCGTGAATTGAAAAGAAGCACACGATCCCCTTCCTTAAATTCTTTAGGATCTTTTAAATGACTATCATGCCACTTCTTTGTCCTCTCCTTACTAATCAACGAATTTTCATAAGCATCGAGCCTTAATTCTTCCAACTCATTTAATTGGCTCAAATGAAGGCGACCCGCCTCCTTAAGATCAAGATTGCTCGTTTTGAGAGCCCAAAAAGCCTTGTGTTCTATTTCTATGGGGAGATGACACGCTTTACCATAAAGTAAACGAAAAGGAGTGATTCCGGTTGGCGTTTTGTACGCCGTTCTAAATGCCCATAAGGCATCATCAAGTTTGAACGACCACTCCTTAGGATTAGAACTAATTGTTTTTTCAAGAATCCTCTTTAAAGCTCGGTTGGTGTTTTTGACTTGCCCATTCGTTTGAGGATGGTACGATGTAGAAACTTTATGGGTCACCCCATATCGTTTCAACACCTTTTCAAGTTGGGCATTACAAAAGTGAGTTCCCCGATCGCTAATTAAAGCTTTTGGGGCACCAAACTGAGAAAAGAGTTGTTTAAGGAACGAAACTACAACCCGTGCATCATTAGTGGGCAAAGCTTGCGCTTCGACCCATTTCGAAACATAGTCGATGGCAACAAGAATGTAGAGCTTATTATTAGATTTCGGGAACGGGCCCATGAAATCAATCCCCCAAATATCGAAAACCTCGCAAACTTGAATGACATTTTGAGGCATCTCATCTCGTTGGGTGATTTGGCCCGCCCGTTGACAAGCATCGCACAATTGACATATGCGGTGGGCATCCATGAAGATAGTAGGCCAATAAAAACCGGCCTCAAAGACTTTTCGCCCCGTAACTTGGGGACCATAATGCCCACCCGTCGGTCCATGATGACATTGGATAAGAATGCGCTCGCAATCTTCTTCGAAAACACATCGGTGGATCATTCCATCGGAACACCGCCTAAAAAGGTAAGGGTCCTCCCAAAAATAATACTTAAGGTCACTAAAGAATTTCTTACATTTATGATGTGACCAACCTTTTTCTAAGAACCTCCTAACCAAGTAATTAGCAAAATCAATGAACCAAGGGTCTTCACACTCCTCCACCTTCATGAGATATTCATCGGGAAAATCATCATGGATACTCGACTCATGAAGGACTTCGAGATTTGGATTCTCGAGTCTAGATAAGTGGTCGGCCGCGAGATTTTCAGCACCCTTCTTGTCCCGGATCTCGATATCGAATTCTTGCAAAAGCAAGATCCGTCTCAGCAGTCGTGGTTTGGCATCCGGTTTGGCGAAAAGGTACTTTAGAGCAAAATGGTCCATAAAAACAATAGTCTTAGACAAGACTAAGTAGGATCGAAACTTATCAAACGAAAAGACCACCGCAAGGAGCTCCTTTTCAGTGGTAGTATTATTCAACTGTGCTCCCTGCAAGGTCTTGCTTGCATAATAAATGGGTCAGAAATGTTTCTCGACCCTTTGGCCCAAAATAGAGCCAACAGTGAAATCGGATGCATCACCCATAAGCTCGAATGGAAGGGACCAATTCGGAGCAATTATGATAGGTGCATTGATGATTTTCTCCTTAAGAAGTTCGAATGCCTTTTGGCACTCTTCGGAGAAGTTCCAAGGTGTGTCCTTTTCGAGAAGTTTGTTCATCGGGTTAGCGATTTTGGAAAAATCCTTAATGAACCGCCGGTAAAAACAGGCGTGCCCGAGAAAACTCCGAACACCCTTAACATTGGTGAGAGGTTAAAGGTTCTTAATAGTCGTTACCTTTGCGGGATCCACCTCAATACCGTTCCTAGAAATCTTGTGCCCGAGAACTATGCCCCCTTGTACCATGAAATGGCACTTTTCCCAGTTGAGCACAAGATTAGATTTCTCACACCTTACCAATATCCACTCTAAATTAAGAAGGCATGAATCGAAAGTGTCACCGAAGACCGAAAAGTCATCCATGAACACCTCCACGCAATCTTCTATTATATCATGGAATATGGCCATCATGCACCTTTGAAAAGTGGCCGGAGCGTGACAAAGGCCAAAGGGCATGCGACGGTATGAGAATGTGCCATACGGGTACGTAAAAGTGGTTTTCTCCTGGTCCTCATGCGAGATAGGAATTTGAAAATAGCCCGAAAAACCATCAAGAAAACAATAAAAGCTGTTTCCCGCCAACCTCTCTAGCATTTGATTCATGAAAGGTAACGGGAAATGGTCTTTGCGTGTGGCATCATTCAACTTACGATAGTCAATACAAACACGCCACCCCGTGAGAGTCCGAGTGGAAATTAACTCAATTTTATCATTGGTGGTAACAGTCATGCCACCTTTCTTAGGTACACAGTGTACCGGGCTAATCCACGGACTGTCAGAAATCGGGTAAATCAGACCTGCATCGAGGAGCTTAATGATCTCTTTCTTCATGACATCTTGCATGTGCGGGTTCAACCTCCTTTGATGTTGTACCACAGGTTTGGAGTTATCCTCTGTTAGAATTTTGTGGGTGCAATAGGAGGGACTAATACCCTTGATGTCATGAATTTTCCACGCAATGGCCAGTTTATGGGACTTTAGCATGGTCACAAGTTCAGTTTTTCTGACCTCTAGTAAGAGAAGAAGAAATAATTACCGGGAGCTTAGATTCCTCCTGCAAATAAGCGTATTCCAAATGATCTGTAAGTGGCTTCAATTCTAACTCGGGAGGTTCTTCAATTGAAGACTTGCTCCGGTAATCCACATCACGTTTGAGTTCTTTGAACTCCTCCTCAGTCAGCTCATAGCCGTTCTCCATCAAGGCGTTTAAAATATCCACCTCCTCAACCTACAACTCTTCATCAATTTCAACTAAGGAGCATTCTCCTGAACCCTGTAACTCTGGGAATTCCTGCAAAAACTCAGACTGGACACAGTGTTAAGAAAATAACATGTATCATCAGTGTAGGCAGGGTACTTTAAAGCATGGTCGATTGAGAATGTTGCACTCAAGTCATCTATCCTAAGGGTTAACTTTTGGCCATAAACATTGATGATACACCTAGCAGTATTCAAAAATGGCCGACCCAAAATAAGTGGAATCCTTTCATCCACTTCCATATCCAAAACCACGAAATCAGCCGGGAAAACCAACGACCCGGTCTAAACTAGCATATTCTCTATAATTCCACGAGGGAATTTAATAGAGCGGTCAGCTAGCTGAATAGCCATACGCGTAGGTTTTAACTCCCCGGGGTCTAGCTGTAAATAAATAGAATAAGACATTAAATTTATGCTAGCCCCCAGATCCGCCAACGCCATCACATAGTCCAAATTACCAAGTAAACAAGGAATGGTAAAACTCCCAGGATCCTCAAGCTTCTCGGGAAGCTTGTTTGCAACTACCGCTGAACATGCAGCATTCAACCTGACTGAAGACACGTTCTCCAGCTTCTTCCTGTTAGTTAGAAAATCCTTCAGAAACCTTGCATACTTTGGCATACCTGCAATCACATCAATAAAAGGCATATTTATGTTAACTTTTTTAATCAAGTCCATGAACTTGGACTTTTCCGCCTCAAGCTTCTCCAATCTCTGCTTCCTAGGGAATGGGAGCGGTGGTTGATACTCTTTCACTACCGGTTTAGCAGCGACGGTTTTCGGTACCCTTACAACTTTCTCAATCACCTGTTCCGGCTCCTTTTCCCCTTCCGGTTCACTAACAACAACCGGTTCACTATCCTTAGCTAACGGCACTCGCAAATCATACTCATCGGGCTTCCTCGGTGAATCATATGCTAAACCACTTCAGGTGGTGATAGCATTAACGTGCCCGTTCTTCGGGTTAGTATCTATTTTGCTCGGTAACCCCCCCTCCCCCCCCCCCCCCGGTTTCCTCTCATTACTCTGATTAGTAAGTTGACCAATTTATTTCTCCAGATTCTGAATAGCTGCTTGTTGATTTCGAAATATTTGATCATTCTTCTCATTGTTTTGAGTGACAGTGGTAACAAGCTGAGTTTGAGACATCACAAGCTTTTCGATCATAGCTTCAAGGTTGGACTTTTGCTCTTCGGCTTGGGGTTTCTGAAAATACCCGGGAGCTTGCTGTTGATATCCTCCACTAGATCCTGGCTGGAACCTCGAACCTTGATTACCTTGAGGATTATAGGGATTGTTGAAATTCCTATTAAACTGAGCACGTCCCTGAAACTGACTGTTGTTCTGTTGACTAATATAAGCGATCTCTTCTTTCTGGTTCATAGTCAAACCTGCATCACAATCTTTTCCTAAATGTAAACCCCCGCAACACTCACAACCAACCTTAATACCATGCATGTCCTTTTCCAACTTCTCCAAGTGTCTACTAAATTTGTCTAACTTAGCATTAATAGACCCATAATCATCATACACACCAGTGGTTTTAGTTCTCTTAACTGATGCTGAACGGGTTGACTCATGATCTTGATGCCATTCATGAGTGTAGGCAGCTTGCTTTTCAATTATCTCTAACACCTCTTCTTCTGTCTTATCTATTAAAGTACCACCTGCTACTTGATCAATACTCTGGTGAGTTGGTATGTCACACCCCTTATAGAAAATCTGGACCTTTTGTAAATCATTCAACCCGTGTTGCGGATACGAGCGTAACATATTAGAATAATGGTCCCAAGCATCAAATAATTTCTCACTATTCTTTTGTCTGAATTGCGAAATATCTGCTTGAAGTCTAGCAGCTCGAGATGCAGGGAAAAACTTTGCTAAAAACTTATCTACCAAAACTTCCCAAGAGGTAATCGCTCCCTCTGGCTGCTTATCAAATCATCTCTTAGCTTCTCCCTTAAGAGTCCAGGGAAAAAGCCTTGTCTTGATCGAAGTATCGGCAACCTTATGCAGCTTGAATAAGTTGCAAACATCATTAAAAATACAAAGATGCTCGTTAGCATCCTCACTATCCTTGCCATGAAATTGGCAGTCAGAAGAAATGAAACTCAGAATTGGCCCTGTGATTTGTAAAGGCTGAGTGATGTTTGGTTGAGTAATCGAATTGCCTTGGCCAGCTCGGGTGGCCTTCAACTTTTATGCCATAGTCTGAGGACGAGGTGGTTGATCGGCCATCTCTTCAGTCTCGAAAATATCAAATAAAATGTAAGAGTCTTCTTCTTCGTGGATTTCAGGTGGTGTATCGGGCACTACAGTCTCAGCACTACTACCCAAATTAATTATATTATCACTGGAAGAAGCTGATGAATCCACTCTAGACTGTTTCTCTTGACTTAACGCTCTAAATAACTCTCTTTTAGGTTCGTCAAATGGTTGAAGAATAGAAGAATTAGAAGAACGCGTATGTGGCATGCACTACCTGTTATCTGCGAAATCACAACTAACAACTGATTAAACGCACCAATTCAACTGAGAATAAACGAAAGGTAAAAATAAACTATAATTAAACTAAACTAAGAACAATTAGATAACAATCTTAATTTTCAACACAACTATCCCCGGCAGTGGTACCAAAAACTTGATGTGTGAAATCTAGTATATAATTTAACTCTGGAAAATACCGGTTAAAAGGATTACTACACACTAACGGGCAGTGTACCCGATCGTGCAATAGTATGAAGTTGGTAAATCCGTATTCGTTCCAAGGACAGTTTAAACGTGAAAATTAAGGTTGCTACTAATGAAATTAAACTAAGTTAATCTATGAAAATGGAAAGTACAAAATAGTTTTGTTGGTGGCTATTTAATGATTAGCCAAATCAAGGATAACTTTAATTAATTAACGAAGAAAAACAATATTTTTGGTATTTTTAAGTTTAAGTTTTAAAGCAAACAAACAAGTAAAAATAAAATAGTTGAAATCAAATAGGAGAACGAATGCTTGTCTAGACCTTTTACACCTAGTATTGGATGCATTTAGGTTAAGCCCCAGTTATTATCTAACTTATGTGAATTATCTAGTCGGTTCACCTGGAATTTCCCAGCGCAAACACTTCAATTAAGATTACATGACACAGAATTCCCCGTAGCCTAAGACCTCCTAATTATGACCAAATACCTCAACTGAGATGAAGACTCGAATCACAATCACACCAACTCTCGTTGCGTATAATTCACCCTTATTTCGTCTAGCCTTTTGAATCCAATTTACTCGCGTCTCCGAGTAAGCAAACAATCAATTAAGACAAACCAATTGTAAATTTATGCATTAAATTGATGAACTCTCGTCCTATCAAACAAATACACAACCAATTGAATCGAAAAGTCTAGCTTTAATAAGAGTCGTTCTTTAATTCAAACATCAAATCATCATTAATTAAAAGAATAACTGATAAGTAGCATCCAATACGAAGGTTTATAAGTCTAGACAAACATTAAATAACTTAGTCAATAACCATGTCAACAATAGAAATCAAAGTAATAAATAATAGAGTAAACATTGTTTGATAAGTAAGAATTAACCTAACACAATGAATCTTGATTAGTTCTTGAATTGATCTGTGATAACGGAATGATTAGAGCGTTAGAGTAACCTTAGAATTCCCAAAAAGTGCCCAAAAATCGCCCTAAGAGCTCTAAAAATCGGCTGACAAAAAGATTACCCTTAATATAAAAAAACTGCACCCTTTTTATACACTTTAAATCTGGCCGACTCAATCCGCGCGGTGCGCAGATAAGTGCGCGGTGCGCACATCTAAATAAAACACCCTGCACAAAATTAATAAATCCTTGATCTGATTCGAAGTACAATTGCGCGGTGCGCATCCTTCCACGCGGCGCGCACTTCCACATAAATTATGGTGTTCGAAAAGTAAAAGCTCCTGATCTGTTTTGAAGTAGAACTGCGCGGTGCGCAGCCTGATGCACGGCGCGCATACCTGAATACAGCAATTCTGCTCCATTTTTACTAATAACTTGAATAAATCACAACCAAAATCACCCGATAACATAGAAACTGCTGTAAACGCGCCATAAACACCATAAAACACTCAATTAATCACTTCTCGGCTCTCAAATCATAATCTTCCAAATAATCGCAAATAATAACCAAAATCGTATCCGAATGGACTAAAAAAGACGGATATTACCATGATAAATATATGAGAAATGTGCAATATCAAGGACCAACGATGAGAATGGTCATGTGTGTCATGGAATGACAATTCTGCGGGATGTTATCATCTTAGCGGTGAGAATATGGGGGCTAAATCCTAAGTGAGGGAGTTTTTACTGTCGCCCGAGGAAGCTCCGGTGGTGTTATGTATAGTGAGTGTCAGAGTGTACCGTGCTAAGTCAGAGTTCCTAACGAGGAAGAGGGACGGGTTGATGATGTCGACTCGAGATCGTGCATTACGATTGTGAGTTACATTTCTGGAATGTTATGGTTAAGATTGTGATGATGGGATCGCAGGAAGTGTAAGTCTTCTTGTGTAAGGTGGTCGTGTAGTACCAAAGTACGGTATGAGACCAAATGTGAAGTTTGAGATCTCGGAGTGAGAGAATGAAGCTGTCGTTGCGGGTGCTCTCGTAGTGAATAATCTGGGTTGTCGTGAAACTCAGACAGTATAATTGAATGGGAACGAGTTCGATATCGTGGTGAATACTGTATTTTCCCTGTCGGGAAACGTGATTGGGGAAATTGTCAGTTGATTATTCCACTTTATGGACGATTATGAGGTGGAGAGTGTCAGTTCCGATTGTCTCACATCGAGACACACGGATGTTGTTTGGTTGCTAGAGGGTGTTCCCTAGTGAGGCGACCCGATAGTTGCATTGAAATGTTGAGGCCATCCTTAACGGACGGTCGAGGAAAGAGAATTCACCAGGCGTTGGTGGATATTTCTTTTGGTCGCGTGACGAATTGCGAACTTTTGGGGGTGATAATTCGTTGTTGACTGGATTCTAGTACACGAATAGTTTCCATGCTAGTACTAGGAAGCCGTAATTGTAAGGATGTGTTGGAGGGTTTAGGGGAGAAACCCTGTATCGGGTGTTGGTGTTTTGTCTAACTCGTGGTGTATTATTAACGTCCTGGATTAATTCAGAGACTGATGGTCGTGTGCGGATCGATTGATGGGAAGGTTGGTGTCCCTAGTGTGATTATTTGGTGATACCGATATTTCTTCGTAGAAGGAATGACCCGGTGGTGGAGACGGGGAAAGTTGATTTTTGATTCAGAGAGCATTCTTGATTGGCTGGTTTACGAGTCGTTGAAGTACGGAGTTTTGACGCGGTATAAATCCTTCTTGATTTGGATTAATACAAGACTTGGTTCACGGCGTAGTGAATTTAGTAGATCGCGTTGGGTGATATAGTTGTGAATGTAGCTTGTTGCGAGTTGTAGCCGAGAGAATTTGAAGGAATATATGGTGTTTTCCGTATTTCCTAAGTTAGCATTTTAGACGTTGAGCGTATGAGATACCGATGGTTGCGGTAATGCACACTAGTGACTATTAGCGTGTGGTGAGATTTTCGGGTTAATGAAAATTTTTATGGACATCGAGTTTGGATGTGTGTCAGAGGACCATAGAGTGTGGGTCCGATTGGTTAAGTGACGGAGATCATGGGGACGTGAGTGGGGGAGAGTTGTAAGATCTTGAATTTTTGTGCGTCAGAAAATATTCCTGAGAGTGTCAGTAAATGTGTGCAGCAGGAAGTGTCACTAAAAGTGAACCTAACACTTATGCATTTTCAGATTTTACATCAGAATCATAATCAGTCAATTTCAGTCCCTGAACTTCAGAATCAGAAAAACGGGCTGACTTCATTTTCAGTTATAGTGCGCGGCGCGCAAAATGAGCTGACAGACCCATTCGTTATTTTTAATAAATTAAAGGGGCATTTGGGTCTTTTCGCGTAAGGGTCGGTTTTGAGCCATAAAACTGATCCATTGATCAACCTTATCCTCATTTCACACTCACAAACTCTCTCATCTTCAAACCCTATAGAGAGGAAGAGTTTTTAAAGAGGGAAAGCTCCATTTGGAGAAGAAGGAGGTTTATTCGGCTTAAGGTGCAAAAGGCAAGGTTGTACATCTGGTCAACGGCAACATTTTGGTGGTATTGGTAAAGGTTGCTCGGTTGTGTTGGAGGCGATTTACATACATGACTTGTGCGGACATTTCAAGGTGAGTGGAATAATTATATATGTATGTATACGGTTTATTTATTTGCGGGATATAGGTTTAAAGTTCGATGTGACGATACCATATCCTTGTGTGTGTTATTGTTCGATGAGGGTTTAAAGTTCGGTGTTGACGATACCTCATGTATGGATTTAAAGTTCGATGTTGACGATGCCATACCACTATTGTTTGTTGGATGAGGGTTTAAAGTTCGGTGTTGACGATACCTCATGTATGGAGTTAAAGTTCGATGTTGACGATGCCATACCACTATTGTAGTGATTTGATGAAGGGTTAAAGTTCTATGTTGACGATACCTCATATGTGGGTTTTAAGTTCGATGTTGACGATACCACATTAAATGGGGCAGATGGGGTTTAAGTTCGATGTTGACGATACCAATCGCGGGGCTAGCCTTGAATACTAACGGATGTTTGGAACATCTATGGTTTGTGTGTTGTTTATTATTTAGCATTTATATTGTTGAGTTTATGTGATAATGATGATGCTAGTTTGTACGTTTGAAAATGCTAGCTTGTATACATTGATATGCGGGGTTTATGCATGGTTGTGTAAGTAGGTGCAAGTAGGTAAATTGTATATGTATATATATAATTATTGCATTCACTAAGCATTTTGCTTACCCCTCTCGTTGTTTACCTTTTTACATGTATCGTGATTGTGAAGCTAGCTAGTTATTAGACTAGATGCGTAGGAGCGCTTGGGCTCGATGGGGTAGCTTTTGGATATTTGTATGCTGATTGGGGATTTGGTGGTCCTCGGGATTATGCTCTTGGTATCGGGTTGGGTTATAGAGTCCTAACTCGTCTAAATATATATTTGGGTCAAAATTACACCGTTTGGTTGTATGGGATGTTAAAACCTCTTTTTGTAAGCTCGTAGTCAATTGAATTATATGAGTTATGTAGGTCATTGAACGAGTTAACATTTAAAAGATTTGTGTTTGAGAAAAATGTGCTTGTGCATGTGAGTAAAAAATGGACAGCTGCTTTTGTGTACTAAAGTGTGCCGCACAAACCCTTGCGCGCCGCGCAAGTGGTCAAGGTCAGGTAACTGGTGTTTAGTACAAGTTCTGGATTTGTTTCACGCGTTATTGCGCGCCGCGCACCCATATGCGTGCCGCGCATATGGACTGTCCAGATTTAATATTTGTTTTAAAAAAGGGCGTGTTTTCTCGTGTTACGTTTTGGGGTCGTTACAGACCTCACGACCCAAGACTTCGACAGGTTCTTCAATGAAATGAAGTTTTTCGTCGATACGCAGTTCCTCTAAAGTTTGAATAGTCCGTTCGCTTTGGCCATCTGTCTGGGGGTGATATGCTGTACTCATATCCAAACAAGTCCCCATTGCTTGCTGTAGTGACTGCCAAAATCTGGAATCGAATCTGCTGTCGCGATCGGATATAATGGATATAGGTACTCCGTGTCTAGAAATGACTTCTTTAATGTAGACTTGAGCCAACTTCTCCATTTTATCAGTTTCTCTTATCGGTAAGAAGTGTGAAGACTTAGTAGACGATCCACGATAACCCAAATAGTATCGTAACCTCCCACAGTCTTCGATAGTTTCGTGATGAAGTCCATGGTAATACCTTCCCATTTCCACTAGGAAATCTCTGGTTGAGTTAATAACCCTGGTGGCTTCTGATGTTCAGCCTTGACCTTAGCGCAATTCAAGCACTTTCCAACGTAGGTAGCAATGTCAGCTATCAATTTGGCCACCAATAAAACGCCTTCAAATCTTGGTACATTTATCTGATCCAGGATGAATTGAGTACCTTGACTTGTTCGCTTCCTCCAACACTAGTTCTCTTAATCCACTAAACTTCGGTACCCAGATTCGATTAGCAAAATATCGTGTTCCGTCCTCTTTATGTCAAATTTCTTATCCATCCTTTTGATAAATTCAACATCGACATTCTCTTGTTTCACAGCCTCCTGTTGTGCTTCGCGGATCCGTGATGTGAGATTCGAACGGACAACTATATTAAGAGGTTTAATCTTTAAGAGGTTTCTCTCTCTTTTCTACTCAAAGCATCCGTCACAACATTCGCTTTGCCAGGGTGGTATTGGAGTTCACAATTATAATCGTTAAGTAATTCCATCCAACGTTGTTGCCTCATGTTGAGCTGTTTCTGATCAAATATGTGTTGTAAACTCTTATGGTCGGTGAAGATAGTAAACTTGGTTCCGTACAGGTTGTGTCTCCACATTTTGAGTGCAAAGACTACAGCTTATAGTTCAAGGTCGTGCGTAGTATAGTTCTGCTCGTGAATCTTTAACTGACGTGATCCATAAGCAATAACTTTATTTCATTGCATGAGCACGCAACCCATTCCTTGACGTGAGGCATCACAATAAACAACAAAATCTTCACTTCCCTCGGGTAGTGACAATATCGGTACAGTTATTAGCTTCTCCTTCAACAACTGGAATGCAGATTCTTGCGGTTCTGACTACTCATATTTCTTGCCTTTATGAGTCAACGCAGTTAATGGTCGGGCAATCTTGGAGAATCCTTCAATGAATCTCATGTGGTAACCAGCTAGACCCAGAAATTGCTGAATCTTAGTTGGTGTCTTCGGGGTTTCCCAATTCTTAACTGTATCGATCTTTGCTGGATCAACCTGTATTCCATTGGCCCCTACAACATGACCAAGAAATTGTACCTCTGGTAACCAAAAGTCGCACTTAGAGAATTTTGCATACAATTGATCTTTTCTAAGCGTAGTCAGTATCGAACGTAAATGTTGCTCGTGCTCTTCTTTATTCTTGGAATACACCAATATATCATCAATAAACACAATGACGAATTTATCTAGGTATGGCTTACACACACGGTTCATGAGATTCATGAACACTGCTTGTGCGTTCATCAAACCAAACGGCATCACTGTAAGCTCATAATGTCCATAGCGTGTTCTAAACGCCGTCTTCGGGACATCAGCTTCTTTGACTCTCAATTGGTGATATCCGAATCTTAGATCAATCTTCGAGTAACAACTAAATCCCTGTAGTTGATCGAATAAGTCATCAATCCCCGATAATGGACACCGATTCTTGATTGTCAACTTGTTCAATTCTCTATAGTCGATACATAATCTCATCGACCCATCCTTCTTCTTAACGAACAAGACCGGAGCTTGAACTATGAACTCCTCGGTTATAAAGTCCATCTGGTTACGCCAAACACAGATCAAAGTATTACAATTCTGGAGTTCTTCACCATGGGGAGTTCCTATTTAATATGAGCACCTTGCTACTCAGCTTGGCATTCATAGCCAACAACTGTTATAGCTCTAGGGGTAAAGTCTAAATGGTGCGCGTACCACTGGGGCCACTCCTGGCACTAGATCAATTTGAAATTCATCTTCCCAGTGAGGTAGAAGACCAGGTACTCCTCTGGAAGGACCTTAAAGAAATTTTCTAATGGTTAGGACATCTTCGGGTCCCTTAAATGTTGATTCAACTTTACTCACATGTGCCAGAATTCCGAGATATTCTCATCTCATGTACTTCTGAACTCTTGAGTAATTAATGTAAGATGGCGGTGTACTGATCTTCTCTCTGAACACCATCATAGATTCGCTGTCGGTGAAAGGAGTTCGAATAGTCTTCTGGTCGCAGCTGCCTCGGTTGGGTCATCAGGTAACTAGTTTATTCCAACCGCGAGGTTAAAACTTCCCAGTCTAATAGTTCTATAGAGTACACGTTGTCTAAGGAAGGTATAGGATTATAAACGTTGTGACTAAATTCTCTAGCATTAAAGCTTCTTTCGACACGGGTGTTGACAGTGTATATAGATAGTATGATTGATGAGTAAGAACAAACTCGTGACGAACTTCATGGAGAACGAAAGTGAACAAGGTGTACTGGCAACTCAAATAAACCCGATATTTGATCAAAAGAGTTGGCGCAAACTTCCAAACGTATGTGTCTCGCGAAAAACAAATGAAATATAGTTCACGTCAATGGGTTCAAAGTCGATCGGTAGTGTCTTTGGGTATAATGAAAATGGTTGCCTCTTAAGGAAAGTACGTTAGAACAGAATGAGAAGGGATACAGTAACAAGTAGTACTTACTAGTAGCAATGAGTTGTGGTGTTAGCGATAAGTAGTGATAGGTTGTGATGAGCAGTAATGATAGTAGTGACGAAAAAGTTATTAGATAGTATACTCGCATCATAAGTATACACATTTATATTAACCCATCCAATAATGCATAATAGTTATCAGACGGTAGACTCGTGTTGGGAAGCAAAATCGTGAAACTGCGGGTGGCTGAATGATAGGTAAGTTGGAAGTCAAGTAGACAATATCTACTATGCATTGTGCGGGCTGTTACCAGGAATTCCTCCTCTAAAGACGTATCAGAAATGAGTTGTGATGCACAGTAGCGAGTAGTAAAGCGTGAAGGTGCTAGTAGCGACGAGTAGTACTTAGTAGTGGTAAGTAGTAATTAGTAGTATTTAGTAGTAGCAAGTAGCAAGGGGTAGCAGTAAGTAGTATTTAGTAATGACAAGCAGTGTGAAGTAGTGATCAGTCGTGACTAGCAGTGAGAGGCGACGTTGAGTAGTAGTTAGCAGCGATAAACAGTACTGAGTAAGTAGTGTCTTTGTAGTGACAAGTAGTGATTGGTGGTGACGGTCAGTGTCGAGCAGTGACGAGTTTGGCGTGAATAGACGCTTCTTATAGGTTATAATAGCAATCGATTCGTACAGTGTGAGTTTCTACTCGTATTTGAGTTTATATAGTTTTTGTTCTAAACGATGTTTATCCTAGTAACCTACTTGACTCGCTTCCAATTCCTTATTTTGCGATGTCGGAACTTCTATATGAGTTACCGTAATGTAATCTCGGTCATTACATTACGCTATCTCACATATCCATTCGACATTACTCCATAAGTTCAAGATAGCATAGTCAACTTAATTCTCTTAAATGTCGCGTCGTGTGTACGTATGTGATTCGTGATATCATATATCTAGTCCAAGTCCATATAATTATGGGTATAGATGTGTATATGCATGTGATATATAATAGGGATCCCTACATGTAGCATAGTAGAGCAAACAGTGAAAGCATAGCGTATAATAGTCATTCTAAGTACACGGCTATAGACTAGACCCACTAATGCGCCCTACGGTTAAACACACTAATGTATCCTATTTCCCTATAGCCAAAGCTCTGATACCAACTATAACACCCCGTCAAAAATCCCTTTAACGGAATGTTAACTCTGGCCCCAG
Organism: Rutidosis leptorrhynchoides; assembly: GCF_046630445.1. NCBI lineage: Eukaryota > Viridiplantae > Streptophyta > Magnoliopsida > Asterales > Asteraceae > Rutidosis > Rutidosis leptorrhynchoides. The sequence continues at coordinate 83,796,083 of NC_092339.1, read as the reverse complement.
TGCTTGACTTGACTTCTGAAAGGACCCGTTCATATACATTATAAATGATTCACAATAGTTGATTACATCGCGAGGTATTTGACCTCTATATGATACATTTTACAAACATTGCATTCGTTTTTAAAAGGCAAACTTTCTTTACATCGACAATTGACAGGCATGCATACCATTTCATAATATCCACTATCCAACTATAAATTGACTTAATAATAATCTTGATGAACTCAATGACTCGAATGCAACGTCTTTCGAAATATGCCATGAATGACTTCAAGTAATATCCAAAAAATGAACAAATGCACAGCAGAAGATATCTTTCATACCTGAGAATAAACATGCTTAAAAGTGTCAACCAAAAGGTTGGTGAGTTCATTAGTTTATCATAATCGATCATTTTCATCATTTTGATACACCACAAGAATTTCAGTTTTCATTTCTCATAAATATCGTGCATGCAAAAATCATTCATATGGATTGAACATCTGGTAACCGACATTAACAAGATGCATATAAGAATATCCCCATCATTCCGGGACATCCTTCGAACATGATAAAAAAACTCTAAGTACTAAAGCATCTGCTACAACGGATGGGGTTCTTTGGGCCCAATAGATCTATCTTTATGATTCGCGGCAATTAGGGGTACTGTTCCCTAATTCTTAGGTTACCAAGCTAAAAAGGGCGATATTCGATTTTGATAATTCAACCATAGAATGTAGTTTCGATTACTTGTGTCTATTTCGTAAAACATTTATAAAAACAGCGCATGTATTCTCAGTCCCAAAAACATATATTGCAAAAGCATTTAAAAAGGGAGCAAGTGAAACTCACAATACTGTATTTCGTAGTAAAAATACATATGACGTCATTAAACAAGTGCAAGGTTGGCCTCGGATTCACGAACCTATATTAAGCATATATATTTATATGTTGGTCAATATCTGTCTAACAATTTAGGTTAAACTGTAGTGTATCACAATCCTAATGCTCGAGACTAATATGCAAAAGTCAACAAGAGTCAATTTGACTCAAAATGATTTCCAAAATTTATACATGATTATTATATAGTTTAAATATCTTCATTTTATATTTTTAAATATTTTTTAAAAGGTTTATTAGAGTAAATAATATAATTCTTTTTTTAATAAATAAAATTTTATATTAAAATATACTCTTATTTATCTTAAGTAATAAATTTTATAAAGTTCATTTAATATCATAAAAATAATATTATAGGTATTATTAATGTAATTATAAAACACGTAGCAAAATATGTTTGTATCACATATTTATTTGATAAAATAATATCTATAATATCTATAATAATAAGTAAAATTTGTATTATTTTGTAATAATAATTAGTATTATTCAACTAATAATAATAACAATATTTTTATTTACGAAAAATGGTATTATGATAAAATGATAATTCTTATTAAAAATGAAATTTTATATTAACAATGATATTCCTATTAAGAATAATAATTTTTTTAAAAATGATAGTTTTAATATTAATAATACTTTTAATAATAACAGTGATAAAAATAATGAAAAACATAATTTTATCTAAATCAATATCTTACTATATTTTAAATTTCATCATGATACTCATACTCATTATTTCCTAATCGATTCATTTAATAGCTTTTAATCGTCTTTTATATCGCGTTCATATTAATGATAATAATAGTAATCATAATAATTAGGTGTTACTAATATTAGTTTTAATTACAATAATACTAATAATAATAAATATTATGATAATATTAATGATAATACTAATAACTATTTTATTGATAACAATAATAATAATAATAATAATAATAATATTAAATATAACTTCAACGATAATAACGATAGTAATAATAAAAATAACAATTTTTAATGATAATACCTTTTATTGATAATGATAATAATAATAATAATAATAATAATAATAATAATAATAATAATAATAATAATAATAATAATAATAATAATAATAATAATAATAATAAAAATAATAATGATAATAATAATTGTTACAATACATAAGACATACGTATACACATTTAATGTTAGTAGGTAGTCGGTGCAATTAATGTAGTTAGTTGGGACGGTGCAATTAATGTAGTTAGTTGGGTTGGTGCATTTATTGGGCAGTTAGGTCTTGTATCTCGGGTCTATATATATCCTCTTTGTATGTTGTAAATATCAATCAATTAAGAGAGATGAAATTACAGAGAGTTTAGATGTTTGTTATAACACCCCGCCAAATTTCCATATGACGGCGCGTTAATCCAGGTCCCACAGTTAACAGTCACGCCCTCTATATGAGACGTTTAAAGCAATCGCATTTAATTTTATTAAAAGTTGACTTTCAAAAACATAAGTCAATAATCCAAAAACAGAAACACTGTTGTGATCGTAACCATAAGCCAACTGTATTTAAACAGTTATAAAAGTTTTAAATGCGAAAGTAAATAATGTTCATTAAATCAAATGCTGACTCCACGGCCAGACATGCAGCAAACACAGCGGAAGCCTACCTCTTAAGGACCTGAGAATAAAACACGCAAAAACAGGTCAACAATAATGTTGGTGAATCTACAGGTTTAAAGTAATATAGCAGTATCTGAAAAATAGTTATCAGAAAAATAGTTTAGTTTTCTTGACCACGAGATTTTAACGTTTGCATAATCTGAGCACCTGAATACTAGCAATGACCCGAGTATAGAAGCCACTATACCCACCTTTACCTCCTAAAATGTTATACACTTGTTCGAGCATATCTAATATTCAAAATAAATGCACCACAGTTTTTATAGCGGGTGAGGTTGTCAACCTAACGGATCCGTCCATCTAAATTGTGCTTACACCGATGGTATTAAAATTATTCAAGCTAGAGGCTTTTTGAACAAACTCAGTACACATATATATAGTACTCATATCAATACAAAAGCATTTGATAAAGTAAGTATAACAGCGTGTATTCTCATCCCTGAAAACATGTAAAAAGCGGGACTGTAGACTCACCTTTGAATAAGCTTGGATGACTGACAAAAACTTGTACGGTTTACAGCTGAAGAATGCAACCTAAGTATACGTATTTAGGTTGGTCAATATATGCATCTTAAATAAGGGTGGTTTCATAGTATACGTTGTCTTATTGCTCGAATCGACGCGTTTCAAAGTAAAAGTCACCTATATCATGCAAGTCAAACAAAGTCAACCGAAGTCAAACTGTAAGTCAAACTTGGTCAAAGTAGTAAACTAAAGTCAACATCAGTAGGTTCATGTCAAATGTTGGTCAACATGTCAAACCTAAGTCAAACAATACGCTTCAGGTCATGAATAATCATTTTCACAATTTCAGTTTATCGTTGTACACAAAGTTCATGAACATGTAGCATACTTAGCACATTATCTCATAGCACAAAATTCAATTAAACATGGAAAACCCCAGATCATAAATATACTTAAAATAGATTCCAAAAAGTCCGACCAGGGGCTCATACGGTAATTAAAAGTCAGGAATCAGAAGGGGTACATTTGGGGTTTTCCCAGTCAGTTTCTGACCGCGCACTGATTTCGTTTTGGCTATAACCGGAGTTAGGAACATGAAATTGATACAAGACCAGTGGATACAGTTCAAAGACAATTCAAAGTAACACATATCAAAAATCTAGCAACTTTTGTTTAGCCAATTTGTACAGTTTCTTCGTGAAAGTTGAATATTCAGTTTTCAGCTCAAATCAGAATTTACATAAAGCATGGCTCTATTGTGCCCATTGCATAAGGTTTCGGAGATTGACCCTAAACTAAAAATAAGTCATATATCATGTTAAGTTTCATTTTACATAAGCATACATGCTCATGCAATAAACACAATCCACAGAGTACAAAACAGTGAGCAAGTTACAGATTCGATTCCCATTTAGTTAGTCACATTCGCACGCGATTATCCGAAGATCTAGATACAATTATCCTATGATATCTAAATGAAAAGTGAAGTAATTTTTGTCTATATTTCAAATATGCAAAAATTTAATCATAGAAGTTAACACATTTTATCATACAAGGTTATTTTCATGCAGGTGCTGTATAAAACTACTTTTACACTAATTCAAGCATATCTCGGGCTATACATAAGCAAACGACATGATATCCTAATCTAAATTTGAGTGTTTTTAAATTAACTTTCCAGTGGTATAAGTTTCACATGCCAATTCATTGTCTATCAATACCAGATTTCTGATCAAGCAACAAAAACACAACGATAATTCAAATTGACATAACTTAATCATACGAAAACGAAATCGAGCGAATCCAAAGCCTAAACTCAATAGTTTTTCGCAAGGAATCTGAATATAACATAATAATCAACATTTGAAAAACTTAATTTTACTGATCAAACAAAAACAAATTCGTTTTTAAACCCTAGCGCATCAAACAATCAAAATAACGATAACAATTAACACGTACGCGTATAGACTTGAGCAATTGACAACATATCTATGAAACTCTAATAAAAATCAGATTTTTAGGATTATGGTTTAGCTAAATATACCTTAGATCGCTAAAAGAATTATACCAACGCGTAGAGGAGATCGAGAATTGCAACTTTCGTGTTCAAGGTTTTATCAAAAAATTAAAATTGAGTGTGTGTGGGTGTGTCATACCCCGTCCTAATCCATCTGGATGAAGTCACCAACTTCTGGTTCCATTGTGATGATCGACTCCAAATAATGTCTTTACAATGAGCAAAAGCACAGCGGAAGATTTCTTTCATACCTGAGAATAAACATGCTTTAAAGTGTCAACCAAAAGGTTGGTGAGTTCATTAGTTTATCATAACAATCATTTCAATATTTTAATAGACCACAAGATTTTTATTTCCATTTCTCATAAATATACCTCCCATGCATAGAGACAAAAATAATCATTCATATGGTTTGAACACCTGGTAACCGACATTAACAAGATGCATATAAGAATATCCCCTATCATTCTGAGAAATCCTTCGAACATGATATAAAACAACATCGAAGTACTAAAGCATCCGGTACTTTGGATGGAGTTCGTCGAACCCATAGATCTATCTTTAGGATTCGCGTCAATTAGTAGACTGGTTTACTAATTCTTAGGTTACCAAGTAAAAAGGGGCATATTCGGCTTCGATCATTCAACCATATAATGTAGTTTTGATTACTTGTGTCTATTTCGTAAAACATTTATAAAAAATTGCGCATGTATCCTCAGTCCAAAAATATAAAGGGTAAAAAGGCAAATGAAACTCACCATACTTTATTTTGTAGTAAAAATACATATGACTATATTGAACAACTGAACAATGCAGGGTTGGCCTCGGATTCACGAACCTATATCATTTGTATATATTAAAACATGTAATTGTAATCGAATAATTATATATATTATTATTATTAATAATATACTTGTTTATAGATAATTTAATATATTTAATTCATACATTTTATACGTTATTATGTTAAATGTTTATAGAGTCTAATTAATAACATTTTATTGATAAAAAAATAGTAATAAGTAATATTAATATAATCATAATATGTTTTTATACAAAGTTTTTGTTTGTAACAATAACAATTACAATATTGGTGTTAATAATAATAATAGTATCGATTTTTTAGTTTTAATCTTATTTGTAATTTTCATATTAATATTTATATGCATAATAATTTTTAGTGATAATGATATTGATAATACTAATGATAATATTAGTAGTAGTAAAAACGCTACTTCCAATGATAATAACGGTTGTTAACAGGCATGACAGATTTAAAAGTAGCGTTACTTTTAGTAATAATTGTAATAATAGTAATACTAATACTGATAATAATAATATCTACAATAATAATAATAATAATAATAATAATAATAATAATAATAATTAGTTTAGTAATATTTATAATACTTGTATCTATGATATTAATGATAATAATTACTATAATACTATTAATAATAATAATAATAATAATAATCAATGTAATAATAATAATTTCATCGTGATAATAATAATAATAATAATAATAATAATAATAATAATAATAATAATAATAATAATAATAATAATAATAATAATAATAATAATAATAATAATAATAATAATAATAATAATAATAATAATAATAATAATAATTAAAAATGAAGAACTACCTCAAAGTGATGGAAATAAAAGAAATGCCACCAGCAGGTCTCGAACCTGAGACCTTTCTTTGACCCAACACCCCCACAACCCATCTGAGCTAGCATGTTTTATCTGAAGTATAACCCAGTCGAATTTATTTAACCTGATACCAACTGTTTTCCCTTACTCTTCTTCTTCTTTTTATAAACCAGTCGACCAAAATCAAAAACACACAATACTAGTGAACTAAAAAAAATTTAATTAAGACTTGTAATTTATTTGTAAATAACTTGAGTTGAATACTTAAATAAAAAAAAATAGAAAAAAATACACAGCTCGCTGTGCTGTTTACGGCAAAAAAATAAAAATAAAGATTTTGAGTTTGAGAAAATTTTAGTCAAAGATTACAATACCAAGTATACTTCAAATCTATCCTAAAAACTTTAGGAATCATCAATTGTGCTTGAAATATCGAATTTGATTTCGAATTTGATGAAAAACGATCTGTTGACTTTTTATTTTCAAAACTTTGACTTCGAAATTCTTGATCGATGCAGTTCCAATCGATAGATAACAAATATAAATGTATTAATTCAATGTGTGGAGCAGTAAACTCGATTGTTGTTTTGTGTTAGTGGTTGACAGTTTATCACGAGTTAACAGAGAAAAATAAAGGGAGTAGAAACAGATAGGTAATTCGTAAATATATCTGTATCTATTATTATTAATCCTAGTATGTGTATATATTTATATTTATCCGTATTTATCTATTTTTTTTTTGTGTTTTTATGAATTATCTGTAATTATGTATTTGTATTTATATATATTTTAATTATAATTAATCTTATTCATTAAATGATAATAATTTTTCTAATATTAATAATAACTATAATAATAATTTACAATAGTAATAATAATATTATTAATGATGATTTTAATAGTAAATATATTATTTATAACAATCATATTATTAATAATAATAATATGGGTTATAATTATACTAATATTTTTAATGATATTAGTAATATTAGTAATAATAATACTATAACATTTTATGTATAACAAACTTCATATCTATAATAATTTCAATGGTATTGATTTTTAATATTAATATTAACATTTATAATGATAATAAGGGCAATAATAATATAAAAATTATATATTTTTAACTTTGTAATCACATTTATTATATCATAATCTATCGATTATGTCATAGTTTATATAATATATAATTGAATATTTATACACTATATATATATATATATATATATATATATATATATATATACGTATATATACATTAAAATATACATATAATAGTGTTTATACATAGATCTCATATGTCTTTATATATAGAGTCATTTTAAATTGTACTTAATTATTTTGTATCTCACTTTACCTATCTAATTCCAATGCTTAAATTATAATTTATAATTTCATATTACTACATATATTTACATATATATATATATATATATATATATATATATATATATATATATATATATATATATATATATATATATATATATATATATATACACACACATATTTATTTACAAACAATTATTAGTGAATCGTCGAAAACAGTCGAAGGTCAAATGGATATATGATACAGTTCAAAAAAAATTTTAAGACTCAATATTACAGACTTTGCTTATCGTGTCGAAACCATATAAGATTCAAGTTTAAATTTGGTCGGAAATTCTCGGGTCATCACAGTACCTACCCGTTAAAGAAATTTCGTCCCGAAATTTGAGTGAGGTCATCATGGCTAACAATAAATATGTTTTCCTGACGAATATGAGCTGATAAATAGAGTTTTATCATTATTGAATAATACAGATAAAATAATTCGATTATTCGAAGAGCACGAATAAAGCTATCACAAAAAAATCGATATGAAGAAATGGAGATTTTCCATAACTTTTGACGTATTCGCGATTGAATTCCAGAATTCAAGGAATTTAAAGAAAATCTTCGAAATCTGAGAGATTTGATTCTTCTGCGAATAAGGAGATTAAGATCTCTATAATTAAATGCGGTCGTCTGTCCCGATTGCTATGTCTGATTTTTCCTTTATAAATTAAACTCTTCCGTTCCATTATTCTCACCATTCCTATACTTTATTTCTTAGTTCATACATCCAAAAGATTATGAAAATGCTTAATCCAGTTCTAATCCTTAATATTTTCTAATTATCTTTTCTGTCATCCTTCCTTTCAATCTTCCACCAGAAAAATCTGTTTACTTATACTATTACCTTGGGATGATACTATTCTTAATTATACCGTGTCTTTATATTGCTATTCGTATTAATATCCACGGTTGGTAACCTCCGTGTTGTTATTAAACTTTATATTTTCTCTTATATTTTGGAGGTCTTTGCCTTTTTGTTATCTTCTCGACCTCTAGTAAAGCGAGTAATGGTCCAGAATTCGTAAGTACGGAGTTTCGAATGAACTTAATGTTCTAAACAAGAAAGAACGAAATCGTACGATTTGATTTGTCAAAGTATTAGAATCATTGAGAATAGAACTACCAAGAATATACTTTCTTGATATGTTCAGAAGTTAAGCAGAATGAAAGAGTCATGTAACATGGCACATGATGACGTTATGATCTGTGAATCATCATGTCCCATTAGAAACTCAGCATGACTTACTGTAATATAATCACGTTGATCAAGTGTCATTATATTATACTAACTCATGCATCGGTTCCCAACATTACTTCAATAACATTCATATTTTAAGCTCGAAAGTTTACAGAATATAGAAACTAACAGTTTCTATATGATGTAACACTGATAGCACGAAGCGATTAATGATTTCAGATAAGAATAGTTATGAAAATATCTCCAGAAATATGGAGGATATTTATAATGAAAGATATGATGATATCTTGGAATTTTTAAGTTCGATGGTTGATGAAGGAAAATATTCCGCAAGATTTTAACATGACTTCGGAGCAAGATATTCTCTAAAGATTTTAACGGATCCAGAATTACCTGGATTCTTTGAATATAGGGTATGGTCCTTGTATTTGTCCTTGGTCACCTTCGTGGTTAGCTAAATCCGTTTTCCAGTTCCAACTTTTCTGAGCTTTTCCAACATACTATTCTTTATCATCAAATTTCCGACGATTAAGGTCGTTTACGGTTGCCTACAGTTTCTGCTGCTTCATTCAGGTTTTTCAAAGTTCAATGTATTGATTCGTAGGCTGGGTGCTTTTCAAAATTTCAGAAGGAAAGATCATAATTCTAAGAGATAAATGTTATATGTATACATATAACTGTTGATGCAGGAACATTGCGAGATTCAAAATACTGATTGATAATTCCCGGTAATTGGTATGGTAATTCTCGTTATAAGATATGGATGAGTATAAGATAAGGCTTTAATGATCAAATATAAGGGTTCTTCGGAGAGACTTAAGCCAATGAGTAATGAAGTTGCTGGTAAGTTTACTGCTAATGTGATGGGATATAAACGATTTCCCGATAACAATGATGGAAAGGGTAATCATATACATCAAAGTTATAATAAGACCAATCCGGATGAAAAGTCGAACTTGACTTGCTGAAGCTGTGACAAAACTGGCTATTTTGAAAAGGAATTACATTGTTATTTTCGGAAATAACAATTGATAATGCTAAAAACGAACATATATTTCATAGCATTATTCCTCAAGAAAGACAAGCTTTTAGTTACAATTGTTCTATTTACAAGTGATATTCGTTTAAATAATAAAAGGTGAAGACAAAAGACAGATTCGACGAATTGAAGACGCAAACGACCAAAAAGCTCAAAAGTACAAAAGACAATCAAAGAGGTTCCAATTATTGATAAGAAACGTCTCGAAATTACAAGAGTACAAGATTCAAAACGCAAAGTACAAGATATTAAATTGTACGCAAGGACGTTCGAAAATCCGGAACCGGGACTAGAGTCAACTCTCAACGCTCGACGCAACGGACTAAAAATTACAAGTCAACTATGCACATAAATATAATATAATATTTAAATAATTCTTATAATTATTTATATATTATAATAAATAATAAAAACCGTCGGTAAGAAAGACTCCAAAGGGACTGAGCTGTAATTTCATTCTCCGCGACTCGCGGAGTTTGAAGAGTATTTCACCGCGAGTCGCGGAGCCCCAAAAGTCGAATTTTCCTATAAAAGCAACCTAATTCTGATCGCAAATCATCATCTTTTTTTCTCCTCATTCATACGATATATTTATATTTATAATTTATATTTTAATTTTAATTTTAATTTTAATTCTAATAATAAGGGTATGTTAGCGAATATTGTAAGGGTGTAAGTCGAAATTCTGTCCGTGTAACGCTACGCTATTTTTAATCATTGTAAGTTATGTTCAACCTTTTTACATTAATGTCTCGTAGCTAAGTTATTATTATGCTTATTTAAAACGAAGTAATCATGATGTTGGGCTAATTACTAAAATTGGGTAATTGGGCTTTGTACCATAATTGGGGTTTGGACAAAAGAACGACACTTGTGGAAATTAGACTATGGGCTATTAATGGGCTTTATATTTGTTTAACTAAATGATAGTTTGTTAATGTTAATATAAAGATTTACAATTGGGCGTCCCTATAAATTACCATATACACTCGATCGGACACGATGGGCGGGGTATTTATACCAACGAATAATCGTTCATTTAACCGGACACGGGAATGGATTAATAGCCACTAGAATAATTAAAACAGGGGTGAAATTATGTACAAGGACACTTGGTATAATTGATAACAAAATATTAAAACCTTGGGTTACACTCAGTCGACATCCTGGTGTAATTATTAAACAAAGTATTAAAATCTTGTTACAGTTTAAGTCCCCAATTATTTGGAATATTTAACTTCGGGTATAAGGATAATTTGACGAGGACACTCGCATTTTATATTTATGACTGATGGACTGTTATGGACAAAAACCAGACGGACATATTAAATAATCCAGGACAAAGGACAATTAACCCATGGGCTTAAAACAAAAATCAACACGTCAAACATCATGATTACGGAAGTTTAAATAAGCATAATTCTTTTATTTCATATTTAATTTCCTTTATTTTATATTTAATTGCGCTTCTAAATATCGCATTTTTATTATTATTGTATTTAATTGCACTTTTAATTATCGTACTTTTTAATTATCGCAAGTTTATTTTATCGCACTTTTATTATTCGCAATTTCATTATCGTTATTTACTTTATGCTTTAATTTAAGTCTTGTATTCATTTTTAATATTTTACATTTGGTTTTAACTGCGACTAAAGTTTTAAAATCGACAAACCGGTCATTAAACGGTAAAAACCCCCCTTTATAATAATAATATTACTTATATATATATATATTTGTATTTTTATAAAAGTAAACTAATATAGCGTTAAGCTTTGTTTAAAGATTTTCCCTGTGGAACGAACCGGACTTACTAAAAACTACACTACTGTACGATCAGGTACACTGCCTATAAGTATTGTAGCAAGGTTTAAGTATATCCATTCTATAAATAAATAAATATCTTGTGTAAAATTGTATCGTATTTAATAGTATTTCCTGCAAAAATTTAATAGTATTTTATACCACTCCGCTACCGCATCAAGTATTTTTGGCGCCGCTGCCGGGGAACTTTCTAAACGCCGGAAGCACAACGCTAATATATAAAAAAAAAAAGAGAGATTTTTAGTTTACTTCGATTAAAAGTCGCTTTTGTAAAAATACGTTTTAAATATTCGAAAATATAAAAAGAAAAACAAAAATATAAGTATTTTTAAGATTTTGTTAAATATTTAAGTTTTATAAAGTTTCTTTATTTTTATTTTATAAAAACATAAGTTTTATTTAAGTATTTTGTTTTTATTTAAAAACATAAAAAATATATATATATAAATCTAGTTTTAAGCATTTTATTTATTAAAATTATAAAGTAGTTCTATTTTATTTAAGTTTTTAAAATATAAGTTTTTATACACATATTTTTTTTAACAGAAAAAATTAAAAACAGAAAAAAAAAATAAAGAAAAACGCGTCGAATTTAAATAACCTGTCAGCTGAATTTTGGAACCCCGCAACTCGCGGGGTTTGAAGCTTTGAATACCGCAAGTCGCGGAGCTGCTCTGACACGCTGACAGAACCCTAATTTCACATTAATTACGGATTATATTATAATTATTAATATAAAACCCTAATTAGGTTTTAATTAATTATTAATTTTAGTTTTTATTATTATTTTGTTTAATTAGTTTAATTAAAATATTAAATTAATAGTTTTATTAAATAAATAATATAAAAATACTATTTTTATAAAAATTGTACTTTTTACAACTTTTTGTATATTTTTATATTTTGTCCCTTTTTAATCGTTGTAGCATAATATTTGTATTTTTAGCTCATATTTAGTTTTAAACTTAGTTTTTGCTATAGTTATTTTTACTCCTAGATTTTTAGGCTTTGCCGTAAAATTCCTTAAGTGCTTTTTCTTTAGACTAAGATTTAGGTGCTTTAGAATTTTGCGACGCCTTTTTAAGTTTTAGTTTCTTTTTTAAGTTATTTCCATTTGGGATTTAGTTTTTCCTGTAAGCTTTAATATTTTTAGACGACTTTTACCTATGTATCAATTATCATTCCAATTAGTAATTTCAATTTGCGATTATAATTTTAAGTTAGTTGTAGTAATAAGGTTAGGTTAGTCAATTATTTTTAAGTTTTATAAGTTTCTTTTATTTTTTTGCCACCTTTTATTTTTCAACCATTTTTCTTTTTCGACCTTTTTCGACGAACTCTTTTTCTTTCTTATTTCTCGCTATTCTAGTTTTAGGACATAGATTTTTATTCTACTTCTTATCTAAATTTCTTAAAATTACGAAAATTTATTTTGAGTGGTTAAATTGATAGACATCAAAATTTTCTGGTTCGTAGTAATAGTTGGATTTGTACGTGGACCGGGTTATTGGAGCCAAACAGTCCTCAATTATATTGAGACCAAACGAATCCTGCCCCTCTGCTGCATCTTTTGGCTATTCGAAACGTGGGCAAAATCAGAAAAGTCTATTGATTGGATAACTTATTATAATTTTTCTTTCCTTTTTAAAACTAATAGGATATTCAGTGAATGCACCGAGCAAGACGTTCACCACCTTTTGTACGTTCACCACCTGTAACTAGATCAAGACATTTAGCAAATATAACCGCCGTTGATTTTTCTTTAGAATCGTCATCCAGTAGACCAAGTACTTCAGTTCAAATTTCCGATAATCCATTTTTTGAACCCGACCTCACAATTGAGAATCCGGAAAATATTCAGGAACGGTTCGTAGATCCTGAACCATTAAACTTTCCTCCGGAGCCACCAATCATTCAAACAGAGATTATTGAGGAACGAACCATTAAATCAGAATCATCTAGTGATACCGATTCAACAAATTCAATTATGGAGAATCTGGAACCTTTAAGTATGGAAGACCGAATGAGAGCTAAACGCACTGGCCAAGGTCACGCAATTAATCATCCAGACATTAATGCGCCAGATTATGAAATCAAAGGACAAATTCTACACATGGTGACTAATCAATGCCAATTTAGTGGTGCGCCGAAGGAAGATCCAAATGAACATCTACGTACCTTTAATAGGATCTACACACTATTTAAAATCCGAGAAGTGGAGGATGAACAGATATATCTCATGTTATTTCCCTGGACTTTAAAGGAAGAAGCCAAAGATTGGTTGGAATCATTACCTGAAGGGGCGATCGATACATGGGACGTTTTAGTTGACAAATTTCTTAAACAATTCTTTCCTGCATCTAAAGCCGTAAGACTTCAAGCAGAAATTGTTACGTTCACACAGAAACCAAATGAAACTCTATATGAGGCGTGGACTAGATATGGAAAGTTGTTAAGAGGATGTCCGCAACATGGTTTAGACACCTGTCAAATAGTACAAATATTCTACCAAGGATGCGACATCACTACAAGAAAAGACATAGATATAGCAGCTGGTGGTTCTATTATGAAGAAAACCGAAACTGATGCTTACAAAATTATTGATAATACTGCTTCCCACTCACATGAGTGGCACCAAGAAAAAGACATCGTTAGATCATCTAAAGCAGCTAGAGCCGATTCTAGCCATGACTTAGATTCCATTTCCGCAAAGATAGATGCTGTGGAGAAACGAATGGAAAAGATGACTAAAGATATTCACTCAATACGAATTAGTTGTGAGCAGTGTGGAGGACCACATTTGACAAAAGATTGTCTCAGTATTGAATTAACAATGGAACAAAGAGAGAATATTTCATACATAAACCAAAGGCCTGGAAATAATTATCAGAATAATTATCAACCTCCAAGACCGATTTACAATCAAAACCAGAATTATAACAGAAATATTCCATACAACAACCAACAAGGTCCTAGCAATCAACAAGTATCCAATAATACTTATAATCAGCAAAGACCTAATTTTCAAAACAAACCACCACAACAAACCGATGATAAAAAGCCGAATTTAGAAGATATGATGACGAAGCTAGTTGAAACTCAAACGCAGTTTTTCACATCTCAAAAACAAACCAATGAACAAAATGCTCAAGCATTTAGAAATCAACAAGCTTCTATTCAAAATCTGGAACAAGAAGTGAGTAACCTAGCAAGGTTAATAGGTGAAAGAAAACCGGGAAGTCTACCTAGTGATACAAATGCTAACCCCCGGAGTGAAACAGCTAAAGCCATTACCACAAGAAGTGGCACAACACTTAAACCACCTGAAATACCTGTAACTTCTGATGAAGCCATTCCTACTCCACAAGAACCACAACCTAATCAAGATAAGGAAAAAGAACCGGTAGTTGAAAAGGTTAATGAAGATAACACAGTTAAGGATAAACCTTATGTTAAACCATACCAACCACCACTTCCTTACCCGAGTAAAATGAAGAAAGAGAAACTTGAAGCCGAGCAATCCAAATTCTTGGATATGTTTAAACAGATAAATGTAAATCTTCCTTTCATTGATGTGATTTCAGGAATGCCTAGATATGCTAAATTCTTGAAAGATCTGATTTCAAATAGAAAGAAAATGGAAGAACTCTCGGCTGTTACTATGAATGCTAATTGTTCAGCAGTGCTGTTGAATAAGATACCAGAAAAATTATCTGATCCAGGAAGTTTCACAATTCCATGTTTTCTGGGTAGTCTTAGTTCAATAGAAGCATTGGCAGACTTAGGTGCTAGTATAAATCTAATGCCGTATTCACTATACACTAAACTAGACCTTGGAGAATTGAAACCAACCAGAATAAGCATACAACTAGCCGATAGATCAATAAAATATCCTAGAGGGATAATGGAGAACATGCTAGTTAAAGTTGGTACTTTAGTATTTCCAGTAGATTTTGTTGTTTTGGACATGGAAGAAGATTCTCAAGTTCCTCTCATATTAGGAAGACCATTCTTAAACACGGCTAAAGCAATGATAGACGTGTTCGGTAAGAAACTGACCCTAAGTATAGAGGATGAGAGTGTTACCTTTTCAGTTGATAGAGCAATGCAACAATCACAATCTACAGATGATACATGTTATTATATTCAAACTATAGATGCACATGCAGAATTATTAGAAGAATTTCCAGAATTACAAGGAACAGGAGAATGTTCTTTAGGAGAAGGTAATGAACCAATTGATGAAGCTGAAATGTTAGCTACACTTATAGCTAATGGATATGAACCAACAACAGAAGAAATTCAAATGCTAAAAGAAGAAGACAGATATCGATACAAATCATCGATAGAAGAACCTCCGAAATTAGAGTTAAAGCCACTTCCAAACCATTTGGAATACGCTTATTTACATGGTGAATCTGAATTACCTGTAATAATATCGTCTTTTCTTACTGAAAATGAGAAATCACAACTCATTTCTGTGTTGAAAGCTCATAAACCAGCCATTGCATGGAAGATTCATGATATTAAAGGAATAAGTCCTTCGTATTGCACACATAAAATCTTTATGGAAGAAGGTCATAAAACGTATGTGCAACGCCAACGAAGACTAAATCCTAATATGCAAGATGTAGTTAAGAAAGAGATTATTAAACTGCTAGATGCAGGTTTGATATATCCAATTTCTGATAGTCCATGGGTAAGCCCAGTTCAATGCGTGCCGAAGAAGGGTGGCATGACTGTCATTACAAATGAGAAAAATGAGCTTATTCCTACTAGGACTGTAACAGGATGGCGTGTATGTATTGATTATAGAAAATTAAATGACGCCACCAGAAAAGATCACTTTCCCTTACCTTTCATAGATCAAATGTTGGAAAGATTAGCCGGAAATAGTTACTATTGTTTTCTAGATGGATTTTCCGGATATTTTCAAATTCCAATAGCACCCGAGGACCAAGAGAAAACCACATTCACGTGCCCTTATGGTACTTTTGCTTACAAACGCATGCCATTTGGACTTTGCAACGCCCCTGCAACCTTTCAAAGGTGTATGATGGCGATTTTTCACGACATGATAGAAGAATGCATGAAAGTATTCATGGATGACTTTTCAGTCTTCGGTGATACATTTAAATCATGTCTAGTTAATCTGGAACGAATGCTAATTAGATGTGAACAATCAAATCTAGTTCTTAATTGGGAGAAATGCCATTTCATGGTTAAAGAAGGCATCGTTCTTGGACATAAAATTTCAAAAGAAGGAATTGAAGTGGATAGAGCTAAAGTAGATGTAATTGCTAAACTTCCACATCCCACCAATGTTAGAGGAGTTAGGAGTTTTTTAGGGCATGCCGGTTTTTACCGACGTTTCATAAAAGATTTTTCTAAAATTGCCACTCCTATGAATAAACTCCTAGAAAAGGATGCGCCATTCATCTTTTCAGATGAGTGTATCAAATCTTTTAATATTCTTAAAGAGAAACTCACTAATGCGCCGATCATGATAACACCAAATTGGAATCTACCATTTGAACTAATGTGCGATGCAAGTGATTTTGCAATGGGAGCCGTTTTAGGACAAAGGATTGAAAAATGATTTCAACCTATATATTATGCTAGTAAGACATTACAAGGAGCACAAACGAACTATACAACTACTGAAAAAGAACTCCTTGCTATTGTCTTTGCTTTTGACAAATTTCGATCATATCTCGTTCTAGCAAAAACGGTGGTCTATACCGACCTTTCTGCTCTTAGATACCTATTTTCAAAACAAGATGCTAAACCAAGATTAATCCGTTGGATCTTACTCTTACAAGAGTTTGATATTGAAATCCGAGATAAAAGAGGAGCAGAAAATCTCGCCGCTGATCATCTTTCTCGTCTTGAAAATCCCGAATTAGAAGTTCTAAATGAATCAGCCATACAAGACAACTTTCCTGATGAATATCTATTGAAAATAGATTATAAAGAAATCCCATGGTTTGCAGACTATGCAAACTACTTAGTTTGTGGATTCCTTGAAAAAGGATTATCGTACCAAAGACGAAAGAAATTCTTTAGTGATATAAAACACTATTTTTGGGAAGATCCACATCTGTTTAAAAATTGTCCCGATGGAATAATACGCCGATGTGTATTTGGAGATGAAGCTAGTAAAATATTAAACCATTGTCACACAGGACCAACCGGAGGGCATTATGGGCCTCAACTAACAGCAAGAAAAGTTTATGATGCTGGATTCTATTGGCCTACAATTTACAAAGACGCACACCTTCTTTGCAAATCCTGTGATGCATGTCAAAGGGCCGGAAAAATAAGTCAACATGATGAAATGCCACAAAATGTCATCCAAGTATGTGAAGTATTTGACATTTGGGGTATTGACTTTATGGGTCCATTTCCAAAATCTCATAATAATCTATATATACTCGTAGCCATTGATTATGTATCTAAATGGGCGGAAGCACAAGCTCTCCCAACTAACGATGCACGAGTTGTAGTCAACTTTTTAAAACGTCTTTTTGCAAGGTTTGGAACACCGAAAGCTTTAATAAGTGATCGGGGTACTCATTTCTGTAATAATCAACTTGAGAAAGTTCTTAAAAGATATGGAGTAACTCATAAAATCTCCACCGCATATCATCCACAAACAAGTGGACAAGTTGAAAATACCAACCGAGCCTTAAAACGTATTCTAGAGAAAACCGTAGGATCAAATCCGAAGGAATGGTCCATTAAATTGGAGGATGCACTCTGGGCTTTTAGAACAGCCTACAAAACTCCAATTGGAACCACACCTTTTAGACTTGTTTATGGAAAAGCATGTCATCTTCCAGTAGAAATTGAACACAAAGCATTTTGGGCTTTGAAAACATGTAATCTTGATTTACATGAAGCCGGACGTCTACGATTAAGTCAACTAAACGAATTAGAAGAATTAAGACATGAAGCATACGAAAATTCGTTAATCTATAAAGAAAGAACGAAGAAATGGCATGATAAAAGAATCAGAAGTTCAAAAGAATTTAAAGAAGGAGACAGAGTTCTTCTTTTCAATTCACGATTCAAGCTATTTCCTGGAAAATTGAAATCAAGATGGTCTGGACCATTCATAGTCAAAAGAGTTTTCCCATACGGAACGATAGAATTAATAAATTCAAATGGGATTGAATTTAAAGTTAATGGTCACAGAGTTAAACATTACATACATGGTCCGATGGAAGTCGACAACGAAGTTAATCACAATTTCGACACTACAGCTAACTAAGTGTGGGGAGAATCAAGTCTTTAAAGGATAATATGTATTTCTGTTAGAGTTAGATTGTCTGTTTTCGTGTAGTTCTCGAAAATGGAACCCGAATGGTCTTTCCCTAGCAGACCCTAAAGAACTAGTCTTCTCCCCCCATTCTGAAATTTTTTTTTTTTTTTAGGTTTTTACAAAATGAAGACTGCCTGTGAACTAAACCATGGTCTAATGCTACACGCTTTGATCACTAAACGTAATAAAGACATACTACCGAGTGAATTAGTATCAGTAATCAGAGAAAGAATGGACGGAGTTAGAAAAGAATCCAGATGCGAAGATAATAAATTACAATTTGGTAAAGGAAAATCAAAATCCGCAGCGAAAAGAAGAGCACGACACCTAGAAAGATGTCACAAATGCGGAAAATGGTCACATGGAGGTAAATGTTCAAATAATCAAACCTATTCAAATACCGAATTTGTTACTTTATGCAGAGACGGACCGTTCATATGTTTAGAAGAAAAGACACTGAATGCTCGAGGTTACGCCTATGTAGCCATGGAAAACCAATTAAACCGACTATCTTATGAATGGGATAGATCATATAACTAAGAAATCTATTCCACAGGTATGTCTGTACAGTTTTTATTTTTATTTTTATTTTTAACCTTTTGATAATAAACGCTAATTTGTTCGCTAAAAAGTATTAAATTGGTATTGAATAAAATTAGGTTTGGCGACCGAAATTATTGATATCATTCAAAAAATTTATTACATCACTGCGAAATTTAACGTTTATTCTTAAGGTATAAATATCTTTAAACAATCAACCCAAAATATTTCAAAAATTCGTCATGAGTTAAATTAGATTTTGGAACCGAAATTACTTTACCGAAAAGAGGGGCGCATATTTTTGATAATATTTGATTGATTAAAGTGGGATAAAAAGCCAAAAAGATTTTTAATTTTATTTTTACCATGTTTTTAAAATTAATATTTAAATCTTAAATTAATATTGTAAACTTTGTAAAAAAAAAAAATATTTTTAAAATTGTAAATATTTGAAAAATTAATATAAGTTTTGTATGAATTTATAATATAAATTTGTAAATTAAGTTTGGTGTGAATTTTTAATTTTTAAAAAATATAAATTTTTAATTTTATGCATTTTGAATTTTAAGTTTGGTGTGAATTTTTAATATAAATTTTGAATTTTATATTTAAGTTGTGTGAATTTAAAAACAAAAATTTACTTTATCTCATTAAGTTAAAAATATGATTTTTAAAATTCGTCGTAAGTTGAAGACTAGGTCTTTGAACCGAAATTGCTTTACCCGAGAGAGGGACGAGAACTTTTATTATCATTATTTTTAATCTCATTGAATTAAAGTATGCCAAAAACATTAAAAAACCCCAAAAATCTTAGCTTTTAAAACAATCGCTACAAAAAGACAAATTTTAAAATTTTGTCGAGGGACGGACTAGGACATCGATCCGAAACGACCTCGTCCTAAATAACAAGGGAAACAAAATTTTAAAATTAAGTACTTAATTGTTTCATAAGTTAATGATTATAAAAAAAAAATATATATAGCAAACTCCGCGACTCGCAGAGTTTGAAGGCTTAAATGCCGCGAGTCGCGGGAGTACCGGATTACAGAAAAAAAAATAAAGAGCTGCAACAGCTCAGTTTCACACTCCACAACTCAAACAAACTGCGAAAAAAACCCACGAAAAACCCGAAAAAAAACCCCCAAAATCACAATTTTTAACCGTTAATCACCAAATCTTTTACTAAAATCATGTTGAGAAGGATGCTATCTAGGAATTACTCAAGAAAAACGGTAAATTTCTACACCTAAACACCATTTAATCCGAAATTAGTGTTCTTGAGCAATTTTTTTCCCCAATTTGATTTTGATGCTTTTTAGTGTAATTAGGCTTAAATTGTTTATGTATTATGCTTGTATAACCTAGATTGATGCTATTTAACATGATTAGAAGCCTTAAACTTCAAATTTTGAATAATCTAGGGTTTGTGTTCTTGAGCAATTTGGGGCTTTTTGATATAAATAGGTTATGGCCGATTTTTGTCATGAATTGTTGCTAAATTAAGTAGTGTAACATGTTTAGGTAGTTAAATGATCCAAACTTTGAGCCTAAACATGATTTTGAGAATTAAAGTGGACTTTTTCAAGTCTAAAATTCATGAACTTGATTTTTGAAAGATAATGCCATTTGAAACTTGTTTAATTGCTAGTAATGATTATTTTGACATGTTATTTGAGTTGAATGCTTATGAACTTGGCGAACATTTTCGTATATGCTTATTTGAAAAAAGTGTAGATTTGATAAAAATGTGAAAATAAGCTTAAGTTTAAAATGTCATTGTAATTATTTTGATTGATGATTTTACTGACACTAATGCATATTTGGATGCACAAAAATTGTGTTTGATGTGTTTTGCAGACTGAAAGGGGTGAATCTTCATCCCAAGCCCGTAATGCTCCTACTGAGAATGCGGAACAACAGGAGGTGGATAACTACTACAAGCAAGATATACCTCATCCAGTCATGACCTTTTCCGATATGCACTTGGAAGAGTTGCACCCGAACCTGAGATTTGACAGACTTTGGATAGATTATCCAAAATATCAAAGGGGTTTGCATACTCTTCTTTCTAAGGTTGTTGAGGTACCGAGGGTCATAGAATGGGGACCCTTAGAAGCTGTAGAATTGACCGGGCCAATTAGGGAATTACTTGTACAGAGGTATGGTAATTCTACTTTTAATGACTGGGTACGTTTATTCACCATGCGTAGACCTGTATATAAAGTATGGTGTGAAGAATTGTTGTGTAGTATAGAGTTGAATGATCGGGTATCTAGTTTAACCGATCGTTCTTTTATTAGATTTTTGTTAGGCGGTTCGATGCGCCACATGTCTTTACTAGACATGGCTCAGGCTTTACGTATATATACGCCTGAGGAGTTAGCATCTGCCGATTGTAGAGGGTTGATACTAAACGGTAGAAAGATAGATGAAAATTTTGATACACACGGTGTGTGGAGTCAAATGACAAGCCATCACCGTTTCAAAGGGGGAAATTACTCTTATTTGGATATAGATAGAGCCGAATTAAGAGTGATACATAGGTTTTTAGCTAATTCGATTACACAAAGGGGTAAGAACAAGGAAAAAGTAAATGAACAGGATTTGTTTTACCATATGTGTATTCGAGACCCACAAAGCACTGTAAGTATACCGTATTGTGTGGGTTATTATTTATCAGCTATGGTTCGGGGGATGCGACCGCATAGCATAATAGGAGGTGATATTTTTATTACTTTGATTGGTGAATATCTCGGTGTGGATATAAGTCGGGGGGGATTATTAGTAGAAGAACCAGAACCCCGCGATACTATAGGTTTAAATGTATACCATGGTGCGAAAGTTTTGAAGAGGCGAAATAACACCGCAGTACGATACCATGGTAGACATCCACAGGTGGAGAGAAACCAACAGCAAGGTAATGTAGGAGGGGGGAATGAGATGCAAGAAATGCAAAGGTTTATAGCTTCTCAGGAATACGAAAATGCTAGACAGAGAACATTTGAAGATTGGCAAGTTCATCAGAACCAAATCATAGCTCACTGCCAACATATAGTTAGAAACTATATTCCTACACCGAAACCCATCTTCCCTCCCTGGTCTATAGAGATGCAGCCACCATATCCTACGTATAACCCTGCCGAAGCATTCTATAGCACCTATGGTTATGCCTGGAACCCCTATTGGTACCAGTATCATCCCTAGTATACTTATTTTTTTTTTGTAATTTGTAATGATTGATACGTTTAATACTTTTGTTAATATTGTAATAGTTTTTATAATTGTCTAACTTTTATTCTTAGATTTTAATAATTTTTGAATGTGGGGTAATATACCAAACTTCAAAAATATGTATATATGGTTGCAGTTTATCTTATGTACACAACAGGGTAAAACAACGCATTTTCAAAGACTGGCATTAAGTTCAGCAAAAGCAACTAATTTTGACGACAAGATGCAAAATATATGTGAAATAACAACAAGACGGAATGAACAAATGATGTGCACCATTTATCATTCAGCAAACAAACGCCAATATATTTGGAAACTTTGATAAAAATTTAATCATTTTCACACAAATCACCCTCAATAATTTAAATTATTCCCGATTTCTTGCAAATGAGGGCATTGCAAGATCTTAAGTGTGGGAAGGGGTTAAATTCTTTCGGATTTTAAAATTTTTTACTTTATACACTTGGTTACCATTAAAAATACTAGTAAAGCAGTAGTTGTATTAGAATCTAGTGCTCTCTGATAAAAAAAGAACAGCCCTAGTCTTATATACTAACTACCCAATTCTAGTAAAATTTTTCAAAATTTTCAATTAAATGAACTCAAAATCATGTTTATACATATTTATGAACGATAAAACTAGGTTTTAACACCGAAATTATTGTTACCTCGGAAAGGACATAAATTGAGAAACAAACTAAAATGTTAAAATTCATTTAAAATGGAATAGAGGACGATAAAAAGGAAAATAAAAGCCAAGTGTGGGAAAATTTACCAAGTTATCTTAAACATATGTCACATATATCTGTAACAAATAACTGAAAATACTTTTGTTTTGGACTAAATTAACTATTTTAACAGATGAAAGAAAAGAAGAGATGGATCTACACGATGAATCAATTCCATCATTAAAAGGAAGTAAAGTCTTCCGAAAAAGAAACGCGCTTCTTGATTTAGGTCATGAAATTGTCGTCCAGACCAGCTGTAGTTTGACGAAAAATCTAGAAAAGTCATCACTAAAATCAGCAGAAAATCCACGGACCTCAGCATTAAACAGGGTCGCCAAGTGGTCAGATTTATCCTAACCATGAGAAGGATTTATCTCGTACAATGGGGGGGCACCATGTAAATTAGCTGGATAAGACTAATGAATCAGATCCCCAGAAAGGATAATCTCCTTAAAGATTAAAAATCAGCTTTTAAGACTGATATTACTCAATCCTTGAGATTGACCTTAAAGATTGAGAATTCAAACTCATGGAATTCAATGATATCTAAACTCGAGCTTAAACGAGAAAATATTTTGATCAAAATTACAAACCGATTTGTTTTCTGAAAACCCTATTTTCAATACATTCATTACCATTGAACGTAAAATCCTAGGAATTTACCTGGAATTCATTAGATCACCTGAACTAAATCGGGTGTCAACCGTAAGAACGGTGGTTGCATAGTGGTAAAAGACAGGACCTTGTGCCATACCGAAAAAAAAAAAATTATTATAAGGGTGAGCTTTACTATTGCTCCTACCAAGGATAGTAATTGCGTCCGACACGTTATAGACCATAATTAAAAGCATATCAGGGGACATTGCCTTAACAGTTGCTTGTTCAACGCTTTCCTTTCAACCGGACGGTAGTTTACCGAAAGGTAATATACGGGACAAGTAAACTGGACGTGTTGCTTTCCAAATACAAGGTTAGCAAGTGGATGACACAAAACCGCAAGTTTTGAGCTAAAATTTTCAAATCTGAAACCCACCAAACCCACAAAAATATTTTGCAAACACCGGTAAAGGGTTATTCCGGAAAACTTATCTAGGGTAAAAACTAGATTTAATTTTCAAAAGATCAAATGTTTTCATAAAGATCCAATTTTCTTAATGGATCTAAATTTTTATAGTCATGTGGGACTGTAAACCATATCGTTACTACCATTATTTATACCGCCGTATAGAAATCACTGATGTACAAAGTGTGAAGAATAAAGAAGTGATTCTCGTATTTCAAGACGATGTTGCTTGAGGACAAGCAACGCTCAAGTGTGGGAATATTTGATAATGCTAAAAACGAACATATATTTCATAGCATTATTCCTCAAGAAAGACAAGCTTTTAGTTACAATTGTTCTATTTACAAGTGATATTCGTTTAAATAATAAAAGGTGAAGACAAAAGACAGATTCGACGAATTGAAGACGCAAACGACCAAAAAGCTCAAAAGGACAAAAGACAATCAAAGAGGTTCCAATTATTGATAAGAAACGTCTCGAAATTACAAGAGTACAAGATTCAAAACGCAAAGTACAAGATATTAAATTGTACGCAAGGACGTTCGAAAATCCGGAACCGGGACTAGAGTCAACTCTCAACGCTCGACGCAACGGACTAAAAATTACAAGTCAACTATGCACATAAATATAATATAATATTTAAATAATTCTTATAATTATTTATATATTATAATAAATAATAAAAACCGTCGGCAAGAAAGACTCCAAAGGGACTGAGCTGTAATTTCACCGCGAGTCGCGGAGCCCCAAAAGTCGAATTTTCCTATAAAAGCAACCGAATTATGATCGCAAATCATCATCTTTTTTTCTCCTCATTCATACGATATATTTATATTTATAATTTATATTTTAATTTTAATTTTAATTATAATTCTAATAATAAGGGTATGTTAGCGAATATTGTAAGGGTGTAAGTCGAAATTCTGTCCGTGTAACGCTACGCTATTTTTAATCATTGTAAGTTATGTTCAACCTTTTTACATTAATGTCTCGTAGCTAAGTTATTATTATGCTTATTTAAAACGAAGTAATCATGATGTTGGGCTAATTACTAAAATTGGGTAATTGGGCTTTGTACCATAATTGGGGTTTGGACAAAAGAATGACACTTGTGGAAATTAGACTATGGGCTATTAATGGGCTTTATATTTGTTTAACTAAATGATAGTTTGTTAATGTTAATATAAAGATTTACAATTGGGCGTCCCTATAAATTACCATATACACTCGATCGGACACGATGGGCGGGGTATTTATACCAACGAATAATCGTTCATTTAACCGGACACGGGAATGGATTAATAGCCACTAGAATAATTAAAACAGGGGTGAAATTATGTACAAGGACACTTGGTATAATTTATAACAAAATATTAAAACCTTGGGTTACACTCAGTCGACATCCTGGTGTAATTATTAAACAAAGTATTAAAATCTTGTTACAGTTTAAGTCCCCAATTAGTTGGAATATTTAACTTCGGGTATAAGGATAATTTGACGAGGACACTCGCATTTTATATTTATGACTGATGGACTGTTATGGACAAAAACCAGACGGACATATTAAATAATCCAGGACAAAGGACAATTAACCCATGGGCATAAAACAAAAATCAACACGTCAAACATCATGATTACGGAAGTTTAAATAAGCATAATTCTTTTATTTCATATTTAATTTCCTTTATTTTATATTTAATTGCGCTTCTAAATATCGCATTTTTATTATTATTGTATTTAATTGCACTTTTAATTATCGTACTTTTTAATTATCGCAAGTTTATTTTATCGCACTTTTATTATTCGCAATTTCATTATCGTTATTTACTTTATGCTTTAATTTAAGTCTTGTATTCATTTTTAATATTTTACATTTGGTTTTAACTGCGACTAAAGTTTTAAAATCGACAAACCGGTCATTAAACGGTAAAAACCCCTCTTTATAATAATAATATTACTTATATATATTACTTATATATATATAATAATAATAATATTACTTATATATATATATTTGTATTTTTATAAAAGTAAACTAATATAGCGTTAAGCTTTGTTTAAAGATTTTCCCTGTGGAACGAACCGGACTTACTAAAAACTACACTACTGTATGATTAGGTACACTGCCTATAAGTGTTGTAGCAAGGTTTAAGTATATCCATTCTATAAATAAATAAATATCTTGTGTAAAATTGTATCGTATTTAATAGTATTTCCTGCAAAAATTTAATAGTATTTTATACCACTCCGCTACCGCATCAACAATGCCAAAAGAGCTAGCACAGAAACGTATTAAATGTTTACTTAGGTTCCGAGAATTTTTCAGGTGCATAACTATATGCATAAATCTTTCCTTCCATAGATGAAGTGCGGTTGGTTCATCCTCTCAATTGAGGTGTTTTCAAGAATTATGAAATGTTTGAACGCAGATTGGAATCGTCAAGATACAAATGAGGTTTAAGATGAAATCAAGTGACAAACTTGAAGAATTGTTTAGTTTCATATGTTATAATTAATATTTTAATTCATTTTAATTGTCCAATGTTGGTAGTCCTCCGTTGATAGTCCACAGTTAGCAATTCAATAATTTATATATAGTTTAAAATATAATATTCGAATTAATTAATACGTATCGTGACCAGTGTACTTGTCTCAGACTCAATCACAACTCAAAGTATATATAGTATTTAAGAATCAACCTCAACCCTGTATAGCGAACTCGAACATTACAGCATATAGAGTGTCTATAGTTATTCCAAATAATATATATAGATATGTCGATATGATATGTCAAAACCTTGTATACGTGTCCCGATATTTAAAGTGCGTAAAAATAAATAACAGAAATTAAATGACGATAAATAAAATTGCGAGAATGTAAATTGCGATAATTAAATTGCGATAAATAAAATGTAATCAGTTAGCTAGGAACAATTAGCTAGGAACAATTAGCATGGATTCTTAGTAAAATTCCTCATAGTTAATTTGTTTGTTTCTAACAAATTTTATTTTGTCAAATGTTTTCTTCATTATACCACTTGTTGGAATCTGATAAATCAAAATCCAAATATGAAATTGGATGAAAATGGTTATTCTGTGGTGAACGGATTTGTATATCGGTGGATGTAAATAGGATAGTAAACGACTGTTGAATCAGCTTCGAAGAATGTACAGTGTAACTTATTAATGTGAAATCTGAATATTCCTCGGGTATTACCTACCCGTTAAAATATTTTCACCATTAACAGTTTGTACAAAAGAATTTTTAATTACAATCTTTATGAAAATATACTTACATATATATTTTCTTCAGATGTAATATATATTTAATGAGTTAATATTAAACTCATTTGATTTACGGTTGCAACTAGAATTGCATAATCTTTAAAAACTTTAGAAATTACATCACTTTTACGGTGTATTTCTTCAATAATATTATGAATTTATACTTTGCGTGATGTTGGTGTTCGTGAAATTCTTGTGAACTTCGCAAGATACGAATGATGTTATCTGAAAAGTTTCGAGTACATCGATGATGAAAGTGTAAAATCAAACATATATCTGAATAATATGCTTGATTATTATGAAATGGAATTCATTAAATTGAAATAGAGATTGTAGTTAAAAATGGTTAAGTCGTTGTCGAAGGATGTACACTATAGCATATTAGTAGTATGAATTAACCGAGTAGTTAAGATTCACACATAATAGCTTAGTACGGAAAGATTTATTATGGTTTATAAATTTATATATATAAGATATACATATAAATTCTTCAGTGGCAATGAGTTAATACTTCATAACTCGTTGATGCAAGATTTGTGTTATTGATTCGTAATGGTGTCCACGGTGATTCTTAAACTGGCGGAGCTTTTGATGTTATAGGTGTTGCTGATTCTGACGATGCTGATGGCACTGAATGTGCTGGTGATGTTAACAGTACTGTTGATGCTGCTGGTAAAACAAGTCTAGCTTGCGAATCACGCATCATTGTTGTCAGGATTTCTACTCTTCCTTCTATCATTTTGGTTCACTCATCTGATTTCTGGTTAGGGTTAGAATAGATAATCTCTAAGACTTTAGAGATTACATAATCGCTGCAGAAGGTTTCTTTAATGAAGTTATGAATCAATACTTCATCGTTTATTGTTATTGGTATTCCTTGATATCTACAGAGCGTATGACATGGGTGCTCGTGGGATAGATTGTAAAGTTGAGGTTTACGACGCGGTTGTGGTTGGAGGGGGTAATGGTACTGTTGGCATTGATGATGATGGTATTGGTTATGCTGCTGGTGTTTGTAACCTTTGCACCATATTCTCTAAAGCCACTACCCTAGCGCGAAGCTCGTTGACTTCTTCTATTACACAGGGGTGATTGTCGGTTCGGACGAGCGGATAAATAAAATCTAGAATTTGATGTAATATATAATTGTGATGAGATACTCTGGAAATGAGAGAGAAAATGGTGTTTCAGACAGGTTCGCCGGTAAGTGCTTCAGGTTCTTCGTCAAGAGGGCAATGTGGTGGATGGAAAGGATCGCCTTCTTCTTGTCTCTAATGATTGAGGAGGCTACGAACCCATCAGATGAATTGGGGATGGATGATTGGTTGATTCATTCTGGTGACACTGCTTTCAGAGCTTAGGTAAAACTCCATATCGGAATAGTTGTCGGAATCCGAGGAATTCGAACTGGTTGAGGGATTCATCTCTTACGATCAGATGAAGGATTTTCGATAAGGAATAGATTATAGGATGTAGATTAGTACCCTGCAATACATAATTTTACATATGCATATATAATACTAAAATCCCATAAGTTATGGAGGAATCTACGGAATATGTCAGGCAAAGTTACAGTAACATATACGCTAAGATATGGAGTAGCAGATACGCTAAGATATGAATTTGTCTATACACTATTCATACAATCAATGCAGTAAGATGTGTCTAGACTAAGAATGATAAGAAAATGATTCTCTAAGAATGATAAGCAGGTAATTTTCGACACGAAATGATAAGCAAAACATTTGACATGCAGACACGGTCGAAGTCCAGACTCACTAATGCATCTAAGCAACTATCAGTTAGACACACTAATGCAAGACCTAGTTCGCTAAGACCACCGCTCTGATACCACATGTCATACCCCGTCCTAATCCATCTGGACGAAGTCACCAACATCTGGTTCCATTGCGATGATCGACTCCAAATAATGTCTTTACAATGAGCAAAAGCACAGCGGAAGATTTCTTTCATACCTGAGAATAAACATGCTTTAAAGTGTCAACCAAAAGGTTGGTGAGTTCATTAGTTTATCATAACAATCATTTCAATATTTTAATAGACCACAAGATTTTCATTTCCATTTCTCATAAATATACGTCCCATGCATAGAGACAAAAATAATCATTTATATGGTTTGAACACCTGGTAACCGACATTAACAAGATGCATATAAGAATATCCTCTATCATTCCAGGAAATCCTTCAGACATGATATAAAACAACATCGAAGTACTAAAGCATTCGGTACTTTAGATGGGGTTCGTCGGGCCCATATATCTATCTTTAGGATTCGCGTCAATTAGTAGACTGGTTTACTAATTCTTAGGTTACCAAGTAAAAAGGGGCATATTTGGCTTCGATCATTTAACCATATAATGTAGTTTTGATTACTTGTGTCTATTTCGTAAAACATTTATAAAAAATTGCGCATGTATTCTCAGCCCAAAAATATAAAGGGTAAAAAGGCAAATGAAACTCACCATACTGTATTTTGTAGTTAAAATACATATGACTATATTGAACAACTGAACAATGCAGGGTTGGCCTCGGATTCACGAACCTATATCATTTGTATATATTAAAACATGTAATTGTAATCGAATAATTATATATATTATTATTATTATTAATAATATACTTGTTTATAGATAATTTAATGTATTTAATTCATACATTTTATACATTATTATGTTAAATGTTTATAAAGTCTAATTAATAACATTTTATTGATAAAAAATAGTAATAAGTAATATTAATATAATCATAATATGTTTTTATACAAAGTTTTTGTTTGTAACAATAACAATTACAATAATGGTGTTAATAATAATAATAGTATCGATTTTTTAGTTTTAATCTTATTTGTAATTTTCATATTAATATTTATATGCATAATAATTTTTAGTGATAATGATATTGATAATACTAATGATAATATTAGTAGTAGTAAAAACGCTACTTCCAATGATAATAATGGTTGTTAACAGGCATGACAGATTTAAAAGTAGCATTACTTTTAGTAATAATTGTAATAATAGTAATACTAATACTGATAATAATAATATCTACAATAATAATAATAATAATAATAATAATAATAAAAAATTTAATAATAATAATAATAATAATAATAATAATAATAATAATAATAATAATAATAATAATAATAATAATAATAATAATAATAATAATAATAATAATAATAATAATAATAATAATAATAATAATAATAATAATAATTAAAAATGAAGAACTACCTCAAAGTGATGGAAATAAAAGAAATGCCACCAGCAGGTCTCGAACCTGAGACCTTTCTTTGACCCAACACCCCCACAAACCATCTGAGCTAGCATGTTTTATCTAAAGTATAACCCAGTTGAATTTATTTAACCCGATACCAACTGTTTTCCCTTACTCTTCTTCTTCTTTTTATAAACCAGTCGACCAAAATCAAAAACACACAATACTAGTGAACTAAAAAAAATTTTAATTAAGACTTGTAATTTATTTGTAAATAACTTGAGTTGAATACTTAAATAAAAAAAAATAGAAAAAAATACACAGCTCGCTGTGCTGTTTACGGCAAAAAAATAAAAATAAAGATTTTGAGTTTGAGAAAGTTTTAGTCAAATATTACAATACCAAGTATACTTCAAATCTATCCTAAAAACTTTAGGAATCATCAATTGTGCTTGAAATATCGAATTTGATTTCGAATTTGATGAAAAACGATCTGTTGACTCTTTATTTTCAAAACTTTGACTTCAAAATTCTTGATCGATTCTTCGAATTAGCCCATGTAACTTTGAAGAAAGTTTCAAGCAATGAATTAGAACGTTTCTATATTTTTAGATTTTGAATTTGACTCGTAATCGACGCTTTTGGAAAAATGGATCAAGAACAGAGGGAGTAAACAGATTCGGTTTATTTATTTTCTGTATCCTTCTTTAACAGATGCAGTTCCAATCGATAGATAACAAATATAAATGTATTAATTCAACGTATGGAGCAGTAAACTCGATTGTTGTTTTGTGTTAGTGGTTGACAGTTTATCACGAGTTAACAGAGAAAAATAAAGGGAGTAGAAACAGATAGGTAATACGTAAATATATCTGTATCTATTATTATTAATCCTAGTATGTGTATATATTTATATTTATCCGTATTTATTTGTTTTTATTTGTGTTTTTATGAATTATCTGTAATTATGTATTTGTATTTATATATATTTTAATTATAATTAATCTTATTCATTAAATGATAATAATTTTTCTAATATTAATAATAACTATAATAATAATTTATAATAGTAATAATAATATTATTAATGATGATGATAATAGTAAATATATTATTTATAACAATCATATTATTAATAATAATAATATGGGTTATAATTATACCAATATTTTTAATGATATTAGTAATATTAGTAATAATGATACTATAACATTTTATGTATAACAAACTTCATATCTATAATAATTTCAATGGTATTGATTTTTAATATTAATATTAACATTTATACCGATAATAAGGGCAATAATAATATAACAATTATATATTTTTAACTTTGTAATCACATTTATTATATCATAATCTATCGATTATATCATAGTTTATATAATATATAATTGAATATTTATACACTATATATATATATATATATATATATATATATATATATATATATATATATATATATATATATATACATTACAATATGCATATAATAGTATTTATACATAGATCTCATATCTCATATGTCTTTATATATAGAGTCATTTTAAATTGTACTTAATTATTTGGTATCTCACTTTACCTATCTAATTCCAATGCTTAAATTATAATTTATAATTTCATACTACTATATATATATATATATATATATATATATATATATATATATATATATATATATATATATATATATATATATATATATATATATACATATTTATTTACAAAAAATTGTTCGTAAATCGTCGAAACAGTCGAAGGTCAAATGGATATATGATACAGTTCAAAAAAAATTTTAAGACTCAATATTACAGACTTTGCTTATCGTGTCAAAACCATATAAGATTCAAGTTTAAATTTGGTCGGAAATTCCTGGGTCATCACAGGGTGTGTGGTGGTCGACGGCAGCAAGGAGGGAGGGGGAGCCAAAAAGTTGACTAAAAAAATAATGGGGAAGATTACACAGTTTAGGTTTACACATCCCCTTATATATTTAGCCCTAAATCTCCTAAATTGCACATAAGTCCTCCTAGTTATTAAAATTAGACACAAAAAGGGTGGGGAGGGGGGTGGTCGGCCGAATGGACCATGTGAGGTATCCCCGGGCTCGTGTTTTGCAATTCCGTGTAATCGTGGTCCATTTTAAGTGTCGTTTAGTCGTACCGAGGGCCCGGAACGCTAACCCGATCGTTAAACGCAACCAATCGTTTAATTTATTAAAAACCCAATAAATTAAATATTTTAAAAAGTTAATAATCAATCAAATTGATTATTAAAATAAACCTGAGCGTTTCGTTGCTCAAAAGGTAGTTATCAAAAGCGTAATGTTTTTATCGTATTTCATTATCCGAAATATTTATTTGAATTAATATTCACCCATATTAATTATTATAACCCTCCAAAGATCAAGTACGCATTTATTACACGTAAACGCACAAAAGTTAAATAATCATCATTAAATAAACTAACGGAAGGTTAACGGAAGTAACAGAAAAAGCAGGGTTGTTACATTTGTAGATGTTAAATTTCATGGTATCAGAGCGTACCTATGAGTGTTTGAGTCTGGTCTATAAGTCACCACCACCACCATAACCACCCACTGCCCATATCACTTCTGTCTCCAAATTGAAACATTTTGAAGTCACTTTCAGATCTCACCACCCCCGCCAAACGTCCCAGAAGGTCCCGAATTGTATATCTGAAAAATACGAAAAACTTTAGACCACCGTAAGCCATCCCACACGCCGCCTATCACCTCCAGTCGCCGCCCACTCGTCGGCGCGTGAGGGCGCGTGGATCACTCTCCATCGCGGTTTCTCTTGTCCGATCGCCAGTCTCGTGATTCCGATCATTTGTCCGGAATATTACTCCGATTGCTCGTGATTCTCTCTGTCGGGTTTTTTTTGTGATTCTCTCTGTCGGGTTCTCTATATTTACCAAATATCTATCTCTCTTTCTGTCTGCAGGGTTCTCTATCTCTCTTTAAAGTATTTATTTATTTCCACTACTAAAGTATTCCACTACTTAAAGTATTCCACTACTAAGTGTCTGCAGTTTATATCCACTACTAAGTGGAAATAGATATTTATTTATTTACCAAATAGCTTAAAGTATATTTATCAGTATCTTTTAATATTTATTTTAAGCTATATTTTAATTTTATTTTATTTCAAAAAAAAAAAATGAGCGATGAAAAGAAAAGAGATGGTAATTTAAGCGAGACTATTCCTATTGCAGCCCGTTTGACCGACAATAAACTTAATGGGTCTAACTTCTTTGAATGGAGTAAGACAATCCGTGTATATCCTAGGAGCATGGGAAAAGCTTCTCATCTTACTTTAGAACCTCCTAAAGATGATACACGGGATCTGTGGCTACAAAATGATGCCAGACTCTTTCTTCAAATTATGAGTTCCATTGAATCTTCGGTTCCATCGTTGGTAAATCATTTTGAGTATGTAAAAGAGCTTATGGAGTATCTCGATTTTCTATATTCTGGAAAGAGCAATATCTCTAGAATATTTAATGTGTGCAAATCTTTTCATCGCGGTGAACAACACGATCGATCTTTAATGGCTTATGTTATGGAATTTAAGAAAACATATGAGGAGTTTAACTCTGTGATGCCTTTGAGTGCTGATATTAAGACTATGCAGACACAACGTGAGCAAATAGCGGTCATGAGCTTTCTAACTGGTTTATAACCAGAACATGATGCTATTAAGTCCCAGTTTTTGAACGAGTCTGCAATTCCCTCACTTCAAGAAACATTTGCTCGTGTCCTCTATCACGAAGATGTTAAAACACCTCAAGTTTCTGAGCACAACACTGATCTTGTCAGTCGTGGAGGATTTAGAGGCGGAGGGAGGTCTCGTGGAGGCTATCGAGGAAGTTATCGAGGAAGTTCAAGAGGAGGACATACTGATAGAACAACGGAAGAACCCACTAATTCTGGTGTGGATTGTTTTTATTGTCATGAACTTGGACATACTAAATGATTTTGCAAGAAATTGCAAACTCAAATTATGAGGAACAATCACTCAGCACATGTTGCATCTTCAACTGTTGCAAATGGTGAATCTGTGAAACCTACTACGTCAACCGTTGCTTTTGCCGAAACAGGTAATGACACGTGTCTCTTATCATCAGCATCCAAATGGGTCATTGATTCTGGTGCCTCGGATCATATGGCAGGTAATAACCATCTTTACTCTGATTTCAATACCCACTCATCTTATGTCACAATTGCAAATGGTACTACCTCCCATGTTCTTGGTTCCGGCACTATCAACCTCACCCCATCTATTTCTTTATCATCCGTTTTGTGTCTACCCAATTTCTCATTTAACCTGCTATGCGTCAGCAAACTTACTCGTGACTTAAATTGTGTAGCTTTATTGTTTCCTGACTCTTGTATCTTTCAGGATCTCTCGACGAAACAGATTATTGGTAAAGAACGGGTATCTGATGGACTTTACATACTTGAAACTACAACAAAAATTCCCCGGTCATTAGTTTGCTCAAAGTTATCCTCTCCTCTTATGATGCATTGTCGGTTAGGTCATCCTTCTTTATAGAATCTGAAGAAACTATGTTCTAAGTTTTCCAGTTTATCCTCTTTATATTGTGAGTCTTGTCAGTTCGCTAAGCATCAACGAGTCCACTTAAGTCCTAGAGTCAATAAGAGGGCTGCGTCCCCATTTGAATTAGTACATTCTGATGTTTGGGGTCCGTGTTCTGTGACATCAAAATCTGGTTTTAAATATTTTGTTACTTTTATTGATGATTACTCTCGTGTTACATGGCTTTATTTAATGAAAAGTCGCTCTGAAGTGTTTAATCATTTTTGTTCCTTTGTTGCTGAAGTAAAAACACAATTTCATACTTCTGTTCTAACTCTGAGTAGTGATAATGCAAAAGAATTTCTCTCAGAGTCATTTAAATCATATATGCTGCAATAAGGTATTCTGCATGAGTCATCATGTGTTGATACACCAGCACAAAATGGGGTTGCGGAACGAAAAAATAGACACCTTCTTGAGGTGGCCCGAGCACTATTATTTCAAATGAATGTTCCAAAACGTTTTTGGGCTGATGCCGTATCAACTGCGTGCTTTCTTATAAATTGCATGCCATCTGAAGTTCTTAATGGTGATATTCCATATAGTATCTTATTTCCTACAAAATCTGTGACGCCCCGTACAAAACCATCGTGTACGATTCGTCAACAACAGGATCTTTACACGGTTGAATACTACATGCTGTTTGAAAACCAGTTTGCATTCATAAAAAGATAACGTTTTACAAAAGATAGTGCGCATCCTACGAATAGGAGCATAAACATACTTATTTGACCCTAAGGTCGTTACAAAGCCATTGTTTGAAATTAACATAAACTATGAATGCAACAGAAAAGTTCCATGAATGAGACATCTCTTAGTAATGCAGCGAATAACTAAAACATCAGGTCCTTAACAGCAAGACAGCAAATCTAACAGCATGACATCAAGTCTAATAGCGGAAGCAATAAACCTCTAGGCACCTGAGAAATACACGCTTAAAAGTCAACACGAATGTTGGTGAGCTATAGTTTAAGTTGTAACAATAACGTAAGGTAGGCCATGAGATTTCAGTGTAACAAACAATATGAAAAGTATATGTATAACTGTGGGCACCCGGTAACTAGACTTAACGTTTATAACCACCTGAAAGTACACTTGGCGAGTGCGTATGTTCACGAAGTATTAAACACCCGTTAAGTGCTAGCGCGACTAGCCCGAGTGGGGATGTCAAACCCTATGGATCCATATCTAAGATTCGCATTCACCAGTTCAAAAACCAATGACTAAACGTTACCGTGCTAAGGGAAAAGTTTATGCCGTTGTATAACCCACACACATATAAAGTTTAAGTACTCATGCCTAGTATGTAAAATGTAAAAAGCGCGTGTATTCTCAGTCCCAAAATAGTTAAAGTAAAAAGGGATGCTATAACTCACAGTGATAAAAGTGGTAAAGTCGGTAATGGAAGTACGCAAGTAGTAAGTCGGTCCGAAAGGTCGTCAACCTAAATTAAAGGTTACTAGGTCAGTAGGTTGTCTTTATAAATTCTAATAGTGCATAAAATAAGTTTAAGTGTCATCATCATCATCGTTCATCATCATAAAAGCTAAGTAAGTTCGACAAGAATAGAGATCGAAACAATAGGCTGACTTAGATCAGCTGCTACGACCTCTACGTAAATCGAAAAGATGCATAGTCAGTGGCTATGGCTCCATATATGAGTCCCCTAACCACTGACCATTTTTCAGAACCTAACTCATCATCGTTTGACCGTGGCGACGGTTTAAGTGAGAGTAGGTCAGAAATTTCAGCACAACGTTAATAGGGTGTAGTGACTCTCGGAGGGCCATAAATCCTAAACTGTAACTCGGATTAAGACAAGGCCTAAACGGAAAATCATCTACTCGAACCGAACTAACTGAAAATAAACTTTCCAGTAGCCCAGGTGGTCTGATCAGATATTAAAATCAGTGGACAAGTGCTCCGGGGGGGGGGGGGGGGGGGTTCTTGGTGCTTGATGCTCATCACGGTTCTCATCCTTGATGCTTGTAGCTTCAAGTGTACAACTTGTTGATGGTTTAGCATCACTTTTGAATAAGATTCTACCATCAATACACAATATGTTAAGACCAAGTGGTAACACAACACATTTAAGAGTCTTAGATGGATGATGAACCAAGGTTACATCATATCCTTAGTCTTAACATAAATACAAGTCCTATTTACAAACAAAGTTACAAACTTTACATCAATCAAACAAGTATGAGCACAATCTAAGTCAAATAAGGTGATGGAACCCTAAGCTAGAGAGCTTGGATCCCTTTCACACAATTTATAAGGTCACCAAGCTAGAAAGCTTGTACCTTTAGTGTTCTTGAAGATTTTGAAGCATAAAGCTTGGAGCTTTAAGTTTCATGAAGACCATAAACACAAGTTTTGATCTTTATAAGAAAACAACAAGATCATAAGCTAGAAAACTTAGATCCAACAACAAGATATGAAGATTCATGCTAGAAAGCTTGCATCTTGGTAGTTCTTGAAGA
Organism: Rutidosis leptorrhynchoides; assembly: GCF_046630445.1. Lineage (NCBI taxonomy): Eukaryota > Viridiplantae > Streptophyta > Magnoliopsida > Asterales > Asteraceae > Rutidosis > Rutidosis leptorrhynchoides. Next base: position 83,757,939 of record NC_092339.1, on the reverse strand, counting down.
TCATGAAGCATAAAGCTTGGATCTTTAAGATATATGAAGATAACAAACAAAAGTTTGAATCTTTTTCACAAAATAACAAGATTAAAGTAAAAGAAAGATGAATCTACAAAGTTGGTGAAGATTCAAAGCTAGAAAGCTTGAATCTTCAATGTTCTTGAAGGATTCATGTGTGATGCCCCATACAAAACCATCGTATACGAATAATCAATAACAGGATCATTACAAGGTTAAGTACTATATGTTGTTTCAAAAGAAGTTGCATTCACGATAAAAAGGCGACGTCATAACTGACATCAAATGTTTTACATCAAAGTATGCTTAGCAAGCATGTTTAATAGTACGTGACCCCATGGGTCGTTAGAAATCATAATTTCAAATGTAATAAAGTTAGAATGCAGGGTAAAGTGTTTCATACAGTTGACATCTCTAGAGCAGCGGGTGTCTACAGCAAGTCTAGTAACACAGCGGAAGCAAACCTTAGGCACCTGAGAAAAAAACATGCTTAAAATGTCAACACAACGGTTGGTGAGCTATAGTTTAAGTATGACAGTAACGTAGGGTAGGCCACAAGATTTCAGTGCTACAAAGAGCGTTTCAAAACAGTATGTAAAAGTATATGCTTAACCGTGGGCACTTGGTAACTAACTTAACGTTTATACCCCCTGAAATTACACTTGGCTAGTGCGTATGTAATACGAAGTATCAAACACCCATTAAATGCTAGCACGACTATCCCGAGTGGGGATGTCAAACCCTATGGATCCATATCAAAGATTCGCGTTCACGGTTCAAAAACCAATGATTAAACGTTACCGAGCTAAAGGGAATGTTTATGCCGTTGTATAACCCACACATATAAAGTTTAAGTACTCGTGCCTAGTAAGTAAAACATAAAAAGCGCATGTATTCTCAGTCCCAAAATAGTTAAAGTAAAAAGGGATGCTATAACTCACAATGATAAAGTAGCGGTAAAGTCGAGTCGGAAAGTAAGCAAGTACGTTTGTCCAAAAGGTCCTCAACCTAAGTCAAATATTACTAAATCAGTAAATCATCTCAAAAGGTTTAAAAGTAAGTAAATAAGGTCTTAAGGGTCATCATCATTCATCATCAAACAAAAGGTGTAAAGTAAGTTTCGTTTATGAAAGTAGTTTAAAACAAAGGCTGACTTGGATCAGTCACCACGGCCTCAAAACCTACTGAAATAGGGTGAGACCAGTGGCCATGGCTCCGTATATGAGTCCTTTAGTCGTGGTAAAAATTCCGGAAGCAAACTCTTCTTTGTTTGACCGTGGCGACGCTTTAAGTGCGAGTAGCTCAGAATTTTCTGCACAACGTTAAAAGGACATAGTGACGATCGGAGGGCCATAAATCCTAAACCGTAACTCGGATTAAGACGAGTCCTAAACGAAAAATTATCTACTTGAACAGAGCTAACTTAATATCACAGTTACAGTAGCCCAGGTGTTCGGTTCGGACCCAGAAAATAGTAAACAGAAAGCAGAAACAGAAAACAGTAGGTTCTGGTGGTTTCTTGGTACTCGATGCTTATCACGGTTCTCATCCTTGATGCATATTGTGACGACCTGGAGATTTCTGACCAAATTTAAACTTAATCTTCATATGATTTCGACACGATAAGCAAAGTCTGTAATGTGGAGTCACAAAATATTTGAACTATTTACATGGATTCGTTACCCTTTGACTATTCCCGACGATTCACGAACTTATAATTGAATATATATATATATATATATATATATATATATATATATATATATATATATATATATATATATATATATATATATATATAACTATACATGTAAATAATTATATTTAATAAATTAAATATAAAAATGAACTACTATGTGATTTAGTTATTATGGAAAATAACTTTAAATAAGAAAAACTTGTAAATTTAAATATATAATGTATATTGAAGATAAATAATTTCGAACATTAATTGTCAACGACAACAAGGTATTAAAATTTATAATGTTATGCTTTAAGTTTAATTGTTCCAATATATATAATTAACATATTTATCTACGTAATAAATATGATATTTAAAAACATAATTACATATATAGTAGTGAGAATAGATATGTGACATCTATACATAATTAGTAATTTATGTATATTAATAGAATGTATACATATTAAATATATATAAAATAAATAATTAATAACATATAAATAAATGTAACTACACGATAAAATACAGTTGTTGTATTAATGTTAATATCAGTATTAATAATAGTATGATATAAATATGAAACTGAATATGTGTAAATTATTAGATTTTTATTGTTAGTATTATTATTAATTAATAATATCTATATTATTAAAGTTTGTATTATTATTAATGTTATTAATAAAATTAATATTATCATTATTATTATTAAACTTAGTATTGTATCATTATGATTACTCTTATTAATATTGTTATTAGTAATATTATTTGTTTCATCAATTTTAAATATTAAAATTAAGTATAATTAAATGTTATTATGATTAAGTATATACTTAATATACAAATACATATAAATTTGAGATATAAGTATACAAATACAGATACATGAATATTGAAAAATAAATAGATTTTAATTAATGATAAGCCTAAACAAAAATACAGATATATTTAGAGAAACAGATACAGTTATATATAAATAAAAATATATAAATATAAAAATACATGATATACATATATAAAAATGGATAGATCCGTATCTTGTTTAACATCACCATCATAATTTATCTTCCTATCTGAAATTCTGTTGAGGGTCGACCTCAAATCATTTTTTTTCGTACAAATCAGTTTTGGATTTAATCTATCTGTTTTAGTTTTTTTATTTAACTGATACATTAAACTGGTACCTTCTGTCGATACCTTTTTCACACGTCCACTTCAAGAAATCAAGTTGAATCAATTATAGATATTATATTAGGAAGTAAACACTTTATATAATTAGTCTAATGCAATTTAGAATGGAAAAACAGATTAATTTTTTTAAAACCCGTTTGGGTTACCCTGTTCGTGGTCCATTTTCACAAAAGCTCAAATGCAGATAAAATCTCAAATTCTATTAATGTAGAGTTCTTAGGATTAATCTATTTAAATTGTCTACAAAGTTTGAGTCCTCAATTTTACATATCGAATTCAAATTCGGGAGTCAAAGTTTATGAAATCAAAAGTCAACCATTGTTCTTTCATCGAATTAATGTTATCTGTTATGATTCAAATCAAATTGATGGTTGATAAAGTTACTATGAGCGATTTACAACCTTTTTCGTGTTAAAAACTTTTTCTAAAATATCCTAATAATCGAATTCAGATATTGAGTTAATAAAACTCAAGAACACGACTATTTACAGTCTTTAATTAATTTTTTTGCCGATTTCTGTTAGATAATCCAATTCAACTGAATCTTACTCGTTTCTGTTTTATTTGAGAGTCTTAAAACCAAAAGATTGTTTGTTGTATTGGTGAGATGATGGTCGACAGAATGTGAAAGGAGAAGAACATTGTTTATTTCGGGTTAAAAGAACTAGGATGGCGGTTAAATCAGAAAGGAATAAACGAACGGATGGTTTGTGTAGGTGTCGGGGTAGCGAGAGGTCGGGGGTTCAATCCTGGACCAAGACGTTTTTTTTAAAGCCTATGATATTGAGGTAGTTATTAATTATTAATATTTTTATTATTATTATCATTTTATTTTAACTACTATTATTATTGCTATTGTTATCGTTATGTTATTATTAGTATTATAAATATTATTATTAGTAGTACTACTATGATCAAGATTATGGTTATGAAAAAGTAAAAATAATTATTAGTTAAGGTTATAATTATATATATATGTATATATATATATATATATATATATATATATATATATATATATATATATATATATATATATGTATATATATATATATATATAAAGATTATAAATACAAATATGATTATGAAGATGATTATAATTATAATTGAGAAATGATTTAAAATGAAATATTACTTTTATTAATTATTATTATTATTATGAAACTAATAAAACCTATTAATTCTTTTTCATTAGTATTAGTATTATTATAATTATTAAGACTAATATAAGTATTATGATGGAAACTTCCCTTATTATTATTATTATTACGACTATAGTTACAAATAAGATTTTTAGTATTATTATAAATATTATGATTATGACTAACATTGATAATATTATTATAAAAGTGAAACGAGTTATTAGTACTTTCATAAATATTAGTATTATTATCAATTATATATATAGTAGAACTATTATTGTTAACATAAGTATATTAATAACGTTATTATCATTATTTTTATCTTTATTAATATTAACTTAATATAATTGGAACTACGGTTTTGATAAACAAAAGAAATATATAAACATAAATACATTTAACACTTACAACATAACAAAGTATTTTTATATGAAACCTAAATATATTGTTAATGTAAAAATTATATAATTAATAAGTTATATATATATATATATATATATATATATATATATATATATATATATATATATATATATATATATATATATATATATATATATATATATATATATATATATATATATATATATATAAACTTATTCGATTATGATTATGAGTATTGATAAATATACAAATGATATAGGTTTGTGAATCAGAGGTCAACCCTGCATTGTTCAATATAGTCATATTTATTTTTACTACAAAATACATTAGGTGAGTTTCATTTACCTTTTTACCCTTTATATTTTTGGGCTGAGAATACATGCGCAATTTTTATAACTGTTTTACGAAATAGACACAAGTAATCGAAATTACGTTCAATGGTTGAATGATCGAAACTGAATATGCCCCCTTTTTAGTCTGGTAATCTAAGAATTAGGGAACAGACACCCTAATTGATGCGAACTCTAAAGATAGATCTATCGGGCCCAACAAGCCCCATCCAAAGTACCTGATAATGCTAAAAACGAACATATATTTCATAGCATTATTCCTCAAGAAAGACAAGGTTTTAGTTGCAATTGTTCTATTTACAAGTAATATTCGTTTAAAATAATAAAAGGTGAAGACAAAAGACAGATTCGACGAATTGAAGACACAAACGACCAAAAAGCTCAAAAGTTCAAAATACAATCAAAGAGGTTCCAATTATTGATAAGAAACGTCTCGAAATTACAAGAGTAGAAGATTCAAAACGCAAAGTACAAGATATTAAATTATTTGCAAGGACGTTCGAAAATCCGGAACCGGGACATGAGTCAACTCTCAACGCTCGACGCAACGGACTAAAAATTACGAGTCAACTATGCACATAAATATAATATAATATTTAAATAATTCTTAAAATTATTTATATATTATATTTATATTAAAAATCCGTCAGCAAACAAAGAACCAAAGCTGGGTGAGCTGTAATTTCAAACTCCGCGAGTTGCGGAGTTTGAAGGCAAAAAATTACGCGACTCGCGGAGTTCACCTGGACTCAAATTCCTATAAAAGCCAACGCAGTTCGACGAGTTTTAATATCATAATAATCTATCTCTCTCTCAATATATACGTAAATATATATATATAATTTATATTTTAATTTTAATTTTAATTTTAAATCCTAATAATAAGGGTATGTTAGCGAATGTTGTAAGGATGTAAGTCGAAATTCTGTCCGTGTAACGCTACGCTATTTTTAATCATTGTAAGTTATGTTCAACCTTTTTAATTTAATGTCTCGTAGCTAAGTTATTATTATGCTTATTTAAAACAAAGTAATCATGATGTTGGGCTAATTACTAAAATTGGGTAATTGGGCTTTGTACCATAATTGGGGTTTGGACAAAAGAACGACACTTGTGGAAATTAGACTATGGGCTTTATATTTGTTTAACTAAATGATAGTTTGTTAATTTTAATATAAAGATTCACAATTGGACGTCCCTATAAATAACCATATACACTCGATCGGATACGATGGGCAGGGTATTTATATGTATGAATAATCGTTCATTTAACCGGACACGGGAATGGATTAATAGTCACTAGAATTATTAAAATAGGGGTAAAATTATGTACAAGGACACTTGGCATAATTGTTAACAAAGTATTAAAACCTTGGGTTACACTCAGTCGACATCCTGGTGTAATTATTAAACAAAGTATTAAAATCTTGTTACAGTTTAAGTTCCCAATTAGTTGGAATATTTGACTTCGGGTATAAGGATAATTTGACGAGGACACTCGCACTTTATATTTATGACTGATGGACTGTTATGGACAAAAACCAGACAGACATATTAAATAATCCAGGACAAAGGACAATTAACCCATGGGCATAAAACTAAAATCAACACGTCAAACATCATGATTACGGAAGTTTAAATAAGCATAATTCTTTTATTTCATATTTAATTTCCTTTATTTTATATTTAATTGCACTTCTAATTATCGCACTTTTATTTATTGTTATTGTATTTAATTGCACTTTTAATTATCGTACTTCTTAATTATCGCAAGTTTATTTTATCGCACTTTTATTTATCGCAATTTCATTATCGTTATTTACTTTACGCTTTAAATTAAGTCTTTTATTTATTTAATATTTTACATTTTGTTTTAACTGTGACTAAAGTTTTAAAATCAACAAACCGGTCATTAAACGGTAAAAACCCCTCTTTATAATAATAAGATTACTTATATATATATTTGTATTTTTATAAATTTAAACTAATATAGCGTTAAGCTTTGTGAAAAAGATTCCCTGTGGAACGAACCGGACTTACTAAAAACTACACTACTGTACGATTAGGTACACTGCCTATAAGTGTTGTAGCAAGGTTTAAGTATATCCATTCTATAAATAAATAAATATCTTGTGTAAAATTGTATCATATTTAATAGTATTTCCTTGTAAAATATAAGATATTTTATATACACCTCGCATAACATCAAGTATTTTTGGCGCCGCTGCCGGGGAGCATCTAGCTTAAAAGCCGGAAGCGCAACGCTAATAAATATATAAAAAAAATTATTTTTAGTTTACTTTTATAAAAAGACACTTTTGTAAAAATACGTTTTAAATATTCGAAAACATAAAAAGAAAACAAAAATATAAATATTTTTAAGAGTTTGTTAAATATTTAAGTTTTATAAAGTTTCTTTATTTTTATTTTATAAAAATATAAGTTTTATTTAAATATTTTGTTTTTATTTAAAACATAAAATCAAAAACCGGAAAAAAATTTATATATAAATCTAGTTTTAAGATTTTTATTTATAAAATTGTAACATATTTTTATTTCTATTCTAGTTTTTAAAATATAAGTTTTATTTAAATTATATAAATATTTTAATTAAATTAAAAACAGAAAATTAAAAAAATATATATAAATAAAATTACGTTGAACCTGTCAAACGAAGCAACCTGATCTGAAATTTGAAACCCCGCAACTCGCGGAGATTTACAGCTTCGGGCACCGCAAGTCGCGGAGCAGCCCTGACACGGGTACACAGGAACCCTAACAGCATTAATTAAGGGATAATTATTATTATTATTAATTCTAAACCCTAATTAGGGTATTTTTATTACAATATTTAGTTTTAATTAGTTTATTTTGTTTTATTTAATTTTATTTAGTTTAATTAAATTATAAAATTAATAATTTTATAAAATAAATAATATAAAAATAATATTTTTATAAAAATTGTACTTTTTACAACTTTTAGTATATTTTTATATTTTGTCCCTTTTTAATTGTTTTAACGTAATATTTGTGTTTTTCGCTAGTTTTTAGTTTTAAAACTTAGTTTTTTCCATAGTTATTTTTATTTCTAGATTTTTAGGCTTTGTCGTAAAATCCCTTAAGTGCTTTTTCTTTAGACTAAGATTTAGGTGCTTTAGAATTTTTCGACGCCTTTTTAAGTTTTAGTACCTTTTTAAGATATTGTCATTTGGGATATAGTTTTACTTGTAAGCTTTAATATTTTTAGACACCTTTTACCTATGTATCAATTATCATTCCAATTAGTAATCTCAATTTGCGATTATAATTTTAAGTTAGTGATAGTAATAAGGTTGGGTTAGTCGAGTGTTTTTAAGTTCTATAAGTCATTTCTTTTTATTTCTTATTTTCCGACGCCTTTTATTTTTCAACCCTTTTCTTTTTCTTTTTCGACGCGCTCTTTTTCTTTCTTATTTCTCGCTATTCTAGTTTTAGGACATAGTTTTTTTTTTCTACTTCTTATCTAAATTTCTTAAAATTACGAAAATTTATTTTAAGTGGTTAAATTGATAGACATCAAAATTTTCTGGTTCGTAGTAATAGTTGGATTTGTACGTGGACCGGGTTATTGGAGCCAAACAGTCCTCAATTATATTGAGACCAAACGAATCCTGCCCCTCTGCTGCATCTTTTGGCTATTCGAAACGTGGAAAAAATCAGAAAAGTCTATTAATTGGATAACTTATATAATTTTTCTTTCCTTTTAAAAACTAATAGGATATTCAGTGAATGCATCGAGCAAGACGTTCACCACCTATTGTACGTTCACCACCTGTAACTAGATCAAGACATCTAGCAAATATTACCGCCGTTGATTTTCCTTTAGAATCGTCATCCAGTCGACCAAGTACTCCAATTCAAATTTCCGATAATCCATTTTTTGAACCCGACCTCACAATTGAGAATCCGGATAATATTCAGGGACAATTCATAGATCCTGAACCATTAAATTTTTCTCCGGAACCACCAATCATTCAAACAGAGATTGTTGAGGAATGAACCATTAAATCAGAATCCTCTAGTGATTCCGATTCAACAAATTTAATTATGGAGAATCTGGAACCTTTAAGTATGGAAGACCGAATGAGAGCTAAACGCACTGGCCAAGGTCACGCAATTACCCATCCTGACATTAATGCACCAGATTATGAAATCAAAGGACAAATTCTACACATGGTGATTAATCAATGCCAATTTAGTGGTGCGCCGAAGGAAGATCCAAATGAACATCTTCGTACCTTTAATAGGATCTGCACTCTATATAAAATCCGAGAAGTGGAGGATGAACAGATATATCTCATGTTATTTCCCTGGACTTTAAAGGGAGAAGCCAAAGATTGGTTGGAATCGTTACCTGAAGGGGCGATCGATACATGGGACGTTTTAGTTGAAAAATTTCTTAAACAATTCTTTCCGGCATCTAAAGCCGTAAGACTTCAAGGAGAAATTGTTATGTTCACACATAAACTAAATGAAACTCTATATGAGGCGTAGACTAGATTTGGAAAGTTATTAAGAGGATGTCCGCAACATGGTTTAGACACCTGTCAAATAGTACAAATATTCTACCAAGGATGCGACATCACTACAAGAAAAGACATCGATATAGCAGCTGGTGGTTCTATTATGAAGAAAACCGAAACTGATGCTTATAAAATTATTGATAACACTGCTTCCCACTCACATGAGTGGCACCAAGAAAAAGATATTGTTAGATCATCTAAAGCAGCTAGAGCCGATTCTAGCCATGACTTAGATTCCATTTCCGCAAAGATAGATGCTGTCGAGAGACGAATGGAAAAGATAACTAAAGATATCCACTCAATACGAATTAGTTGTGAGCAGTGTGGAGGACCACATTTGACAAAAGATTGTCTCAGTATTGAATTAACAATGGAACAAAGAGAGAATGTTTCATATCTAAACCAAAGGCCTGGAAATAATTATCAGAATAATTATCAACCGCCAAGACCCATCTACAATCAAAACCAGAATTATAACAGAAATGTTCTATACAACAACCAACAAGGTCCTAGCAATCAACAAGCATCCAATAATACTTACAATCAGCAAAGACCTAATTTTCAAAACAAACCACCACAAACCGATGATAAAAAGCCAAATTTAGAAGATATGATGACGAAGCTAGTTGAAACTCAAACGCAGTTTTTCACATCTCAAAAACAAACTAATGAACAAAATGCTCAAGCATTTAGAAATCAACAAGCTTCTATTCAAAATTTGGAACAAGAAGTAAGTAACCTAGCAAGGTTAATAGGTGAAAGAAAACCGGAAAGTTTACCTAGTGATACAAATGCTAACCCCCGAAATGAAACAGCTAAAGCCATTACCACAAGAAGTGGTACAACACTTAAACCACCTGAACTACCTGTAACTTCTGATAAAGCTATTCCTACTCCACAAGAACCACAACCTGAACAAGATAAGGAAAAAGAACCGGTAGTTGAAAAGGTTAATGAAGATAACACAGTTAAGGATAAACCTTATGTTAAACCATACCAACCACCACTTCCTTACACGAGTAAAATGAAGAAAGAGAAACTTGAAGCCGAGCAATCCAAATTCTTGGATATGTTTAAACAAATAAATGTAAATCTTCCTTTCATTGATGTGATTTCAGGAATGCCTAGATATGCTAAATTTCTGAAAGATCTAATCTCAAATAGAAAGAAAATGGAAGAACTCTCGACCGTTACTATGAATGCTAATTGTTCAGCAGTGCTGTTGAATAAGATACCAGAAAAATTATCTGATCCAGGAAGTTTCACAATTCCATGTTTTCTGGGTAGTCTTAGTTCAATAGAAGCATTGACAGACTTAGGTGCTAGTATAAATTTAATGCCGTATTCACTATACACTAAACTAGACCTTGGAGAATTGAAACCAACAAGAATAAGTATACAACTAGCCGATCGATCAATAAAATATCCTAGAGGGATAATGGAGAACATGCTAGTTAAAGTTGGTACTTTAGTATTTCCAGTAGATTTTGTTGTTCTGGACATGAAAGAAGATTCTCAAGTTCCTCTCATATTAGGAAGACCATTCTTAAACACGGCTAAAGCAATGATAGACGTGTTTGGTAAGAAACTGACCCTAAGTATAGAGGATGAGAGTGTTACCTTTTCAGTTGGTAGAGCAATGCAACAACCGCAATCTGCAGATGATACATGTTATTATATTCAAACTATAGATTCACATGCAGAATTGTTGGAAGAATTTCCAGAATTACAAGGAATAGGAGAATGTTCTTTAGGAGAAGGTTATGAACCAATTGATGAAGTTGAAATGTTAGCTACACTAATAGCTAATGGATATGAACCAACAACAGAAGAAATTCAAATGCTAAAAGAAGAAGACAGATATCGATATAAATCATCGATAGAAGAACCACCGACATTAGAATTAAAGCCACTTCCAAACCATTTGGAATACGCTTATTTACATGGTGAATCTGAATTACCTGTAATAATATCGTCTCCTCTTACTGAAAATGAGAAATCACAACTCATTTCTGTGTTGAAAGCTCATAAACCAGCCATTGCATGGAAGATTCATGATATTAAAGGAATAAGTCCTTCGTATTGCACACATAAAATCCTTATGGAAGAAGGTCATAAAACGTATGTGCAACGCCAACGAAGACTAAATCCTAATATACAAGATGTAGTTAAAAAAGAAATTATTAAACTGCTAGATACAGGTTTAATTTATCCAATTTCTGATAGTCCATGGGTAAGCCCAGTTCAATGCGTACCTAAGAAGGGTGGCATGACTGTCATTACAAATGAAAAAAATGAGCTTATTCCTACTAGGACTGTAACAGGATGGCGTGTATGTATTGATTATAGAAAATTAAATGACGCCACCAGAAAAGATCACTTTCCCTTACCTTTTATTGATCAAATGTTGGAAAGATTAGCCGAAAATAGTTACTATTGTTTTCTTGATGGATTTTCCGGATATTTTCAAATTCCAATAGCACCCGAAGATCAAGAGAAAACCACATTCACGTGCCCTTATGGTACTTTTGCTTACAAACGCATGCCATTTGGAATTTGCAACGCCCCTGCAACCTTTCAAAGGTGTATGATGGCGATTTTTCACGACATGATAGAAGAATGCATGGAAGTTTTCATGGATGACTTTTCAGTCTTCGGTGATACTTTTGAAACATGTCTAGCTAATCTTGAACGCATGCTTATTAGATGCGAACAATCAAATCTAGTTCTTAATTGAGAGAAATGCCATTTCATGGTTAAAGAAGGCATCGTTCTTGGTCATAAAATTTCAAAAGAAGGAATTGAAGTGGATAGAGCTAAAGTAGATGTAATTGCTAAACTTCCACATCCCACCAATGTTAGAGGAGTTAGGAGTTTTCTAGGGCATGCCGGTTTTTACCGACGTTTCATAAAAGATTTTTCTAAAATTGCCACTCCTATGAATAAACTCCTAGAAAAGGATGCTCCATTCATCTTTTCAGATGAATGCATCAAATCTTTTAATATTGTTAAAGAGAAACTCACTAATGCGCCGATCATGATAACACCAAATTGGAATCTACCGTTTGAACTAATGTGCGATGCAAGTGATTTTGCAATGGGAGCCGTTTTAGGACAAAGGATTGAAAAACGATTTCAACCTATATATTATGCTAGTAAGACGTTACAAGGAGCACAAACGAATTACACAACTACTAAAAAAGAACTCCTTGTTATTGTCTTTGCTTTTGACAAATTTCGTTCATATCTCGTTCTAGCAAAAAACGGTGGTCTATACCGATCATTCTGCTCTTAGATACCTATTTTCGAAACAAGTTGCCAAACCAAGATTAATCCGTTGGATCTTACTCTTACAAGAGTTCGATATTGAAATTCGAGATAAAAGAGGAGCAGAAAATCTCGCCGCTGATCATCTTTCTCGTCTTGAAAATCCTGAATTAGAAGTTCTAAATGAATCGGCCATACAAGACAACTTTCCTGATGAATATTTATTGAAGATAGATTATAATGAAATTCCATGGTTTGCAGACTATGCAAACTATTTAGTATGTGGATTCCTTGAAAAAGGATTATCGTACCAAAAACGAAAGAAATTCTTCAGTGATATAAAACACTATTTCTGGGAAGATCCACATCTATTTAAAAGTTGTCCAGATGGAATAATACGCCGATGTGTATTCGGAGACGAAGCTAGTAAAATTTTAAACCATTGTCACACAGGACCAACAGGAGGGCATTATGGGCCTCAACTAACAGCAAGAAAAATTTATGAGGCTGGATTCTATTGGCCTACAATTTACAAAGACGCACACCTTCTTTGCAAATCTTGTGATGCTTGTCAAAGGGCCAGAAAAATAAGTCAACATGATGAAATGCCACAAAATGTCATTCAAGTATGTGAAGTATTTGACATTTGGGGTATTGACTTTATGGGTCCATTTCCAAAATCTCATAATAATCTCTACATTCTCGTAGCCATTGATTATGTATCTAAATGGGCGGAAGCACAAGCTCTCCCAACTAACGATGCACGAGTTGTAGTCAACTTTTTAAAATGTCTTTTTTCAAGGTTTGGAACACCGAAAGCTTTAATAAGTGATCGGGGTACTCATTTCTGTAATAATCAACTTGAGAAAGTTCTTAAAAGATATTGAGTAACTCATAAAATCTCCACCGCATATCATCCACAAACAAGTGGACAAGTTGAAAATACCAACCGAGCTTTAAAACGTATTCTAGAAAAAACCGTAGGATCAAATCCGAAGGAATGGTCCATTAAATTGGAGGATGCACTCTGGGCTTTTAGAACAGCCTACAAAACTCCAATTGGAACCACACCTTTTAGACTCGTTTATGGAAAAGCATGTCATCTTCCAGTAGAAATTGAACACAAAGCATTTTGGGCTTTGAAGACATGTAATCTTGATTTACATGAAGCTGGACATCTATGGTTAAGTCAATTAAACGAATTAGAAGAATTAAGACAAGAAGCATACGAATATTCGTTGATATATAAGGAAAGAACGAAGAAATGGCATGATAAAAGAATCAGAAGTTCAAAAGAATTCAAAGAAGGAGACAGAGTTCTTCTTTTCAATTCACGATTCAAGCTATTTTCTGGAAAATTGAAATCAAGATGGTCTGGACCATTCATAGTCAAAAGAGTTTTCCCATACAGAACGATAGAATTAATAAATTCAAATGGGATTGAATTTAAGGTTAATGGTCACAGAGTTAAACATTACATAGATAGTCCAATGGAAGTTGACAATGAAGTTAATCACAATTTCGATACCACAGCTAACTAAGTGTGGGGAGAATCAAGTCTTTTAAGGATAATATGTATTTTTGTTAGAGTTAGATTTTCTGTTTTCGTGTAGTTCTCGAAAATGGAACCCGAATGGTCTTTCCCTAGCAGACCCTAAAGAACTAGTCTTCTCCCCCCATTCTGAATTTTTATTTTTTTTTAGGTTTTTATGAAATGAAGACTTCCTGTGAACTAAACCATGGTCTAATGCTACACGCTTTGATCACTAAACGTAATAATGACACACTTCTGAGTGAAATAGTATCAGTAATCAGAGAAAGATTGGACGGAGTAAGAAAAGAATCCAGATGCGAAGATAATAAGTTACAATTTGGTAAAGGAAAATCAAAATTCGCAGCGAAAAGAAGAGCACGACACCTAGAAAGATGTCACAAATGCGGAAAATGGTCACATAGAGGTAAATGTTCAAATAATTAAACCTATTCAAACACCGAATTTGTTACTTTATGCAGAGACGGACCGTTCATATGTTTAGAAGAAAAAACACTGAATGCTCGAGGTTACGCCTATGTAGCCATGGAAAATCAATTAAACTGACTATCTTATGAATGGGTTAGATCATATAACTAAGAATACTATCTCACAGGTAAGTCTGTACAGTTTTTATTTTTAATTTTTCATTTTTAACCTTTTGATAATAAACGCTAATTTGTTCGCTATAAAGTATTAAATTGGTATTGAATAAAATTAGGTTTGGCGACCGAAATTATTGATATCATACAAAAATTTATTACATCACTGCGAAATTTAACGTTTATTCTTAAGGTATAAATATCTTTAATCAATCAACCCAAAATATTTCAAAAATTCGTCATGAGTTAAATTAGGTGATGGAACCGAAATTACTTTACCGAAAAGAGGGGCACATATTTTTGATAATATTTGATTGATTAAAGTGGGATAAAAGCCAAAAAGATTTTTAATTTTATTTTTACCATGTTTTTAAAATTAATATATAAATCTTAAATTAATATTGTGAACTTTGTAAGATCAATATATTTAAGTTTGTCAATATTTGAAAATTTTTAATATTTTTAATATAAGTTTGTATGTATAACAACAAAATTAAATATAAGTTTGGTGTGAATATATAATATGAATTTTTAATTAAGTTTGGTGTGAATTTTTAATTTTATGCATTTTAAATTTAAGTTTGGTGTGAATTTAAAAACAAAAATTTACTTTATTTAGTTAAGTTAAAAATATGATTTTTAAAATTCGTCGTAAGTTGAAGACTAGGTCTTTGAACCGAAATTGCTTTACCCGAGGGAGGGACGAGAACTTTTATTATCATTATTTTTAAACTTATTGAATTAAAGTATGCCAAAAACATTAAAAAAAACCCAAAAATCTTAGCTTTTAAAACAATCGCTACAAAAAGACAAATTTTAAAATTTTGTCGAAGGACGAACTAGGACATCGATCCGAAACGACCTCGTCCTAAAACAAAGGAAAACAAAATTTTAAATTTATTTTATATTTGTTTTATAAGTTAAGGCTTATATTAAAAAAAAAAAAAAAAACCAAACACCGCGACTCGCGGTATTTGAAACTGCCAAACACCGCGACTCGCGGAGAGACCAAAATACAGAAAAAAATAAAATCGCTGGAACTGATCAGTCAACACACCACACACAAAAACTGCGAACAAAACACCCGAAAAACACACACTAAAACCTCCAAAAATCGAAATTTTTCACCGTTTTTCATTAAATCTTTTACTAAAATCATGTTGAGAAGGATGCTATCAAGGAATTACTCAAGAAAAACGGTAAATTTCTACACCTAAACACCATTTAATCCGAAAATTGGTGTTCTTGAGTAATTTTTTCCCCAATTCGATTTTAATACTTTTTAGTGTAATTATGCTTAAATTGCTTATGTATTATGCTTGTATAACCTAGATTGATGTTATTTAACATGATTAGAAGCCTTAAACTTCAAATTTTGAGTAATCTAGGGTTTGTGTTCTTGAGCAATTTGGGGCTTTTTGATATAAACAGGTTATGGCCGATTTTTGTCATGAATTGTTGCTAAATTAAGTAGTGTAACATATTTAGGTAGTTAAATGATCCAAACTTTGAGCCTAAACATGATTTTGAGAATTAAAGTGGACTTTTTCAAGTCTAAAATTCATGAACTTGATTTTTGAGAGATAATGCCATTTGAAACTTGTTTAATTGCTAGTAATGATTATTTTGACATGTTATTTGAGTTGAATGCTTATGAACTTGGCGAACATTTTCGTATATGCTTATTTGAAAAAGTGTAGATTTGATAAAAATATGAAAATGAGCTTAAGTTTGATATAAATTGAACATGTAATTGTAATTATTTTGATTGATGATTTTGCTGACACTAATGCATATTTGGATGCATAAAAATTGTGTTTGATGTGTTTTGCAGACTGAAAGGGGTGAATCTTCATCCCAAGCTCGCAATGCTCCTCCTGAGAATGCGGAACAACAGGATGTTGATAGCTATTATAAACAAGATATACCTCATCCAGTTATGACATTTTCAGATATGCACTTGGAAGAGTTGCACCCGAACTTGAGATTTGACAGACGTTGGATATATTATCCAAAATACCAAAGGGGTTTGCATACTCTTCATTCTAAAGCTGTTGAAGTACCTAGGGTAATAGAATGGGCACCGTTAGAAGCTGTAGAATTGGCCGGGCCAATTAGGGAATTACTTACACAGAGGTATGGTAATTCTACTTTTAACGATTGGGTACGTTTATTCAACATGCGTAGACCTGTATATAAAGTATGGTGTGAAGAATTATTTTGTAGTATAGAAATAAATGATCGGGTAGTTAGTTTAACCGATCGATCTTTTATTAGATTTTTGTTAGGAGGTTCGATGCGCCACATGTCTTTACTAGACATGGCTCAGGCTTTACTTATATATACGCCTGAGGAGTTAGCATCTGCCGATTGTAGAGGGTTGATACTAAATGGTAGAAAAATTGATGAAAATTTTGATACGCATGGTGTATGGAGTCAAATGACTAGCCATCACCGATTTAAAAGGGGAAATTACTCTTATTTGGATATAGATAGAGCAGAGTTAAGAGTAATTCATAGGTTTTTAGCTAATTCGATTACACAAAGAGGTAAGAATAAGGAAAAGGTAAATGAACAGGATTTGTTTTACCACATGTGTATTCGAGACCCACAAAGCGCTGTAAGTATACCTTATTGTGTGGGTTATTATTTATCAGCTATGGTTAGGGGGATGAGACCGCATAGCATAATAGGAGGTGGTATATCTATTACTTTGATTGCTGAATATCTCAGTGTGGATATAAGTCGGAGGGGATTTTTAGTCGAAGAACCAGAACCCCGCGATACAATGGGTTTAAATGTATACCATGGTGCGAAGGTTTTGAAGAGGCAAAATAACGCCGCAGTACAATACCATGGTAGACATCCACAGGTTGAGAGAAACCAACAGCCAGGTAATGTGGGAGGAGGAAATGAAATGACAGAAATGCAAAGGTTTATAGCTTCACAAGAGTATGAAAATGCTAGACATCGAGCATTTGAAGATTGGCAAGTTCATCAAAACCAAATCATAGCTCATTGCCAACATGTAGGTAGAAACTATATTCCTACTCCATCGCCCTTATTTCCTCCCTGGTCTATAGAGATCCAACCACCGTATCCTACGTATAACCCAGCCGAAGCATTCTATAACACATACGGTTATGCATGGAACCCCTACTGGTATCAGTATCATCCCTAGTCTACTTAGTTTTATTTATTTTATAATTTGTAATGTTGATACATTTAATACTTATGTTGGAATTGTATTAGTTTTTATAATTTACAAATTTTTATTTTTAGATTTTAATAATGTTTGAATGTGGGGTAATATACCAAACTTCAAAAATATGTATATATGTTTGCAGTTTATCTTATGTACACAACAGGGTAAAAAAATGCATTTTCAAAGACTGGCATTAAGTTCAGCAAAAGCAACTAATTTTGATGACAAGATGCAAAATAAATGTGATATAACAACAAGACGGAATGAACAAATGATATGCACCATTTATCATTCAGCAAACAAACGCCAATATGTTTGGAAACTTTGGTAAAATTTAATCATTTTCACACTAATCACCCTCAATAATTTAAATTGTTACTGATTTCTTGCAAATGAGGGCATTGCAAGATCTTAAGTGTGGGAAGGGGTTAAATTCTTTCGGATTTTTAAAATTTTTATCTTAAACACTTGGTCACCATTAAAAATACTAGTAAAGCAGTAGTTGTATTAGAATCTAGTGCTCTTTGATAATAAAGAACAACCCTAGTCTTATATACTGACTACCCAATTCTAGTAAAAATTTTCAAAATTTTCAATTAAATGAACTCAAAATCATGTTTATACATATTTATGAACGATAAAACTAGGTGTTAACACCGAAATTATTGTTACCTTGGAAAGGACATAAATTGAGAAACAAACCAAAATGTTAGAATTCATTTAAAATGGAATAGAGGACAATAAAAAGGAAAATAAAAGCCAAGTGTGAGAAAATTTACCAAGATATTTTAAACATATGTCACATATTTCTGTAACAAATAACTGAAAATACTTTTGCTTTGGACTAAACTAAACTGTTTTACCCGATGAAAGAAAAGAAGAGATGGATCTACACGATGAATCAATTCCATCATTAAAAGGAAGTAAAGTCTTCCGAAAAAGAAATGCGCTTCTTGATTTAGGTCAGGAAGTTGTCGTCCAGACCAGCTGTAGGTTGACGAAAAACCTAGAAAAGTCATCACTAAAATCAGCAGGAAATCCATGGACCTCAGCATAAAACAGGGTCGCCAAGTGGTCAGATTTATCCTAACCATGAGAAGGATTTATCTCGTAAAATGGGGGGACACCGTGCAAATTAGCTGGATATGACTAATGAATCAGATCCCCAAAAAGGATAATCTCCTTAAAGATCAAAAATCAGCTTTTAAGACTGATATTACTCAATCCTTGAGATTGACCTTAAAGATTGAGAATTCAAACTCATGGAATTCAATGATATCTAAACTCGAGCTTGAACGAGAAAATATTTTGATCAAATTATAAACCGATTTGTTTTCTGAAAACCCATTTTCAATGCGTTCATTACCTTTGAACGTAAAATCCTAGGAATTCACCTGGAATTCATTAGGTCACCTGAACCAAATCGGGTGTCAACCGTAAGAACGGTGGTTGCATAGCATGGTCAAAGACAGAATCTTGTGCCAGACCAAAAAATTATAAGGGTGAGCTTTACTATTGCTCCTACCAAGGATATTAATTGCGTCCGACACGTTATAGACCATAATTAAAAGCATGTCAGGGGACATTGCCTTAACAGTTGCTTGTTCAACGCTTTCCTTTACAACCGGACGGTAGTTTACCGAAAGGTAATATACGGAGCAAGTATACTGGACGTGTTGCTTTCCTAATACAAGGTTAGCAAGTGGGTGACACAAAACCGCAAGTTTTGAGCTAAAATTTTCAAATCTGAAACCCACCAAACCCACAAAAATATTTTGCAAACACCGGTGAAGGGTTATTCCGGAAAAACTTATCTAGGGTAAAAGCTAGATTAAAATTTTCAAAAGATCAAATGTTTTCATAAAGATCCAAATTCCTTAAAGGATCTAAATTTTATAGTCATGTGGGACTGTAAACCACATCGTTACTACCATTGTTTATACCGCCGTAAAGAAATCACTGATGTACAAAGTGTGAAGAATAAAGAAGTGATTCTAGTATTTCAAGACTATATTGCTTGAGGACAAGCAACGCTCAAGTGTGGGAATATTTGATAATGCTAAAAACGAACATATATTTCATAGCATTATTCCTCAAGAAAGACAAGCTTTTAGTTGCAATTGTTCTATTTACAAGTAATATTCGTTTAAAATAATAAAATGTGAAGACAAAAGACAGATTCGACGAATTGAAGACGCAAACGATCAAAAAGCTTAAAAGTACAAAATACAATCAAAGAGGTTCCAATTATTGATAAGAAACGTCTCGAAATTACAAGAGTACAAGATTCAAAACGCAAAGTACAAGATATTAAATTATTCGCAAGGACGTTCGAAAATCCTGAACCGGGACATGAGTCAACTCTCAACGCTCGACGCAACGGACTAAAAATTACGAGTCAACTATGCACATAAATATAATATAATATTTAAATAATTCTTAAAATTATTTATATATTATATTTATATTAAAAATCCGTCAGCAAACAAAGAGCCAAAGCTGGGTGAGCTGTAATTTCAAACTCCGCGAGTTGCGGAGTTTGAAGGCAAAAAATTACGCGACTCGCGGAGTTCACCTGGACTCAAATTCCTATAAAAGCCAACGCAGTTCGACGAGTTTTAATATCATAATAATCTATCTCTCTCTCAATATATACGTAATATATATATATATATATATATATATATATATATATATATATATATATATATATATATATATATATAATTTATATTTTAATTTTAATTTTAATTTTAAATCCTAATAATAAGGGTATGTTAGCGAATGTTGTAAGGGTGTAAGTCGAAATTCTGTCCGTGTAACGCTACGCTATTTTTAATCATTGTAAGTTATGTTCAACCTTTTTAATTTAATGTCTCGTAGCTAAGTTATTATTATGCTTATTTAAAACGAAGTAATCATGATGTTGGGCTAATTACTAAAATTAGGTAATTGGGCTTTGTACCATAATTGGGGTTTGGACAAAAGAACGACACTTGTGGAAATTAGACTATGAGCTATTAATGGGCTATATATTTGTTTAACTAAATGATAGTTTGTTAATTTTAATATAAAGATTCACAATTGGATGTCCCTATAAATAACCATATACATTCTATCGGATACGATGGGCGGGGTATTTATATGTACGAATAATCGTTCATTTAACCGGACACGGGAATGGATTAATAGTCACTAGAATTATTAAAACAGGGGTGAAATTATGTACAAGGACACTTGGCATAATTGTTAACAAAGTATTAAAACCTTGGGTTACACTCAGTCGACATCCTGGTGTAATTATTAAACAAAGTATTAAAATCTTGTTACAGTTTAAGTCCCCAATTAGTTGGAATATTTGACTTCGGGTATAAGGATAATTTGATGAGAACACTCGCACTTTATATTTATGACTGATGGACTGTTATGGACAAAAATCAGACGGACATATTAAATAATTCAGGACAAAGGACAATTAACCCATGGGCATAAAACTAAAATCAACACGTCAAACATCATGATTACGGAAGTTTAAATAAGCATAATTCTTTTATTTCATATTTAATTTCCTTTATTTTATAATTAATTGCACTTCTAATTATCGCACTTTTATTTATTGTTATTGTATTTAATTGTACTTTTAATTATCGTACTTTTTAATTATCGCAAGTTTATTTTATCGCACTTTTATTTATCGCAATTTCATTATCGTTATTTACTTTACGCTTTAAATTAAGTCTTTTATTTATTTAATATTTTACATTTTGTTTTAACTGCGACTAAAGTTTTAAAATCAACAAACCGGTCATTAAACGGTAAAAACCCCTCTTTATAATAATAAGATTACTTATATATATATTTGTATTTTTATAAATTTAAACTAGTATAGCGTTAAGCTTTGTGAAAAAGATTCCCTGTGGAACGAACCGGACTTACTAAAAACTACACTACTGTACGATTAGGTACACTGCCTATAAGTGTTGTAGCAAGGTTTAAGTATATCCATTCTAAAAATAAATAAATATCTTGTGTAAAATTGTATCATATTTAATAGTATTTCCTTGTAAAATATAAGCTATTTTATATACACCTCGCATAACATCAGTACCGGATGCTTTAGTACTTCGAAATTTATATCATGTCTGAAGGAGGATCCCGGAATGATGGGGATATTCTTATATGCATATTGTGAAAGTCGGTTACCAGGTGTTCAATCCATATGAATGATATTTTTGTCTCTATGCATGGGACGTATGTTTATGAGAAATGAAAATATGAAATCTTGTGGTCTATTAAAATTGTGAATTGATTATTTATGATAAACTAATGAACTCACCAACCTTTTGGTTGACACTTGAAAGCATGTTTATTCTCAGGTACGAAAGAAATCTTCCGCTGTGCAATTGCTCATTTTAAAGATATTACTTGGAGTCATTCTTGACATATTTCAAAATACGTTGCATTCGAGTCGTTGAGTTCATCAAGATTATTATTAAGTCAATTATAGTTAGATATATTATAAAATGGTATGCATGTCGTCAACTTTCGATGTAATGAAAGATTGTCTTTTTAAAAACGAATGCAATGTTTGTAAAATGTATCATATAGAGGTCAAGTACCTCGCGATGTAATCAACTGTTGTGAATCGTTTATAATCGATATGGACTTCGTCCGGATAGATTAGGACGGGGTTTGACAGTTGGCATCAGAGCTGGTATAACGCCGTCCATGTGTGGCGGGTTAGTCGTAAAGGAGGTTCTTACAGTGTTACCTGTGACGAAGCATTGGCTCTTACTCCTTGCGATCCCTTACGAGGGTTGGCAGTAGCCGAGAGGCAGGCCCTAAAATCAGTATCTGAGGTACACTCAGTGGTCACCAGGCGGTTAGCTGGGAAGGCACTGGGTGGGACGGTGGTTGTCCCCAACTGTTTGACAGTTGGTATCAGAGCGGTGGTCTTAGTGAACTAGGTCTGCATTAGTGTGAATAACTGATAAGTCGTTAGGATACATTAGTGAGTCTGGACTTCGACCGTATCTGCATGTCAAAAATTTTACTTATCATCTTTGTCGGAAATCATCAATTTATCATCCTTAGAAAATTACCTGCTTATCATTCTTAGTCTAGACACATCTTACTGCAATGATTGCATGAATAGTGTATAGACAAAATCCATATCTTAGCGTATCTGTCACTGTAGACCTTATCTGAAACGTTTCCTTAATTTTCTCCGTAATTCACGGGATCTTTGGAAGTATGTATAGATATTCTATATATAATAAGAATATCATTCGATATTCAAAAAAAAATCATTTCATATCAAAACCCTTTAACTGATCGTGAGAGATGGATCCTACACCTAGCTTGGATTCCATTAGTTCCGGAAGCGATTTCGAGATGTATATTGAAGCAAACTCCGAAGTCAATGAACCAGAAGTGCCTCAACCATTTAGTTATTTTTCTTTCTGGAGGAGATGGGGGTGGGTCCGAGACTTACTCACTCGATGGAGAAATGAAGAAGGCGAGCCCTACCGCGACCCAAACTTACCTCCTAACATCGAAGAAAACGATGTGCTCACCGGTGAACCTATGCGCAACACTGTATTCACCCTTCTTGCTAAAATATTCTGCCTCGAAGGTCGCATTACTGCAATCTCAGAAAATATTCAATCTCTACTTCCGAATACCAATCGAAGGGGAATATTAGAAGAAGTTAGGGAACTTCGAATTGATAATCAAGATCTATCGAATCAGATAAGTGGATGGATAGAAATGATAGAGGGTAGGATAGAAAACCTGACAAGAATGGTGTGTGATCTACAAGCTATACTTACTACACCAACGTCATCACCAACCTCAGCACCAACAACACTTGTAGCACCGAAAGCAACAGTACCACCATCAGCAGCACCAGCAGCATAACCAGTACTAACAACAACAACATCATCACACGTCTCAACCTCGCAATCTATACCTCAAGCATAATCATCGTTATACGAATCGTTCTACGAATCGTTCTACATAAACTATCTTCGTCCTTCGTGATGATTATGTAATCTCTAATATTTTAGAGATTATGTACTCTAGTTCTAGCCGTAAATCTGATGAGTTTAATATCACATTGACTCATTAAATCCATGATTACGTCTGAAGAAAATATATATGTATATATGTTTTCATAAAGATTGTAATTAAAATTTTTATTGTACAAACTGTTAATGGTGAAAAAAAATTTAACGGGTAGGTAATACCCGAGGAATATTTAGATTTCGCATTAATAAGTTACACTGTACATTCTACAGATCTGATTCAACTGTTATTTACTATCCTACTTACCACCACAACTATACGAATCCGTTCACCAGAAAATAACCATTTTCATTCAATTTTATATTTGGATTTTGACCTATCAGAATCCAACAAGTGGCATAATGAAGAAATAATGGACACAATAAAAATTGATTAGAAACAGACTAATTGACAATATGAAATTTTGTTAAGAAACCACGCTAACGAAATCCTAGCTAACTCTTCCTAGCTAACTGTTAATTCCATATTACATTTTATTTATCGCAATTTAATTATCGCAATTTATTTTATCGCAATTTTAATTCTCGCAATTTTATTTATCGTCATTTAAATTCTGTTATTTACTTTACGCACTTTATTTATCGTCATTTAATTTCTGTTATTTATTTTAAGCACTTTAAATATCGGGACATGTATACAAGGTTTTGACATATCATATCGATGCATCTATATATATTTTTTGGAATCACCATAGACACTCTATATGTAGTAATGATCGAGTTCTCTATACAGGGTTAAGGCTGATTCTACAATAACATATATAGTTTGAGTTGTGATCGAGTCTGAGACATGTACACGTGTTACGATACGTATTAATTAATTCGAATATTATATAGTAACTTATATATGAATTATTATTTGTACACTGCTAACTATGAACAATCAACATTGGACAATTAAAATGAATTAAAATATTGATTATAACATATGAAACTAAATAATTCTTCAAGTTTGCCACTTGATTTCTGTGATGACCCGAAAATTTCTGATCAAATTTAAACTTAATCTTTGTATGATTAACATTTCCGACACGATAAGCAAAGTCTGTAATATTGATTCTCAAAATTTTTGAACTAATGTTATATATTCAGTTAACCTTTGACTATTGACCAACGATTCATGAACATCTATTTGAAAATAGATATATATATATATATATATATATATATATATATATATATATATATATATATATATATATATATATATATATATATATATATATATAATTTGGAATATTAATTATTCATAAATAACTTGCAATGTGTATTTAAAAGCTGATTTATGTATATTAAAAAGATATATTCATATATATAATTTCAAGTTATTTAGTAAACGATAGTAACATTTTTAAATTGCTACAGTACCCAAAATGCTACAGTGTTTTTGAAAATCACTATTTGCTACAGTGAATTGCTACAGTAAAAATTGGCTTTGCTACAGTAGCTTTGCTACAGTGGTATAGTTTATGGATGATTTAAGACTATATTTTGACAAAGGTACGATTCACGAAACGTAAAGTACAAGTTTTCTCAGTATACGATAGGACGTTTGAAAAACCGGAACCGGGACATAAGTCGAGTGATGACGTACGACTTATCGGAATGAAAATTACAAGTCAACTATGCATGTGAATTTAATATAATATATAATTAATTATATAAATTAAATATATTATATTAATAATTAAAAAATATGTCGACAAACTAGAAGTTAAAAGATCATGAGCTGGAAATCCATCCCATGCGATCGCATGGGAAATGGTCTTGGAGGCCATGCGATCGCATGGCAGTCCTGGACAGGCCACACCTATAAAGCTCGAGATATCTGCCTCTGTTTTAATTTAAAAATTACTCCGTATTTATTTACTTATTATATTATTATTATTATTATTGTTATTATTATTATTATTATTATTATTATTATTATTATTATTATTATTATTATTAAGAATATTATTAATATTAAATCTTATTATTATTAATATTATTCTTATTATTAGTAGTACACATAAAATACTACGACGAGGTTTTGCTCGAATAAATTCAAAACAAGTTTTCGAGCGAGTTAAAGCTAAGGATATTATGGGTTATTGCCAAGGAGGTTATGGGTAATGTTCGGGGGTATATTAGTGAATCAAACCTAGTGTTTATCATCTTCGTTACTTCTACGTACTATCCTACAATATTGAATCTCAATATTGATACGTTGAGATCTACGGTTATTTGGTAATCCGTGTTTCGGTCACATTTTGGTGAACGACTTTATATGCTGCTAAGGTGAGTTTCATATGATCCCTTTTACTCTCTACATTTTTGGGCTGAGAATACATGCAAATGCTTTATTAACTGATTTACAATATTTATATGTGTGAGTTTCATTACTCCCTTTTTATATATATTTTTGGGCTGAGAATACATGCATTTTATTTTAAA
Organism: Rutidosis leptorrhynchoides; assembly: GCF_046630445.1. NCBI lineage: Eukaryota > Viridiplantae > Streptophyta > Magnoliopsida > Asterales > Asteraceae > Rutidosis > Rutidosis leptorrhynchoides. The sequence goes on along the minus strand of NC_092339.1, from coordinate 83,731,490 downwards.
CGCAATGTATACAAGTACATATTAAATTCTACACTGAGTTTGAACCGAAAATCCCTTAGCTTTGGTAACTAGTAACTGCCAGTTATAAGAACTGGTGGGCGCGAGTAGTAGTATATGGATCCATAGGGCTTGATATCCCCGTCCGAGCTAGAGCACTAGCCTTTTAACGGACGTATGCTATTTGAGAAGCGTACACGTTGGTTTGCGTGTATTATTAAGATGATTATACAAAGGGTATAAATTATATATACGTTAAGTTTAGTTACCAGGGTGCTCAATTTCATAGAATATTTTGATAAACGTTTCTGAATTGAACAACTGAAATCTTGTGATCCACCTTTATATACAGATTATGCGCAACATTAAAACTATGAACTCACCAACCTTTGTGTTGACACTTGTTAGCATGTTTATTCTCAGGTTTCCTAGAAGTCTTCCGCTGTTTGTTTAGATGTTAAACAAGCTATGTGCATGGAGTCTTACATGACATATTTTTCAAGGAGACGTTGCATTCACCAAATCATCACCATGTATCTTATTTTGACTGCATTGTCAACGGAAATACTGTTGTAAACTATTATTTATGGTGATTGTCTATATGTAGAAATCATCAGATGTCGAAAACCTTTGATTTAAATATTCATTTATGGTCTGCCTTTTCAAAAGAATGCAATGTTTACAAAACGTATCATATAGAGGTCAAATACCTCGCAATGAAATCAATGAATGACGCGTTCGTCCATATGGATTTGGAGTGATCGTCACAATTTCATCTTAAACCTCATTGGTATTTTGACGATTACAATCTGCGTTCAAACCTTCCATAATTCTAAAAACACCTCAATTACAAGAATGAACCAATCGCACTTCATCTACGGAGGGAAAGATTTATGCATTTAGTTATGCACCTGAAAAACTCTCGGAAACTGAGTAAACGTTTAACACATAACTGTGATAATTCCTTTAGTGTTATTATTACCCAAAATAACTTTGCAATTCCTTTCCAAATTAGCCAATTTTGTCACAGCTCCAACAAATCAACTTCGACTTATCACTCGGATTAGCTTATTATAACCCTAATATATAAGTTTACCTTTCGTCATCAATACCGAAAAACCGTTTATATCTCACTACATTAGCAGTAAACTTACCAGCAACTTCATTGGTCTTTGACCTTATGAAAAGTTATTATATTCATTGAAATTCTATCATCTACTCATCTGCATCTGATAACGAGAATTTCCGTACCAAATACCTAGAATCAGCAATCAGTATTTTGAAACCTCGCAGCATGTCTACATCAACAGTTATATGTAAACATATAACATTTATCTCTTAGAGTTATGATCTTTCATTCTGAAAAGCACCCAGTCTACACATCAATACCACAAATTCTGAAGAAAAAAAAAACACGACCTTAACCGTCGAAAGTTTGATGATAAAGAATGGAGTATTGGAAACACTCAATAGAAAAATTTAGTACCGAAAGGCAGATTATGCGAAACTATGAAGGAAACTGTGGACAAATCACAAAGAATAAGTTTGACTTCAAAGAATCCAAATAATTCAATGCCTGCTGAAGTCTTTAGCGAATATCTTGCTCCCTAATCGCTCTAAATCATCGTGAATAAATTTCTTCATCATAATTTGATTCTGAAATCTTAGGATATCATCGTACCTTTCCTTATTAATATCCTCAAATATTTCTGAAGATATCTTCATAAATATTCTCGTTCGATATTAATTATCTCTTTGTGCTATCCGTATTATATCATAAAAAGAAACTGTTTTAGTTTCTATATTCTGCGAACCTTCGAATTTAAAATATGAATGTTTTTGAAGTAGTGTTGGGAACTGATGCATGAGTTAGTATAATATTATGACACTTGATCAACGTGATTATATTACAGTAAGTCATGCTGAGTTTTTAAATGGAACGTGATGATTCACAGATCATAACGTCATCATGTGCCATATTACATAACTCTTTCATTCTGATTAACTTCTGAACATATCAAGAAAATATATTTTTGATAGTTCCATCCTCAGTGATTCAGGTAATTTGACAAATTAAATCGTGCTATTACGTTCTTTCTTGTTTATAACATGAAGTTCATTCGAAATTCCATACTTACGAATTCTGGACCATTATTTGCGAAGAGAAAACAAAAAAAATGAAGCTCCGAAATATAAATGGGAGTATAAATCACAGTAAATTGGAGAGAGTATTAACTGTGGATGTTAATGATTACAGGAAGGCAGAAGCAGAGACATCGAAATATAAGGGAAGATATAAAACCCAACAATAACTCAGAAGTTACAAAGCGTATATATCAATACATATAACAATATAAAGGCACGGGGGAACTAAAAACACTATAAAACCAAGGGTATAGTAAAAGTAAATAGATTCTTCCGGCGGTAGATGAAAAAGAAGAATGACAGATATGAAGGTAAGGAGTATATCAGGAATTAGAACTGGATGGAGCATATTGATGAATGCTTTAAAGTATAAATTGGGAAAGAAAGAATAGAAGGTGTGAGTTGTAAGGAAACAAAGGGGGTGGATTTGGAGAAAAATATTCGACAGATCAATCAAAACAGATGATCGTAATTAAAGAGGATCCTAATTTCCCTATTCCCGAAGAATCAGATTTTATTTGGATTATGAAGATTTTCTATTCCTTGAATCCCGGAATTCAACTCTCCACGTCAAAATTTAAGACGCACCTTATTTTCTAAAATCAACCCTGTCTACGTCAAAAGATATGACGAAACTTTACTTTTCTCATCTCACTCTTTTGTGGTAGCTTCACTCGTACGCTTCGAATAATCGAATTATTTTATACTTATTACTCAATGATGATAAAACTCTATTTATCAACTCATATTCATCATGAAAACATTTTTATTGTTAGCCAAGACCACCTCACTCAAATTTCGGGACGAAATTTCTTTAACGGGTAGGTACTGTGACGACCCGGAGATTTTTGACCAAATTTAAACTTAATCTTCATATGATTTGACACGATAAGCAAAGTCCGTAATGTGGAGTCACAAAATATTTGAACTATTTACATGGATTCGTTTACCCTTTGACTATTCCCGACGATTCACGAACTTATAATTGAAAATATATATATATATATATACTATACATGTAAATAATTATATTTAATAAATTAAATATAAAAATGAACTACTATGTGATTTAGTTATTATGAAAAATAACTTTAAATAAGAAAAACTTGTAAATTTAAATATATAATGTATATTGAAGATAAATAATTTCGAACATTAATTGTCAACGACAACAAGGTATTAAAATTTATAATGTTATACTTTAAGTTTAATTGTTCCAATATATATAATTAACATATTTATCTACGTAATAAATATGATATTTAAAAACATAATTACATATATAGTAGTGAGAATAGATATGTGACATCTATACATAATTAGTAATTTATGTATATTAATAGAATGTATACATATTAAATATATATAAAATAAATAATTAATAACATATAAATAAATGTAACTACACGATAAAATACAGTTGTTGTATTAATGTTAATATCAGTATTAATAATAGTATGATATAAATATGAAACTGAATATGTGTAAATTATTAGATTTTTATTGTTAGTATTATTATTAATTAATAATATCTATATTATTAAAGTTTGTATTATTATTAATGTTATTAATAAAATTAATATTATCATTATTATTATTAAACTTAGTATTGTATCATTATGATTACTCTTATTAATATTGTTATTAGTAATATTATTTGTTTCATCAATTTTAAATATTAAAATTAAGTATAATTAAATGTTATTATGATTAAGTATATACTTAATATACAAATACATATAAATTTGAGATATAAGTATACAAATACAGATACATGAATATTGAAAAATAAATAGAGTTTAATTAATGATAAGCCTAAACAAAAATACAGATATATTTAGAGAAACA